>NC_060139.1:303294555-303599388 GCF_021461385.2 Schistocerca piceifrons | reverse complement strand
TGAAGACTGTGCCACATTCTGAATCTCACCAACAGGGTGATGGCCGATGACCAGTCCGCTTATGTTATTTTCTAGGTGTTGGGACCTCCGCTGCTTCATTGTTAAGCGATACCAGGGTTCCGTAGTCTCTTCCTGGATCCTCTGTTTCAATGACTGATTTCAGTTTTTCTTCCAATAGTGTTTCGTGTAGGTTCCAATTGGCTTTGTGTTACATTTCCGGCTGATTGCGTCTTTGACAGTCTCCCTAGGTTATGCGTTTGTTATGATTTGAAATGGTACGTGATCGGCACCTAAAGTATCCTGTATCACTTATCACGTTGTACCGGCAGAACCTGGACGGCATGCTACGTTCAAGTCCACTGCCGTCGCGACTTCATTTGCTCACACTGTTTGTGTGGGTGAACTCACATTTAGTACTATAAGGTTTTCTGAGTCTATTACCAACACTAGTATTGACATTTCTGCAGCCCCATGGTGTGTTCAAATGGCTCCGAGCACTAAGGGACTTAACATCTGTGGTCATCAGTCCCCTAGAACTTAGAACTACTTAAACCTAACTAACCTAAGGACATCACACACATCCATGCCCGAGGCAGGATACGAACCTGCGACCGTAGCGGTCACGCGGTTCCAGACTGAAGCGCCTAGAACCCCTTGGCCACACCGGCCGGCCCCATGTTGTGTGGAGGCCGTTAAATTCGTCTAGTAGCAGAAGGGGTTTTCCTATGGAGGCTATGATTTTTGTCAACTGTTGTTTAGAAAGTCCGTCGTTAGGTGTTTTGTATGCTGAGACCAAATTAAAATGGAGGTGTCTGATCCCACTATTTGTAAAGTGTCTTCCCGAGTACCAGTATTGACAACGGAAAAGTGGATATCTTCGTTTTACCAACAATGCTGTACCGCCAAAGACATCATCTCTATCTTCTCTAATGACAGAGTGGCCAATGAGTGTGACTGATTCGTCCGGTTTTTGTGATGGCACAAATGTCTATACTAGTTTCGAGCAAAAAATGTGGACGACTGTCTTTGTTTGCCTTGAGCGATCTAGCGTTCCATTGGACGATTTACATGGTCGTTTTGGGGTGTAAGGAGTGGCTGTAGTACTGGAGTGGGCCCATTACTAGCCTTCTGGTACTATACATCGTTCATCACAGGCATAATTATGCTCAACATGTTGTTAAGGAGATAATCTCCAACATCATTCTGTTGGCTGAGTTTATGAAATTGTGGTTCGTAGGAGTTGGGACTCACTGGAGTGAGAGGGAGGCAGAGTTCTGGTTGGTACAACTGGCTCCAGGGGAGCGCACTTTCATGGAGCTCTCTGTGCTCTACAGAAGTTATTCGTTCTGGTGGTGTAGTGGGAAATGCTGTATGAAAGTAAGAGGTCGTAGTATCGGAGGTGAATCCACTGGAGCCTCCATTTCTGAAGTCTGCGGCATTATCGTCATGACGTGGGTTGGCTGCTGCGGATCGCAGGTGGCGGTGCTGGTATTTGCAGTGAGTCGCTGTTGAGTCGGTAGGGGCGGGAATTCTGTACCCTGTCTCGTAATGTTTGGGGGAGAAGTAACTGCATTCGCATGAGACCTGTTTTCAAACTCAGCTGCTGATTCTCGGAAGGTAATACTATTGCGAATCACAATGTTGTTAATTTCCTTGTGTTTGAGATACATTGGACCTGTGACAACAGGTACAAAGGATGCAAGTTGGTTGATTGGCCCTCACACAGGCATCACTTCCGTATGAACCCGCGCAATATGCACCTCTTGTAGTGCTTTTGGACCGTCTGCTGCCATGTCCAAGTCGCAAATAGTTATAGCGTTGTAAGGCAGAGAGCATATACTCGTCCACTGGAAAACTAACTCCATGAGGGTAAAGAATCTGTCGAATCCACTGTGATCTAAATGTCACAACACAGACTGGAGACGGCTTTGTTACCTTTAGCTCATTCAGGATTATTATTTTACTAACTCTCTTCTTGGCAATAATTTCACAGCAACACGTCCCCCGTAACGGAGGTTTCAGTATTATTGATGACGCCTTGTTTTGGATAGTGAGGAACTTTAGAATATAAGTCTCCAAACTTGCTTTGTGCAAAAGTGTTCAACCAAGGCATTGGCAGTCAATCCTGACATTGTCTCAGTGTTCACATGGTTTGTCCCTGCCGCAATAATATTTATTATGTGCTTCAATAACGACTCACAGTCCCCTCTAATAACTTTGCCTAGTGTCGTAGGATGGAGCCTGCCTATTTTTCTGTCTCAGCTTCCAACAAATAATATGAAAGGCCCTTTGTCGGTAGTTTCGTATACGTTAGCAGTGCGTCTTACAAGTAGTTGGGTGATGGTACCTTCTTGGGTGGCGCCGGACATGTAACACTTTTTCCATTTTGCATCGTCGGTCATCGTCTCCCGCCTTCTCCGTGCGGTCAATTTGGCGTTTCTGCATGGGCTACAAGTCTGTTGTTGTAGTTGCATCGACAGCTGTTTGTCTGCATTGCGGGACGCGATCATTGAGCCGCTACTCACTTCACTAAGGCTAGGCGCAAATTGAGACGCGTATAGCACGTGTGACGTGACACGACACTGCAGCGCGACACGCACGTGCCGCACGAGTCGCGCGGGTGCAGCGCATATTGCGACGCGTACACCATACTTCGCACGCGCCGACTGGCGACGCTCTGCGCTGACAGAACCGAAGCACGTGCAACCTGTTATCTTTCTCAAACGATTTTACAGAAACTATTCACTGAAAATATATGATTTTTGCCTTATTTGTAGCGTTATATGTCAGCTTCGTGGCTAATGACCATTCTTCCTTGTATGTACACATTTCAGTAAGACATTACGCAAAACTCAAAAAGTTTGCAACGAAAATTAGAGGTCGCTATGATTTTGCGTTTGTTGCGTATTACACCATATGTTGCTGAGTATGAAATTTAGCTAACATGCTGAATTTTTGTTTAGACTTGGGAGGAGATCTCTATCTGCCTCCGATCTCAAGAAAATGGATCCCATGTAGCGCGCTCACTTCCGATCTCACGCCTGCGAGAGTGAATACTCGCAACATCTCTCATATCTCCTAAACCACCCGAGACATCGAAACGAAAGTTTGGCGAATGATAGCACACAAGGAGGAGAGTGTTTTGCCAATCCTTAAACACACAGAGCTTTCTTATCTATGGCGATATATCGGTACTTACACTTCAAAACGTTCAAATGTGTGTGACATCTTATGGGACTTAAATGCTAAGGTCATCAGTCCCTAAGCTTACACACTACTTAACCTAAATTATTTTAGGGACAAACACACACACCCATGCCCGAGGGAGGACTCGAACCTCCGCCGCGACCAGCCGCAACTTACACTTCCCTTTTTATTTATTTCGCTCCAGAGCTATGGACAGCTAGCGAAACAGGAGCTTCCTAGTAAGAAAATAAACATGAAATTTCTTCTTTTCTGTTACTGCAAACCGACACTATGAGGTTTTTCGTAAGCTATCGAGCCCTGTGATTGCCAATTAGGTCCCGGGTTCGATTTCCGTCGGAGTTAAGGATTTTCTCTGGCTCGTGATGACTGGGTGTTGTGTGATCTTCATCATCATTAGCTCGCAAGTCGCCGAAGTGGCGTCAACTAAAAAGGACTTGCAATACGGCGGCCGAACTCCCCCGCATGGGGCCTCCCGGCGAACAATGCCATTCGATCATTTCATTTCATTTCACTTGTTTAATGAGGCACTCCGTTGCGGAATTCTGTCTCAATAGCTGCTCTAAGATGAGTTTGAAAATTACAATTACAATTGCAATTAAACCAGTCACCAAGAGAAATGTGGCCGTTACTCAAAAACGGTGATGTTTCTTCGAATGACGAAAGGTTAACAACCCGCACAAAAATAGATTGCCAATTCTGTTGGAATTTTGGTGGAATCCCCGTAACCCATCGTATTTTTAACACCGAGCTACGGAACGGAAACTTACCAAATGATTTTATTCCTTCTCTTGATTTGAGCAGTTTTAAAATAATGACGAGCGTTCCTTCAGGCGGAATGATAGGCACGTACCATATACTGGTTACTCACCTATGACTTGCCAAACTGACAATGTGTGATCACGAATAAAATAGTTGTGACTATGGAGGAATTGCAGACCGTTCTTCCTCAAGACCCTAAACCAGAAAATGTAATGCTGTTGGACGCTGGGTTCTCGAACGATACTCGAGCTCAACCCCGGTCTTGATTCAGCTGTGATGGTTCTCTGACGTTTCCACTTCACAATCACATCACCAACAGTTGACTTGAACAGCTTTAGAAAGATTGAAATGTTCCTCATGGATCTGTTACTCGACTGACATCCAATGACTAGTCCACATTAGAAGTCACTAAGCTTTGCTGACTGGCCCATTCTTTTGTTAATGCTTCCCTAACCAAAACACAATACTGGCTGGTTCAAATGGCTCTGAGCACTATGGGACTTAAGTGCTGAGGTCATCATTCCCCTAGAACTTAGAACTACTTAAACCTAATTAACATAAGAACATCACACACATCCATGCCCGAAGCAGGATTCGAACCTGCGACCGTAGCGGTCGCGCGGTTCCAGACTGTAGCGCCTAGAACCGCTCGGCCACTCCGGCCTGCAAAACACAATACTCCCCACCTTCTCTTACACTGAGGTGTGACAAGTCAAGGAGTAGCGAAGTCCACATATTGTATTTACAACTGCGTTCGTCGTTGTTCCGCGAACTCACGAATCGAACAATAATAGTTTCTTAACTTCCAAAGTGGGACCGATATTATGTGGATGGTCATATTCGCATCAAAGAACGTGTAGGTACAATATTGCAAGTCGTAGCATCGATACTTTGAAACCAAAAGTGCTACTTTCAGTGACTTTCGTGAAGTTTGCAGCAACAGTCACTTTGCACTCGCCAACACCGAATTAGAAATGAATAAATTGAAGAATAACTGAATATTGAAGGGATAAACAACACAATATAAAAATATAGAAAATGGTGGAAAGAGCATGTGAGCAGAATTCCAGAAGTAAATACTGACAAAACCACTATGAAGATAAAGTACGAGAGGAAGAAGAAACTCTGGCACGGCTAAAATGAGATGGTCTCAATGATGACCTCTGAAGACGAACAGGCTATTAGCCTAATGCCTGAAAGTGAAGATGATGATGATGATGATGATGATGATGATGATGCTGATGGTGATGACACGACGAGGTGAATAGGGACGGAGTACGAATTCTGAGTGGGGAAAGAAATCGGTCCTTCCCAAAGAGAAATAGCGGTATTTGTTTAAGTAACTCACGGATAACTGAAATCTGAATGATATGAGGGAGATTCGAACCGTCGTCCTCCCAAATACCAGAACAGTGGCTCACCAATGCGCCATTTCGATCAGTTAGTTACTTTTGATTACAGCTTTCCACATCCTTTCAAGATGCGGCCTAAACTGCACTTATTCATTGAGAGGGAAACGTCCGTGCACTAGATCAACTTCTGCGTAACACACACCGTTTGACATCCAAAACGTTTGCTAAGAAATACCTAAACAAAAATTACTTAGTATGTCTTTGGTAAAGGAAATATCTCTCTCATATTGTAATTTACTATATTTCTTCGAAGTGTAATGTCACTGCGTTTGAATATGGTCACAAAGAAATAGGACAGCTATAGTACCGAAGCTACACAGATCCACGTGAGATAAAGATATGAGCATTTGTGAGGAACATCGCATGCAGTTACTTAAGACAAGGGTGATACGAGGAAAAAGTATGGAGTAAAGGAAGATCCGCCCACGAGGAAGTCATTACAGATGGAACATTGGCTTGCGTTGCAAATGGATGAGGAAAGAAATAGGCCTTGCCCTTTCAAAGGAGCCGTTGTAGCATTCGTCTTAAGCGATTTAATGAAATCACCGAATCCTAAATCTGGATGGCAGGACGGTAATTCGAACCGCTGTTGTATCGCACACGAGTCCAACGATTTAGTGATGCATCTCCTACATCAGTAAGGTTGGAATATTATTTGGCTGATATTTGGTGCAGTCCTGTGAAAATATACAGATTTCTCTGACTCACCTACGTGGTTGGGACATAGTGCCAAGTGACAGGTTCTCAATTACAATAATTATCCTGGAGTGATTATAACAACAACAGTTACAGCAACTACTGCAATTGCAGGAAGTAGCGAAATTATCGTTATAAGAAGAACATAAGATGCTGTTGCAACAGAAGCACAAAATCATTTGAAGGTAGTAGACGGTAGCTGAAGGCCAATGAAACTGAAACGTGAAATCGAATGGAGCAATTCGCTGCGCCACATTGTTGGAAACTGAAATTCAGTCAAGGCCTAGATCGGCGAAGCGAGTGGAGGCCGTCACACTGACTGTGTACTCAGTGAGATAAAGCTGTCTCTTTCTGTCGTGATAAACCGGCTCTAAACCACGGAACGGTGGAGCATCAACTACGGTGATAGCCTACAAATGGTACTTGTAGATACCAGGCGAGCTCACGTCTGTCCTACTTGCCATACAATGTACACTGACAGTTACCAACCTTATTTGATTCCATATCAAATGAAAACAAGACAGGCGTGCACCTGTTCGCGCGAACCAAATCGACGGCCACAAATATCTTTCTTCTGGGCTCCGAAATTATGAAAATCACGTGGGGAGAGAACGGGACTGTGGGGAGCATGTGAAGAGGTTCCCTGCGAAACTTCTGCAGCGTAGTCGAAATAACAATGGTAACATGTGCGCGGGCATTACCCTGCAATAGGATGATGCCGTCCGTCAACATTCCTGAGCGTCTGGACTTTCTTACAAAGTGTCCCACGTTCCGCTGTGCGCTAATTGTGGTGCCGTGATCCGGACAGTCAATGAGCAGCGGGCCCTTGCAGCCTGTTGTTTCGACTATGTGGCAGAAGTTTCGCTAGGAAGCCCTTTCACATCCTCCACATAATCCAGATGTCCCCCCATGCGATTTCCATATTTTTGGTGCCCTGATGAAAGACATTTGTGGCTGTCGATTTGCTTCGGATGAAGAGGTGCATGCCTGGATACAATCATGGTTTCTTACAAGAGAACCTCCCCATCGCACCCCCTTCACATTTAGTTATAAGTTGGCACATTGGATAGGCCTTGAAAAACTGAACACAGATCAATCGAGAAAACAGGAAGAAGTTGTGTGGAACTATGAAAAAAAAAGCAAAATATACAAACTGAGTAGTCCATGTGCAAGATATGCAACATGAAGGACTCATTGGGCACAGCAGTGCCGTGGTCACGGGGTTAGCGTGAGCAGCTGCGGAACGAGAGGTCCTTGGTTCAAGTCTTCCCTCAAGCGAAAAGTTTAATTTTTTATTTTCAGACAATTATCAAAGTTCAGGCACTCACACATAATCAACTTCGCTCTCAAAAATTCCAGGACATGTTCAGATTTGCTTGGACATATGCAGGATTTGACGGTCTACACACGGAAAAATTTGAAAACGTTAAAAACATATGTTTTGACAGAGCACAGACTGTGAAACTGTTGCATCCATTTGTTGCAGTTTATGTGACAAACTCTTATGCTTTCATCATTTTTTTGGGAGTGATTATCACATCCACAAGGAAACCTATATCGGGCAAGGTAGAAGAATCTTTTTACCCATTCGCCAAGTGTACAAGATAGGTGGGTCTATAACATATTCCTGTCATGTGACGCACATGCCGTCACCAGTGTCGTATAGAATATATCAGACGTGTTTTCCTGTGGACGAATCGGTTGACCTACGACCATGCCACCAAATAATTTCGGTTCCCATTGGAGAGGCACGTCCTTTCGTCTACTAACCGCACGGTTTTGCGGTGCGGTTGCAAAACACAGACACTAAACTTATTACAGTGAACAGAGACGTCAAAGAAAAACGGACAGATCATAACTTTGCGAAATTGAAGACAACAAATTTATCACTCGCGGGAAGATTTGAACCAAGGACCTCTCGTTCCGCACTTGCACACGCTAACGACGGGACCACGGCGCTCTTAAGCTTGTACTCTCCTTGACGTTGCCTATATTGCACATGGACTACTCAGTTTGTATCTTTTGCTTATTTTTTTCATAGTTCCACACAACTTCTTCCTGTTTTCTCGATTGATCTGTGTTCAGTTTTTCAAGGCCTATCCACTGTGCCAAATTATAACTAAATCTGAGAGGGGTGCGATGGGGAGTTTCCCTTGTTAGTGTAACGGAACCTATTAAAGGCTTTATTGTAACGAAGTATGCGATACCCTCCTAATTCAACCAGTTTAACTAGCAATTATGATAATAGAAAAGTAATTGTGTATGTTAGCAATGATTGCATAACATGTCTACATAAACAGTCAACCCATTAAAATATAATTAATAACTGACCCACACAAAAGTTAACATCACTTGAACACTGATACAGCAGATGTCATTATGTAAAAACACTATATTCAACTGAAATAATTAATATGAAATACGAATAATATTGGTCAAATTATGTGTTTTGGATCTTCTTAAATAAAAATTACCCAGTGAAACCTATTTATTCACTGGGGCTGTTTTCACTCATTATTCACGTACACACATCTATTTTAAACGAGAACAACTGTAATTTTTTATAATTCATGTTATTTACTTATGTATGCAAATGAGAGAAGTCAATAGATGTACCTTTGAAAAAGGGCCTTTTTGCAACAAAGAATTGTTCTGACAAGTTGACAAATCTGTCTGTCATTTTAATGACCTGTTAAATTATGTCACTCGATGTAAATTAATAACTTTTTTGCGCAAATTACCATAACAGATGGATGCCTGATTTATAAACCACATCTCTTCTTAGTAGTTCTTTGACAAGGTTGTAAATACAAGCAGCAAGAAGCCTCGTCAGCTCAGTCTTGATAGAACTTTTGTAAAGTGTGTATGTTATTGTCTTATGTGGAAAAACAATGCAAAGATGTAAAAGAAGCGTTACTCTGTACTGTGACAAAGTCTTTGGGTGGTCAGCGGAGTTAAGATGGCTACCATGCCAATAAATAGTTGAAGTTCACTTATGCTGTCGTTCATTATTTATCAACAAGCACATCAACAACACGAGACCTCATCTTTTTACCTCTAGACGAATACATATAGAGCCAACATTAACATCAAGATACAGCAGTGAACCAGCCAGCAGCAGCAGCAACTACCACAATATAATGGCGCCAACCCAATTCTCTACATCAAGTGCTAACAAGCTTCGTATATTCGAGTGATATAGTGCGAATATATATCAACGATTGGGCGACCATTATAGTAGGCAGCCGCAAATATTTTGCCATGAACGCACTGACTGGCTTCTCAAAGAGTGGGATAAACGTATGAACAGTTATGGCTATTACTTTTGAAATAATAAACCGTTTACTTATTCATTTCCATCTGTCTCGTTTTCACTGGACTGCCTCTTATATCTACAGGCCAGGACGCTCCTTGAAATGTGTTGCCACATTTTTGTATCGTATGAGTTAATATTACTTCTAAATACATCATTAATGGGTACTTTAACAATAAAATGCTGCGCGGGATTAGCCGAGCACGTCTAAGACGCTGCAGTCATGGACTGTGCGGTTGGTCCCAGCGGAGGTTCGAGTCCTTCCTCGGGCATGGTTGTGTGTGTTTGTCCTTAGGATAATTTAGGTTAAGTAGTGTGTAAGCTTAGGGACTGATGACCTTAGCAGTCAAGCCCCGTGAGATTTAACACACATTTGACCATTTCTGAACAATAAAATATTGGACGCTGAGTGAGCCTTTCCTTGTATGTATTGAAAGTTTGCACACTCGATTCGAAGAAAGAAATATTTTGAAAATTGAAATAAAATCAAAAACGCTGTCGAAAACGTGCACAAAAACAGTGAAAGAAAATTAAAAAAGAGAAGTGCAGGCTCTGATCAAAAATATGATCCTGGATAAATTAGAAAACTTAAGAAATTTCTTCTTGTAAAACTGTTTGGAACGCACAGCAACAAAGAATACAAGAAAGGCGAAACTAATAGTCAACGGAAACACAGTTCAGTTACAGCACATCTCGTATGCTCGTTTCGATTGTCTGCACCAGGGATGTAAATGATCGTATCGTGTACGGATGTCAGACGTGCCGGCCACTGTGGTCAAGCGGTTCTAGGCGCTTCAGTCCGGAACTGCGCCACTACTACAGTCGCAGGTTCGAATCCTGCCTCGGGCATGGATGTGTGTGATGTCCTTAGGTTAGTTAGGTTTAAGTAGTTCTAAGTTCTAGGGGACTGATGACCTCAGATGTTAAGTCCCATAGTGCTCAAAGCCATTTGAACCATTTTTTTTGTCAGACGTCTTTCATTGCTATTTCAGGCTATTCAGTACCGAGACAGGATCCTCCGACCTGTCGTGGTCTACAGCTAAAATTTCAGCGAGGTAGTTTTCTTTCAAGACGATACCGTATACAAAATTGTACTCACTTTCCGTACACAATGGATCAGGAGGCAGTAATCAAGCGACGCTTGTGGTGTATGCCGAAATAAACTCGGCTGAATATATCTGGGATTAGTTGAAACTTGCAGTACGTCTTCGCAAGAATCCTGGTGATTACCTCCGGAGTCCAAACACGGAGACTAATGCAATTACGCAAAACTGGGTTTCTATAGCACAGACAGTTTCATGTTACATGGCTCATTTTTTCGATTAATCGTACTGGTGAGGAATAAGTATCTTTACATTCACATTAAGCGGCAATTTGTACAAGTAATCTTAATGGAGTGTAACAAATCATTTTAAATTCATATTACACATTTATAGTTAAATCAGCGGAAAAATGATCCTGTCTGAGCACAAAAAGGCGAACATGTTCCTCTCTACAAGCCTCTGACGGAAAAGTGGGGAACCAGTTGCCCTATCCTCATTACCCCATCCTCACTAAAAGTTTCCACATGCGAACATATTCGTGCTCTTTTAACAAAGAACATACAAAATCCTTTTACTTATTCTCTCCTTGCAGATAAGCCTATATACTCAGCATCTCCCTGTCCCTATCACTGCCTGTATTGTCTGTCTTCCTCTTTTTCTCCCATTGGCACTTTCTCCAGTCTGTCTCTTTCACTGTCTTCATCCTCCTCTCTCGATCTTCCTTACCAGAGTCTTCTTCTCTGCAACTTTCACTCTCTCTCTGTCTACTGCCTTCGCCTTTCCCCCTTTGTTTTCCTTTCCCACTCACACTGCCTCTTTCTTTCTTGCTTGCAGTCTGCTGTCCGTATCTTCAACCACCATTGTCTCCTTTGCACTCACGCCATTGGAGAGAATTTGCTCGTGGTTTGACCCCTAGACTGGGAAACTCTAACCACGTGGGTATATGGGATAGCGGAAATTGGGTAAATTGTTTAACACGTGGGTATAGGGGCCAGGGGGGAAAATTGACAAAAGCCGAAATTCCCTCCCAAAAGGATGACTGGCGGCCGTGCAGACTACTGTTTTGCTTCCACTGTCCACACTTGTAGCTTTATTTTCTGCTGACTCTTTCTTCTCTCCCATTTACATTGGCTTCTTCCGCCTTTCCCTCACACTGCCACTGCTATTGTCCCCTCTCTCTTACTCTGTCTCCTTTTGTCTTTCTTTACCACTGCCACCGTCTCCCCCATACCACAGCAACTGAAAATTCTTGGGGTCCAATTTATTTTCCCCCATACCCACGTGTTTAAAATTTCGCCCCAAAATGCGTCCTCCCCTATACCTATGTGTTATAGTTCGCCGGTCTGGGAAGGGGTTGGGGATGAGATCAATCAAAGACTATGCATGGTCTTCCCTCATCTCTCTCTCTTTCATTTCCACTGTCTCCTCTCTCTTTTGTTCCCACTAATACTATATCTTTCAATCTCTCTTTCAGTTTCACTGCCTCTCTCAATGACCGTCGCTATTTCCTGTGATGGAGTGGGAACAAGAGAGAGAGGAGACAGTGGAAACGGAAAACAAAGATGAGAGGAGATCGTACATAGTCTTTTGGTGATCTGGAGCTCCACCCACTCCCAGGCCAGCGAATTTAAAACCTAGGCATAGAGAAGGGCGCATTTTGAGGCGAAATTTTAAACAGATGGATATAGGGCAAAAAGAAGTTGGATCCCAAGCATTCTGAACTGTTGAGGTATGATGGATATAGTGCCAGTGGGAAAGAAAAACAAAAAGAAACGTGTAAGTCAGAGAGGAGACAGTGTCAAAAAAATTTTCAAATGTGTGTGGAGTCTTATGGGACTTGACTGCTAAGGTCATCAGTCCCTAAGCTTCCACACTACTTAACCTAAATTATCCTAAGGTCAAACACACACACACACCCATGCCCGAGGGAGGACTCGAACCTCCGCCGGGACCAGCCGCACAGTCCATGACTGCAGCGCCCCTCGGCTAATCCCGCGCGGCGAAGACAGTATCAACGGGTTGTACTTTAAATATGCTTTGTCTCCAATTACTGCTGGATTCATCCATCTCTCTTCCTCTTTCATTGCCACTCTCTTTCTCCCACCATCACTGTCTCCTCTCTCTTTTTCTCTCACTGGCACTGTCTCATCTCTCTTCCACCGACAATATTTCTTTACTACTCCCTTTCACCACAAAAAAGTGAGAACGTGTTCGCAAGCCAAAATATTTGATGAGGAAGGCGGAATTGAAATGAGGCAACTGTTTCGCCACTTTTTTGTCAGAGTCTTTTTAAGAAGAACATATTCGCCATTTTTGTGCTCTCGGAGGAGCATTTTTCCGCTCGTCCTCTCCATTCCTTTGCTGACTATGCAAAACGAATTCTACAGGTCACTAAAGTTTTGACAGTTTGCTTATACGGTTGACACATTTACATACTTTGAGTCAAATAAACAACAAATAAGTGCACATAATATAAGGTTAGTACAAGGAACTCGGTATCGAAAAAGGTTTCACGGTTCCTCGAGAACATCGTCTTTAGAATGTGTGGTGAAAATTTCGACGATTTCACATCGACAGAAATTACAGAAGTGGCCACCCCACAATTGGTGTTTTAGGTACCCAAAAATCATGCATTTCGGGGTTTTTCTGGTAATAGACAAAGATTTGCGAAAAAAGAAAATTTGCATTTCTAGACAAATATCAAAAGAAACACATTTAAAATTTGAGCCATTCGCTGTGTTTAATTATGTAGATAATTGTGGCGCACGGTGAAAAAGTGGTTAAAAAGTGGTTTTTGCTGTTTCTTCAGGAGGCGCAGATAAACAAACGGTGCTTTTATAAGCCACACAAGGCCCTCTCAAGAAGACATCTAATGCAAGAGAACCAATCAATTTGGTCAATTGGCCTGTGTTGCAGCAAATGTGTAATGTTCAAATTTTGATTCCGTACTGTAGAATAGCTACAGCATGCCCGTTTTTCCAATAAGTATACAAATGGTCGTTAGGCCAAAGGCTATCCAAAACCCTTGACCCCTTATCTCTGAGATCAACAGAACCTGAGATATGAATCCTTGAAAAACCGTATTTTTGCACACACCATTATGGAACGTATTGGTACAGCGCGCAGAGTGCACGGACCGATATGGCTATATGCTGACCATTTACAATATTGTTTATTTTAAAAATAATAAATACTCATCTGAGACAGTAATTCCCCCCCCCCCCCCCAATCGCCTTCTACGCATTACAAGAACAGAACCTCTTCTGCAGATAAATTGAGGTGCCAGGAGAAACTGTATCAGTTCGGTTTTAAATTTAACTTTGCTGTCTGTCAGACCTTTTATATCGTTGGGTAGGTTATCAAAATGTTTGGTGGCACCATCTTGCAAACTCTTTTGTGGTAAAGACAACCTTAATGTTGAATAATGTACGTCATTTTTTTGTTCCAGTGTTGTAATTATGCACATCATTGTTCCTTTTGAATTACATGGGTTATTTGCAACAAACTTCGTGTGAGGATAAATGTAGTGTAAAGCAGTGGTCAGAGTGCCTACCTCCTTAGACAGATATCTGCAGGATGATAGTCGGTGAGCACCACATGCTATTCTTACTGAGCGTTTTTGAGCAATGAACACTTTCTTTCTTGAATATGACTTACCTCAGAACATAACTCGACATGTCATTGCTGAATGAAAATATGCAAGATATGTAAACGTACTTCTTTATCTCTCCCCAAGATTAGTGATGATTCGAAGTGCAATTATGGCTAAACTAAGCTGTTTTAAGAGTTCCCAAATGCATTTTTTTCAGTTTAAATTCTCATCAATAAGAACATCTACTTTTTTAAAAAAAAATTCCATCCCAGGTATTATTCCCTCACCATGTGTTACAGTTATCATTGGTATAGTGCTTCCAGAGGCACAGAATCACATTAGTTGCGTCTTTTGGCAATTGAGAGTGAGATAGTTCATAGGAAACCACACAGTAATAATTTTAAGAACATTTTTATCAGTTCTAATGTCGCTGTATTACGTTTGAATTGATTACAATACTACCTTCATCCCCATAAAGAAGTAATCCTGCTTGTTGGGTATTAGACGGAAGGTCTTGTCATAAATGAGAAACAGCAGTGGGTCTAGGATTGTGCATTGTGGATGCCAATGATGCACTTTAGAATAGAATGCCTATATTTTGGCTATAATTTTATTTTTATGCCATATTTATTTTCTTAGTTCCATTAGGCTCCCCATGAATCTAAGCCCACACTCGTTCGCAAATATGCAGATAGTGCAGAACTTATTCCGAACAGATAAACGTAAAGGGAGTTGGAGGTAATATATAGAAAGTAAGGTAATTACTCTGTGTCAAGCCGTTGGACACCATGTTTCCCGTGAACAAACCTCTCAGAAAACCTCGCTGAACAACATCTGCAAGCTGATCTGTGGAACTTACATGATCCTGTATATAAATGTGAGAATACTTTCTGAGCTCTACTTGTATCGCAAGCTTCAGCATAGAAACCTTTTTTTTTTTCAGAATGCCCCCGCATGCCGAGTTGTAATTGTGTGATTGGAAAGTAATTACACAGACACCAAACAAAATTTGGAAGCAGCTACAGTTTCGGTGTCAGTAACGCAGAATGACCTTAAACGGTAACATATGCAGTCTTCGAAGCACCTAGAAAGAAGAAACAAGTGCATATCGACAAATGCTGATTCACGGTATAAATTAACATTGTAGAATTCCTACGTCATGAAGCAGGCCCGGATCTACGGAGAAGGGGAGGGGGGAGGAAGGGGGGCAGGAAAACGGGGTATCTGCCCTACCGGGCGGTAATTTCAGGGGGGCGCCAAATTTTTAGTCTTGAAGAAAAGAACCTTGCTTCACAAAGCGCCTCGATTATTCATATATTTTGATACGCATCCCAGTTGGTTTTTGAACAGTTTTCGACACATTTCTGCACTGTTAGAACGAGAAGAAACTGAGACATCACACAAATTGTATGGAAGAATATGACAATTCCAAATTTATATAAGCATTTCGTACTTTCGATTTCATGCTTGAGAATGAAATGTGAAACTATTACCTAACACTAAACATTTTGCTTTTAGTAAGCCTAATGGGCGTTTGCTATCGATATTTCGTGAATTATGTTCTGTTGTGTTATTTATGTAAAAGAGTACATAAACATGACAATCTGTACCAAAACAGTCTCGCTTATGTGGCGTACGTCGCAATTGCTGCAATATTAGAAAGGTCTCTTTTATCCAGCAGACAGTGACAAAATACACTTAATCCAATCGAGAAACCACACCAGTCTTGGGTACTATTCGTATTAACGTATTAACAGCTTTTTCAGTATTAGACAACAACATTAGGATTTTTCGTTTAGCAGAACGCTTGACGAATTTTAAGATAACAGATTCTTTCGCGGAACGAACAGCACGATGTGTAAGACTGTAGCAAGATTAGAGAGAAAAAAATGGTGGGACCCAAGAATTGAAGAAACGTGCACTGTCTTTCTTGTCTTTACTGGTTTTACGTTTCCTATATTTCATTTTATGTCACACAAAAGAAGAAGCTAATAGGCAATAAAGAGAGCAAATTTTCTGAAGAGTTCTTGTTCTCCCGGTCACAAATAATACCACCCGAGCATTAATTGAGAGTATTTCTTTATGGGACGAGGGAGGGGGGGGGTGGATATGGGATGCCATACCGGCCGACTGGGAGCAGTAGAGGAACCGCAAGACATTTTAATTTCAAACGTCATGAATATACGTTTGATAGATTCCATTACAAAATAGACAATTCAAAAAAAGTTTTGCATCACTTCGGTTCCGAGAGTTCCGGAACCTGTACAGAAAATTGGAATAGAGATCGACGTAAACATCATTTCCGCCCTTTTTATTGCTCATGAAAACCACACATTGCATGTTGTACCACCGTACAGCGAGACCTTCAGAGGTGATGGTCCAGACTGCTGTACACACCGGTACCTCTAATACCCAGTGCCACGTCCTCTTGCACCAAGTAGCACGTCCTCTTGCATTGATGCATGCCTGTATTCGGCGTGGCACACTATCCACAAGTTCATCAAGGCACTGTTGGTCCAGATTGTCCCACTCCTCAACGGCGATTCGGCGTAGATCCCTGAGAGTGGTTGGTGAGACACGTCGTCCATAAACAGACATTTCAATCTATGCCAGGCATGTTCGATAGTGTTCATCTCTGGAGAACATGCTGGCCACTCTAGTCGAGCAATGTCGTTACCCTGAAGGAAGTCATTCACAAGATGTGCACGATGGGGGCGCGAATTGTCGTCCATGAAGACGAATGCCTCGAATCCATGACCACCGGCAGCGTACGCCGGAAGCAAATAGTGCCACCCCAAAGCAGAAGGGGACCTCCACCTCGCTGCACTCGCTGGACAGTGTGTCTAAGGTGTTCAACCTGACTGGGTTCCCTCTAAACACGTCTCCGACGATTCTCTGGTTGAAGACATACGCGACATTCATCGGTGAAGAGAACTTGATGCCAATCCTGAGCGGTCCAATCGGCATGTTATTGGGCTCATCTGTAGCGCGCTGCATGGCGTTGTGGTTGCAAAGATGGAGCTCGCCATGGACGTCGGGAGTGAAGTTGCGCATCATGCAGCCAATTGCGCACAGTTTGAGTCGTAACGCGACATCATGCGGCTGCACGAAAAGCATTATTCAACATGGTGGCGTTGCTGCAGGGTTCCTCCTAGCAATAATCCGCAGGTAGGGGTCATTCACTGCAGTAGTAGCCCTTGGGCGGCCTGAGTGAGGCATGTTATCGACATTTCTTGTCTCTCCTGCACGTCCGAACAACATCGCTTTGGTTTACTCTGAGGCTCCTGGGCACTTCTCTTGTTGAGATCCCTTCCCTGCGGACGCGATCGAACCGCGATATTGATTCAGAAATGTTCAAATGTGTGTGAAATCTTATGGGACTTAAACGCTAAGGTCATCAGCCCCTAAGCTTACACACTACTTAACCTAAATTATCCTAAGGACAAACACACACACCCATGCCCGAGGGGGGACTTGAACCTCCGCCGGAACCAGCCGCACAGCTTGATATTGATCATCTAGGCATGGTTGACCTATACACAACACGAGTCGTGTATCCCCCTGCTGGTGGAACGACTGGAACTGATCGGCTGTCAGACCCTCTCCGTCTAATAGGCGATGCTCATGCACGGTTGTTTACATGTTTGGGTTTAGTGGCACATCTGAACAGTCAAAGGGACTGTGTCTGTGATACAATATCCACAGTCAAAGTCTATCTTCATGAGTTCTGAGAACCGGGGTGACGCAAAACTTTCTTTGATGTGTGTATATGCGTTTGAATTCCACGGAGCGAAATACAGTGACGTGCGATATAAGAACGCTTTTTGAAGAGGCATGGCACTGCACTTTGGTGCACTTAAGATCGAATAACATGTCTTACATTCTCTTGAACATAAATGTTTTCTGTGTCAAATTCTTCAGAAAGATGTGCGCTACAAAGTGAACACATTTTTGAAAAATATTTTATTAAGTTTTGACTTCCTATCTCAAACACTCGAGGAAGGGAGGCGGTGCGCCAAGCGGTGCCACTATCAAGTTTTTGCGCCGATTCGGAAATATCGTAGATCCGGGGCTGTCATCATATTGAAAGGCGGCATAGCGCGAAACGCATCCTGTAGCCTTCCATTTCCTTTCTTCCAGCCTGCCATCAAGAAGCGCAGCGTCCCGTGAACTCTTTCACTTCTGCGTTTTTCGCTCTGTGCTCTTGTCTCGCGGTCTCCCTCCTGTTGTTTTTAGTTGCCAGTGAGAATCCTGTGGACCTCACCTCTCTGTTGCGTGTTTCCAAAGGCACAACTGTGCTCGCAACGTCCATATATTTCATCCATACATACTGACGTAGAAGCGTTTATTTGCTCGTCCGTCGAGCTTTCTTGTGTGACAAAATATCGTTAGTTTTTAATCACTAATAACTAAGAGACTAAGATTACGTAAACAACGGTTGAGCTCACAGGGATAAATCATGTCTGTACCTGCTGATCGCGCAGTATTTGTTCTCCGTGTGACATCATCGTACGAGTGAAGGCACATGCGCATGATAACGAATTAACTTTGGGAAGTCACTGTAAAGAGCTAGCGTAGCTCTACTAGGTTCCAAATTGAGACAGTAAAATTATTCGCCGTAGTGTAACTGAAAATTAAAAAAATTAATGAGAACATTGCACGTAAACATTCTCGGATAAGTGGAAAACGCAACTGATAGAAAATCTCGCGTCAAGAGAAATCCATAAAGCCTAAAATTCATGTGCTGAAAGCTACGGCAGAGTCGAAGACGAAATGAATAAACGGCGTACAGCAGCAGCGACAGGCCAGACATGTACGATGTACGTCTATACTGCACAAACCATCTTACGGTGTGTGGCGGAGGATATTTTGTGTATCAGTGTCACTCCACCCCTGTTCCAGTCACATATTGTTCGCGGGAAAACGATTGCTGGTAAGCCTCTCGTGGGCTGGAATCTCTCAAATTCCGTCTTCATGGGCTTTCCGCGAGATATCCACATGAGGAAGCAATATGTTGGTTTATTCTTCTAGGAATGTATGCTTCTGGAAATTTAACAGTAGATCATAACGTGAGGCAGAACGCCCCTCTTGCAACGTCCACCACTGGAACTGACTGAGCGTCTCCGTGACGCTTTTGCTCTTACTAAATGAACCTGTAACGAAACGTGCTGCTCTTCTTTCGACCTTCTCTCTGTTTCCTCTATCAGTCCTATCTCATACAGAAACCAGACTGACGAGCAATATGCACGTTGTTAATAGACCACATTTCCTGCGGATTCCTCCAGTGAAACTCGTTCTGGCATCAGACTTAATCGCGATTAATTTTAAATGGTAGTTCCACTTCAGATCGCTCCATACGCATACTCCTAGACAACTGATGGAAGTGATTACTTCCAGTGGTTGCTGTGCAATTTTGTAATCATACAATAAAGGGTCTTCCAGCCTATGTTTTCACAATACGTTACATTTGTTTATGTTGAGGGTCAATTGCCACTTGCTGCACTGAACGTCAGTCCCCTGCAGATCTTCCTGCATTTTGCTTCAACAGCCGGCCGAAGTGGCCGTGCGGTTAAAGGCGCTGCAGTCTAGAACCGCAAGACCGCTACGGTCGCAGGTTCGAATCCTGCCTCGGGCATGGATGTTTGTGATGTCCTTAGGTTAGTTAGGTTTAACTAGTTCTAAGTTCTAGGGGACTAATGACCTCAGCAGTTGAGTCCCATAGTGCTCAGAGCCATTTGAACCATTTTGCTTCAACTTTCTCTTGTGTGGCAATTCTCTCTAATCATTCTCAAAATCCTCATAAACTTCCTACGTTATCTATATATATAACTCTCCCCTGGGGTACGCCAAAAATTACTTTTAGGTCTGAAGACTTCTCTTCGTGCAGAATAATACACTGAGTTCTGTTTGCAAGGAACTCTTCGGTCCAGTCACACAATTGGTATGATATTCAGTATGCTCGTATTTTGATCATTAGGCGGCCGTGTGAAACTGTATCGAATTCCTTTCGTAAGTCAAGGAATGCGGTGACCATCTGGGCGTCTGTATCTAGTGATTTCTGTGTCTCGTGGAACCAACAGAGCGATCTGCGTTTCACACAATTATACTATTATTTGTAACCATTGTCTTAAACAGAATGATTATTAAGTCTTACTAAAACGAAACACTTGTCATGATTTTATTCTGCCTTTTAACGAAAAATCTACGATGAGGATCCGAACTGCTCACACAGATTTTGTTAAATGCACGTTTCACTCCGGTTTACTTTCGTTACCGAATCTGAACTCGTCTTTTGCTTATATCCATATACCGTTTCCCTTGATGCGCCGACAAACGTAGAAATAGCCACAAGATTTCGCGTGCATTCGCATAAGTTTTGGTAATGCTTAGTTTTGTGTGATCAGAGTTAGGTGCTTCCAATTATTAGTCTTTAATGCCTCCTTTTGACGTTCAGATCACAGTTGTTCTCCACAGTTATCTCGTGTTACTTCACAACTTCTTCTCTAAAACTCCATTTGTACTGCCTTTAATTTCTTCTCCTTTACCCTGCAGACTTCCCATTATCCAGCACCATATAGAGCAATGCTCTCAACTACAGTTTTGAATATTCTCTTTCTCAAAGTTTTTAACGTATTTTTATTCGAACTAGTGGAGTGTAGGTGCTTAATTGCCGATTATCCCTTCCTTATTCTAACCTGTATTTTCTCGTTGTTCCTCCCTTGTCGGAAATGATTGTTCCTAAATATTTATATAGTCGACTATTCTTTACTACAGATCCATCACCAAAGGCATCACCCTCATTTAGCTCGGACAACCAAGTATTCAGTGTTTGTGAAGTTTATTTTCGTCCCGCACTGCTCGTATTCACTTGTGAATTATTGTTTGTATATACTGGATGTTTGTAAATTCGTTATACAAAAGTAACCTTTTACTATGAAAAGGATAAATAATTTACAGAAATCTCTGATACAGCGGTGAATGCAGTATACCTTCAAGTTTTATTCCCGCCTGACACTGTTAGTTCCTGACGTTCCGGCTAGGTGGCATGCACGAATGAGTTACTCCAAAAGTTATCTTGGAATCGTTTAACGGTGCAGAGCATACGCAGTCTTGTTTATGGTTTCACGGATCCAAACTGCTATTACAGTTCACAGACAATTCGAGACTAAATATCGCGAGCCACTATCTCAGAGACAAATTGCTATTAATTGGTACTACCGTTTCACCGAAGCTGGCTGTGTATTACGTAGGACGCCGGTCAGGATCGGTCAGCAGTCTCGCACCCAACAATTGAACAAGTTCGGCAGTCCTACACACGTAGTTCAGGTAAATCAACGTGACGTGCCTGCTTAGAACTCAACATGCCTAGTGTTACAGTGTGGAGGGTATTACGGAAACGCCTGTAATTCAAACCTTACGAATAGAAACTGTTGCGAAGAAGAACGAGCTGAGTTTTGTGTAGAAATGTTTCGCAAAATGCAGACTAAAGATAATTTTCTTAAGAAAGTTGTGATCACTGACGAAGCCACCTTTCATACATGCGGTGGTTTCTTCTTTGCCGAGTGAACTGTATCTCGCCTACGGTACCTGGACATGCTTGAGCATTATCTAATGCCTCAGGGAGAACAGGATAGGGAAGCAGAATTTATTTACCAGCAAGATGGCGCGCCACCACATTATTATGGTGAAGTTGTCGCCTAACTCCGTAGAAATGTGCAGACTTGGATAAGACGCGGTGGAACAATATACTGGCCACCACGATAATCCCAAATGACTTCTGTGTATGGGTTTACACTAAAGACAGGGTGCTTGTTCCTCCGCTTCCGGGAAACGTCTGCGAGCTGCGACAACGGACAACACAAACATTTACCACCTTACATCAGGACTTACTTCATAGAATTTGGCAAGAAACTAATTAAAGGTAAGACATTTGTCGTGTAACAAAAGGTAGCCTCATTAAATACACACTGACGGAAAAAAAAGAAATCTGAACACCAAGAAGAAGTTGTGCGACATAAACGAAAGTTGGTAGGCGTGTTTATACGTCTGAAAGATGATGCCTGTTCGAATTTCGAGCCAGCGATGCATATCAGGTTTCCTTTAAATATAGGCTGTAACGGTCGTAAGTATCACAAGAAGGCCGGACTCCAAACGGCTACGTGGCACTACCGAGACGGTAGACCATTGTGTTCGGCCTATGGCAGCACAATGTGAGCAGCAATTGACACCACAGTGGCACAACGAACTGCTACAAATCGGTTATTTCGAGGGAAGCTTATAGCGAGACGTCCTGTAGCGTGCATTCCACTGAACCCAAACGTCCGCCATTTACGACTCGAGTGGTGTCAAACGAGAGCTCGTTGAAAGTTAGGGTGGACGTCTGTTTTGTTTTCTGATGAACGCTGGTTCTATCTCGATCCAAGTGATGGCCGTGTGTTGGTTAGAAGGAAGTCAGTTAAGGTCCTAAAGCCATTGTATGTGCGTACTAGACACGCAAGACCTACACCAGGAGATATCGTCTGGCCTGCGACTTCGTATTATAGCAGGAGCACTGTCGACGTTATCCCATGCACTTTGACTGCAAAACTGTACGTCACTATGGTGATTCGATGTGTCGTGCTGCCATTAATGAACAGCATACTAAGGGGTGTTTTCCAACAGGGTAACGCTCGCCCACCACACCGCCATTGTAACCAAAAGTGCTCTCCAGAGGGTCGATATGTTGCCTTGACCTGCTCGACCACCAAATCCATCTCCTGCCGAGCCCATATGGGACATCATCGGACGACAACTCCAGCGTCATTTTCACACAGCATTAACCGTCCAAGTATTGACCTAGTGCAAGAGGCATGGAATTCCATCCCACAAACTGGCAACCCGCACCTGCACAACACAAAGCAGGCAAGTTCGCACGTTTGCATTCTGAATCCAGAAGTTCCAGTGATTCATACGTGCTTCTAGTCGCG
Organism: Schistocerca piceifrons; assembly: GCF_021461385.2. Lineage (NCBI taxonomy): Eukaryota > Metazoa > Arthropoda > Insecta > Orthoptera > Acrididae > Schistocerca > Schistocerca piceifrons. The sequence continues at coordinate 303,576,400 of NC_060139.1, read as the reverse complement.
CAGTCCGGAACCGTGCGACTGCTACGGTCGCAGGTTCGAATCCTGCCTCGGGCATGGATGTGTGTGATGTCCTTAGGTTAGTTAGGTTTAAGTAGTTCTAAGTTCTAGGGGACTGATGACCACAGCAGTTGAGTCCCATAGTGCTCAGAGCCATTTTTTTGATTCATAAGTAGCAGCATTTCACATTTGCAATGGCTCATCTCGTTCTTGCGTTAACCTGGCACCTTGTTACGTTAATCACTCAAATATGTTACTCAGACAAGTGCATTCCCGAAATTTCATACCTCTACATTAATTACACCACTGGCCATTAAAATTGCTACACCAAGAAGAAATGCAGATGATAAACGGGTATTCATTGGATAAATATATTATACTAGAACTGACACGTGATTACATTTTCACGCAATTTGGGTGCATAGATCCTGAGAAATCAGTACCCAGAACAACCACCTCTGGCCGTAATAACGGCCTTGATACGCCTGGTAATTGAGTCAAACAGAGCTTGGATGGCGTGTACAGGTACAGCTGCCCATGCAGCTTCAACACGATACCACAGTTCATCAAGAATAGTAACTGGCATATTGTGACGAGCCAGTCGCTCGGCCATCATTGACCAGACGTTTTCAATTGGTGAGAGATCTGGAGAATGTGCTGGCCAGGGCAGCAGTCGAACATTTTCTGTATCCAGAAAGGCCCGAACAGGACCTGCAGTCCGGGGTGTCCGTGCGGTTCTAGGCGCTACAGTCTGGAGCCGAGCGACCGCCACGGTCGCAGGTTCGAATCCTGCCTCGGGCATGGATGTGTGTGATGTCTTTAGGTTAGTTAGGTTTAATTAGTTCTAAGTTCTAGGCGACTGATGACCTCAGAAATTAAGTCGCATAGTGCTCAGAGCCATTTGAGCCAGGACCTGCAAAATGCGGTCGTGCATTATCCTGCTGAAATGTAGGGTTTCCCAGGGATCTAATGAAGGGTAGAGGCACGGGTCGTAACACATCTGAAATGTAACGTCCACTGTTGAAAGTCCCGTCAATGCGAACAAGAGGTGGCACCACATACATCATGCCGGGTGATACGCCAGTATGGCGATGACGAATACACGCTTCCAATGTGCGTTCACCGCGATGTCGCCAAACACGGATGCGACCATCATGATGGTGTAAACAGAACCTGGATTCATCCGAAAAAATGACGTTTTGGCATTCGTGCTCCCAGGTTCGTCGTTGAGTACACAATCGCAGGCGCTCCTGTCTGTGATGCAGCGTCAAGGGTAACCGCAGCCATGGTCTCCGAGCTGATAGTCCATGCTGCTGCAAACGTCGTCGAACTGTTCGTGCAGATGGTTGTTGTCTTGCAAACTCTGTTGACTCAGGGATCTAGACGTGGCTGGACGATCCGTTACAGCCATGCGGATAAGATGCCTGTCATCCCAACTGCTAGTGAGACGAGGCCGTTGGGATCCAGCACGGCGTTCCGTATTACCCTCCTGAACCCGCCGATTCCATATTCTGCTAACAGTCATTGGATCTCTACCAACGAGAGCAGCAATGTCGCGATACGATAAACCGCAATTGCGATAGGCTACAATCCGACCTTGATCAAATTCGGAAACGTGATGATACGCATTTCTCCTCAGGGCACGAGGCATCACAACAACGTGTCACCAGGCAACGCCGGTCAACTGCTGTCTGTGTATGAGAAATCGGTTGGAAACTTTCCTCATGTCAGCACGTTGTATGTGTCGCCACCAGCGCCAACCTTGTGTGAATGCTCTGAAAAGCTAATCATTTGCATATCACAGCATCTTCTTACTGTCGGTTAAATTTAGCGTCTGTAGCACCTCATCTTCGTGGTGTAGCAATTTTAATGGCCAGTAGTGTATTTTTTGGTGTTGCGATTTCCTTCCGTGAAAGTATCAGACGTTTCTGTAAGTTATGTACCTCTTTCACGATTAAATGTTACTTTCGTATAACTTATTTACAAACACCCTGTGTTGCACGCAACCAGCCCAGTTTTGTCTCAGTCCCGCTCTGCCCGGTGTCAACTACGACGGCTTGCAGCCTGTTCCCACTGTGTGCCTTAAGCCGTCGGCACACGGACCGTGCTGTCGAACGTCAACGTTGAGCGTGCCAAGTTCAACGTGCTGCTGAACGCTCAGGAACGATGCGACTTGTGCATACGGTACGTGGGCCCCAACGTGGTATACGCGATCGCAACGCACTCCTGCGGCAGTTGAGGGATGTTTCTAGTTCGTAAATCACACTGTTTACGCAATGGACACGCGTAAAATTCCCACGCTAGCCCTATTAAAATGCACATTTCCTTCATCGTCTACGAAAAGGAAAGTACCATGTCCAATCAATAAGGACACAGGCTTACAAATGTTCCATTACAAAAATTGCTGTAAAAATTTGGAATACTTCTCAGCATAAGATAAACATTATTTCATCATTCCCATATTTTAGTAAAACCCCAAGGTCAGTCATACTTGATCACTGTTCCTACCTAGTAGCAGAATCTTTGCAACGTGTGAATTACGAAGCATAAAAGATAAAGGAGCAAAATATCTTTATACAAGTAGCGCAAGCTGTCCTGTAGATTAAGCCAATCGAACTGTCACCCCTCAAAAAAAGGTGAACTTATATTTACATAACATCAGATATTATAACATATACTTATATTAAACTAATAATAAAGTATCAGAACCTAATAAAAGCGCGAATGTTAGGAAAAAATTAAGAAGTGTTCAGATGCGAACCACCGCCCCATCAGAGACTCAATATCGTGCAGACACGCTACTCATTACGCTAAACCAACACCTTCTGTTTGGTTCGCCATATTGTGTTACGCCGTACAAAAAACGTTAATCGTAGATAACTGTTACTAATTGAAATTTAATTATAACGCATTGTACCAAGAACAATGTGTTTTGGATGGATCTTCGATGTGTCGCTGCCTTCAAATAGCCTACTCTCATAATACGCAAGTTTCAATAATTCTTTTGCCACGAATGTGATGTTTCTCATTATTTATTGGAACGAATCACACAACTAACAACGGTTTTTCCAGGGATTCTCAATTTGCTGGTGCTCAGAAACGGTATTTATACATATAGGCTTGAAATGAACGCCAATATGGCGCCTCACAACTCTGTACTGAAGGGAGACGGCGTGCGTGTGACGTAGGTGCCGTTGTGCCATCTCATTGGTCAACGCTCAGACGCACGCTCAGAATATTTGACATGCTAGATATTGCTCTGTACGTTCGGAAAGACTCCCGAACGTGCTATTCCACGTTATGACGTCAGAAACTCGGCACGCTCAACGCTCAACGTTCGGATGCACGGTCCGTGTGCCGACGGCTTTAGAGTTGGTCTGCTTCCGTGGCTCGGCCAGATGCAGATGAGCGTGTAGCCGCTAATTGAGAGAGCAGCGGGGCGGAGAACTCGGCACTCGTGGCCGCTGCACCTGCTGCGCTACGCTACGCCTCTCTGAGACGAGTGGCGGGCAGTTCCCGGCAGCGCCGAGACTGGCCGGCAGCGCGGGCCGGTTTACGAGCGGCGGGCGGCGGGAGCAGCCAGTAGGCCGCGGCGGCTGCCCGCGTCAGCACGCACCACGGCCTGAGCCTGTAGCGCTCTCCAGCCAGCCCACGCAAGCCGGCCCGCGACACGGAGCGCATCTGCATCGGCGCCAGCAGACACTGCCAGTGCTTCACCCGTCCCTCGCCTGGCCATCAGTGATCAAGAGGACGCGTCGACGTTGTCGCCCAGGACGTCTAACCCACTACAAGTACATTACACAGATTACACACGTCGCAGGTGGAACATGCAGTCAGGTTATAGCCTGTTTAAAAATCACTGGTGCCATGTCCTGTACCACATGACCCTCGACGCGGGCGGAAGTACTTTGCCATTCTACACTATCACTTAATTAAATCCCTACTTACATGACTCAATCTAGCCGAACTTTCACTTCCAGTATGTGTATTTTGCGTGTTTCGTAAATCGCCGCGTTAAGATATGTGCCGTACAAGGAGTGTCTAACTAGTCAAGTGCACAGTTGAGCGTTGTCATCGAGACGTTATCAGTTTTACCACTGGATTACTCTATTCTGCCATTCAGTCAGTGTGTGAGCAGAAAAAAACACGCGAGTGACTGCCTATACAACAGTCAGTAGCGGTATACATAGTATGCCAGTTACACTTGAGGCGGCGGGAAGTGCTCCGACATCCTGTGCCTCCACAAAAAAATAATAACAACAATAACGTCGCGTGGAGTGATTTTCGCGGAATTCGAGCTCTAGCTTTTTTTTTTTCTTTTTTTGCAGAAAATCGACGCGTTGACATTGTGAGCCTGGTTAGCTCGGACTCCAGCACACACCACGTGGTAGAGGCGACGCTACAGTCAACAATTCGACTCACCATTTTATTAGCAAAACACAGTTTCGTTCATGCCGTTAATGCTGCGATTATTTTCAGTGTGTTACTAACTTACACATCACTCAACTACTCGTAGTTGTGAAACTGCCTAACAGTGCTGTATTTTAGCCTCGCTGTGTCTATCTCCTTTAGGTATGATTGGCGGAGAAGCTTGTGGAAAAGACACCCCTTAATTATCAGTCCTATGTCTTTTGTAAAACACACGCGGCTATAACATTAGTTTCAGCGTCGTCTGATGGTCTACAAACTTGAGTGAGAGTAGAAAGGGAAGTGGCCTGAATCAGCTACATGACAAAATAGCAAGTGATTCTCAGAGATAGGTACAATATGACCCCAATTTTGTAATATATTCGCTGTCTCAAAGGTCTACTGTGCGTCTAGACTAGGACACCTGGCTGCGCCGGATGATGGACGCTGACAGTTCCACACTGTGTGCATCCGTCGTGCTTTGACAGTGGTGTATGATAATTGGTTGCGCGGATAGCAAAACTCGTGTGAATGCAGCGGTGGTTATGTGGCAGTGTAACTGCGAAAGCTAAACACACCTCTCAAACGTGACTAATGTTAGTGCCGTGTTCTGCACTCAGTACAGGTAGACAACTTCGTGAAGCGTCCGTAATACTCCACGTGGACGTTAGGAGTGACGTTTAAGTGCCTGCTGGGGCGACTGTGCTCGGTGTGGTTAACAGGCGCGCCGCAGTAAAGTGTCACCAGAGGGCGTCGCTGATGCCTCACTCGGCCGGAGAGCGCGGCCGCGCAGTGCGACAAGTGAAGTGCTGAGCTGCGCTCCGCCAAGTGGGCAGGTGGTCCGCCATGGGCAACGCGTCGAGCACCGGAGCCGGCGTGGGCGGGACTCGAAGCGCCGACCCGCGGCCGCTCATCTTCCTGCTGTGGCTGCTGCACCGCTACTGGGGGCACGGTGACGCGCGGTCGCCCAGGGAGTTCCGCGCCCAGGTCGGTACCCACCGCACATCTCTGTTTGTACAATTGAAATGAGTCGAGAGTGAACAGTTTCCAAGACACCAGGCTCCAGACCTCGGTTCGTCAGATAGGTACCAAACGTTTACATCGACAGAGTATTAACCAAAACTCTCATATAGTTTGTCCTATATGCTATTGTCCAGGAGAACGTGCGAAAAGAGTAAGTAATACGTAACACCAGACTCACAGAGCACAGGAAAAACATAACTGTGAGCGCCTGTCTGGTACGGCTCTACTGGGGAAGTAGGTAGAGCGATAGTCTACCGTACCAAGGATCCCGTGTTCAGGCTCTCGTTATGCAAGTTTTTGTACTGCAGTATGTGTGAAACTGTTGTATGGGCCTACACGTTCCTGATATGTAAAAGTACTGTCCGGAATTTATAGTAATGTTCTACTGCCTATCCGTTTCCGCTTCGTTTATTTGAAAGCAGCAAACGTATAAACTAAATATGCAGTTTCACAGAATAAACGTAAACAATCGGAACAGGAGAACAAACAGATAATTGCATCAACGGAGACAGCATGTCGTGGCTGTCGGCAGCGAGCGTAAACAAGCGAGAGCTCGGGCTGCCCGAGGGAGGAGGAGCGGTGCGGGAGAGGAGAAAAGCCCCGCCTCCCTTGAAGGGCTGCCACCCTACATCCGCGTTCTGTGCTTCCACGAAAGCACAACTGACACAAACTTCCTAGGGATCGCTAATTCCTTTTGTTGTGGCGAGAGTCGCATTCGAATCCCTTTATGCACAAGTATTAGTCTCTCCACTCATTTACTCATGAAAAAAGGCAAGCAATTCACAACACAAAGTAAACTAGATTATACAAAGGATGTGGTGGTGGCTACAGCGCAATTGTCTGCTGCGGTTGGCAGTGATAGTTCAAGCCCGACATCAACGGGTCTCTCACGTAACCATAGTTCAAAACACCGCCCACCTAAAATTACCACGATGTACGAGTAATGTCCGCATAGTATTCATAGCACTAATAATAATAATTATTATTATTATTATTCTTACTATCGCTATTGTTACTATTATTATTATTATTATTAATTCCGCATCTGTGATGCAATTACTTCTTTAGTCTTCTGTTCCGATTGTTTATATTTATTCTGTGAAACTGTTAGGTTGGTGTATAAGTTCGTAGCATTTTTGTTTTGCATGTTGGTATTCCGGTTGCTGCGGGTACACTTATCGATTGTCATTTTTTCTTTGTAGTCCACTGTCGCTATTTGAGTTTACATATCGTCATTTTGTCATTTGAAAATAATGAGTGAAGCTGTCAACGCTAGAATATGGACTGCCAAGTGGAGAAATCGGAACATTCCCCACATATTCTTCTCTTCAGGGTTGTCAATACCATCCGGCAAGAGTGGGCTGCCGCCTAGGGCGACAAAATTTTAGAGGCGGCAAAGGGCGGAAAAAATTAATGTCAAATCGAATGCCGAAGAAATTGGGAGAATGAGGCGAGAAAACGGAAAAGAGGTAAAAGCAAAACACCGAATTGTTTTCAAAAGCATACAGACCAATTACTTAAAACGTCTTTACTTAATTTGAAGGTAGTAAACATACTACCTCTACTTACATCGAAACTAAAGCAGCCGCTACCGAGTACGAAACGGAAACAAATACGACCTTGTCTGTCGAGCGCTGGAAGGGGGCACGTGCGTTGACTTGCCGAATGTTAGCAAAGAATTTATGAACTGTTTAATGACTGTCGAATAAACGTTTGACTCTGAATGTGAAACACGAGTAAACATAAAATAAGAATAAAATACCATCATTCATATCATTACTTCTGATAAATTTTAAATGTTACTTGTAGGGGGGAGCAAATAAAAACAAAGCTACATTTTGATGTCGTACAGAAATTTTATTGTTGTTCCGTAAAAAAATCTGAAGCCCAAAATTTACTGTAAAGAAGAATTAATATTCCAGTTCCAGTAACTTTGCTTGAAGAAACAGTTGCACTTACAAGTTTTGTTACTAAGGGTTTAACACTCATCGACCTTAATTTAGGGCCATTGACTCCAACAAAGGGAAAGAACCAGTGCCTTTAGACAAACACAACATCCATACCTCACCGGCATTCGAACTCTGACACATCTCGCGCGAATGACCAGCAGCCAATTCCTTGAATCACTATCCGACTGAGGCGGTTAACAGATGTTGTAGAAGTCCCAATAGAAAACGTAAACAAAGCGTCATTCATTTAATCTCAAGAAAGTAGATGCTAAAAAAATGAGATTTATTCCTCATTATAAAAATGTTTCAATTACAACATAAGCGAAATATTACCACGATTACCAAGGTGACCTAGTCAGGTGCTTCGGCATGTCTCCCATCAGTACAGCATGGTTTCTAAATTCAACGAAAAATTGACACTCATCAGAAAATAGTTGCCCACCTTCATTAGTCCATTTTCTTGCGATTAAAAAGAATACGTAATTGATGTAAAATTTGATTGCACTGGTATACTCAATTGAGTTCTATTTTAAAATGTTCGGCACATTCATCCTATTGCAATTATTTAGGGAAATTTCAAACACTGAAATCAAAAAATAAGAAATTCGGGAAATTTGTTGTCCTCAATCAGTTTTAAAGGAGTTGGGGACAAATCATGAAAACTGAGAACTATCTCCAGAAAATGAGGACGTCTGGTCACATTAGTTTAATGATTAAAAGTGTAATAGGAGATTAGCATTGATGCGCCCTGGGATGTTGGTGGTGGTGGTGGTGGTGGTGGAGGGAAGGAGGGATATTGGGCAGACTGATGATCGTAAAAAAGAGGGGTCATCATTTTTAGGACGGTAAACCACCCAGCAATGGCCCTGCATCTGAGTTCAGTAGAGGAGCGACAGCAGCGGAGGCATACAGAAACGTTTGCGCCGTGTATGGAGATAATGCCACTGGACAGAGCACGGCAGGGCAATGGTTTTCTTGTTTTAAGGAGGATCGTTTTGACGTTAGTGACTCTTCACGTTCAGGAAGACCTTCAGAGTTTGATGAAAATCGTTTAAACGCATTAATCCACAATGATCCACGACACTGAACTCGAGAACTGACAAATGTGATGAATTGTGATCATTCCACCATCGTGCGACATTCACATGCAATGGGGAAGGTTCAAAAATCGGTACTGCATGCTCTAAGCCAAAAGCACAAAAATCAGCTGGTGGCCATATGTGCATCCCTGATGGCTCGTCATCAATTATCTCGCGAGCAACACTGACTATTCCTATCCTTATTGCTACTGGTGACGTGAAATGAAAAGAAAGGAATGTCTGAGCCCAAACAAAGCAGCAACTCACCGTACAAACACCTGTGCAAATCCACAAAAGATATTGTTATGCATCTGATGGAACAACGACCGCGTGATGTACTACGAATTGTTACCCGATGTGTAATCAAAACTGCTGACATTTACTGCCAACAGCTAAGATATCTCACAGATGCAGTCCAAAAACTGCGACCAGGAAGAATGCGTGAAATGATGGAACTCCACGATAACGCCCGCTCGCATTCTTCTAGACTGACAAAAATCACTATACTGGAGTTGGTTTGGGAAGTCATTCCGCACCCACCTTATTCACTTGATCTTGCGGCCTCAGGTTTTAGCCTTTCCCACTCCAAATGCAAAAAATGGTTCAAATGGCTCTGAGCACTAAGGGAGTTAACATCTGAGTCATCAGTCCCCTAGAACTTAGAACTACGTAAACCTAACTAACCTAAGGATATCACACGCATCCACGCCCGAGGCAGGATTCGAATCTGCGACCGTAGCGGTCGCGCGGTTCCATACTGAAGCGCCTAGAAGCGCTCGGCCGCACCGGCCGGCACTCGAAATGAACTTCGAACATGGCACGACGAGTTGTAAGATTTCTACAGTGGCGGAATCGAAATCTTACCCCAGCGTTGGCATATGTAAATAGTCAGGGAGAATATGTTAATGATGACTAAAGCCTCTGTTATGTGTATCTGTTGCGTTATTTGAACTTATGGAAAAACGCTGCTAACTTAATGTTCCAACCAAATGTCGTCCAGGGGAACGTGCGTAAACAGTAATAGGTAACACATGACCTATGGAGCACAGGAAAAGCAGTCCTGTGAGCATCTGTCGTGACGAGTTCGCGTGGTGAAATCGATAGAGCGTTAGTTTGTCGTACCAAGGGTCGCGGGGTCGAGCCCTCGTTCTGCCAGTTTTTGTACTGTAGCACGTGTGAAACAATTATACGAGATACATTCGTAACATGTAAAAGGACTGTTCGGAGTGTACAGTAGTTTTATATTGGCAGTCCTCTTTACCTTCGTTTATTTGCAAGTAGCAAATTTATACAGTACATTTATAGTTTCACAGAATAAACATAAACAATCGAAACAGAAGAATAAAGAAACAACTGCATCACACTTGCGGAAATATTAATAGTAATAATAATTATTATTACAATTATCATTATTGTTATTGTTAGTACTATTAATGCTTCCTCGTGTTTGATACAGTTGTTTCTTCATGCTTCTGTTTCGATTGTTTATGTTTATTCTGTGAAACTACAAATACACAAATAAACAAAGCGAAAACCGACTGCTTATAGAATATTGCTTTAAACTTCGAACAGTCCTTTTACATGTCAGAGACTTGTCGCCCCGTGTAAGAGTTTCACAAGTACTACAGTACAAGAACTGACATAGCCAGAGATCAAACCCGGTACCTTTAGCGTGACAAACTTACGCTCTGCCGAATTCCCCAAGGGAACTCTACATGACCGACGCCCACTGTTTGCTTTTTCCTGTGCTGCGTAGGTCAGGCATTACTTATTATTTACCGTTTAAGCATTTTCTACTGGAGGACAGCACACAACACAAACTATGTGGGAGTTACGTTTGATATTCTGTAGGTATACAATCTCTGGTACCGTTCTGACTGCCTGAAATCTGGAGGTTTGGGTGTAAGTGCCAAATCTCACATTTGTTAGGAGAATAAAAGAATAATGTATCTCTTTGTACATATATTATCTGTATCCAAAAAAATGAGAAGGTATCCTGATACCACAGAATTCTGCTGTGCACTGCATCGCCGCAAAAAAAAATAATGAGATAAATTAGATAAAAAATACTTTATTAAGAACGTTCTAAGCGCCACAGCAGGAAATCCACTGGACCTAGGTGCCAATACGAAAGTTTATTGCAGAGTGACATTAATACACTGGTGTTATATTTTATTTACGACAATACAAGAACACAAATACAGCAGTAAGTTTTAGTAGAAGTGTACTCCACGAACCCACTTCTCATATCTTTTGATTTTGGAACTTTAAAGGAAGCATTGTTTGGCAAGCAATATTTGGCGCGCGGACCATACAGTACTAACTCACATTTGAATCACATTCTGGATGATTTGTCCCCTGTATCAAGTCTAGAAACATGTAAAGAATACCGAGAACGCAGTAGCACTGAAAACGCATTTTGAGGGAAAATAGTACTTAGAACGTTTTCCCTTTCCGCTCTTTGGCTAACGCTCGCAAATAAATATTCAGTTTTTATTGACATAAACAACATCTCAGTCTCTCAGAAACTTCAAAATGATGATAGACTTGAACATCGACAGATGCAGGGTGTCCCATCTATGTTGGACACATTTTTTTAAAAAAATATCACCCTATAGTTTTATTTGGTAATTCAGTGTTTCCACTCAAGAGGGTTACAGTATACCATTGACGTAAACATGACGTTACTAAAAACGCGTGCCGGCCGGAGTGGCCCAGCGGTTCTAGGCGCTACAGTCTGGAACCGCGCCACCGCTACGGTCGCAGGTTCGAATCCTGCCTCGGGCATGGATGTGTGTGATGTCCTTAGGTTAGTTAGGTATAAGTAGTTCTAAGTTCTAGGGGACTGATGACAACAGATGTTAAGTCCCATAGTGCTCAGAGCCATTTGAACCATATTAAAAACGCAACACAAAATTAACTTCGACTGTCGTCTACTAGCATACAATATAGGTACCTGGGGTAACGTAACTCGTCCACTTACTGGAGTAGACAGTAAACAAAAGGTTACGCAAGGAAAACGTACATCAGTCATTCATTTAAGCTTCTTAATTGAAAGTTTGTGCGAGTACAGTATACACCAACGAAGCGAAGGTAGAAATGGTGCATATTGCTCAAAAGGAAGATAGAGCGTAATGTCCCATCGACATCGAGGTCATTGGAGATGAACCACAAGCTCGGACTAGGGAAGGAAGTCGGCCGTACGGTTTCAAAGGAACCATCCTGGCATCTTCCTGGAGCGATTAAGGGAAATCAGGGAAAATCTAAATCTGGATGGCCGTACGAGGATTCGAACCGTCGTCCTTCCGAATGCCAATCCAGTTTGCTAAACACTGAACCACCACGCTCGGTATATCGCTTAAAATGTACTACAGTATAGTACTGCATATCCACGTATTATAGATAAGAAAACATTTTTGCAGTTATCGGTCTTCTAATTTCTGTTTACTTTAAACGAGCAGCGTATCTTTCTTCCCTTCGTTGGTTTAAACTGTACTCAAACAAATCTTCAACGAAGACTGTTGATTAAACTACCGGTGTTCATTTTCCTTGCGTTTCCGTTTGTTTACTGTTAGCTCCAGCAAGTAAACGAGTTAGTTTAGCCCCGTTGTCTGCCCTGCGTGCTATTACAGGAGACTAAAAGTCATTTTTTTTACATTCTTGATGAAGTTATGTTTATGGGAATGGTACAATGTGACTTTTTACGAACAGTTCTTTCTGACACTCAAGAAGTTAGCACATAGTTTCATTTGCAACAGTCGTAGCTGACCTTGTGCCTTTGTCGTAATCCTTTCCTGTCCAAACTATGAAAAACTGTACCAAATGATTAAATATTTGCGGAGAGTACACGACGTTTCGAAAAGAATACACCTATTAAAAATAATTATGTTGTCAAAGTTATCGATCGCTGCGCCACGGCTCAGTGATAGAGTGAACGAATAAATTGTCTATAGTCCGTTTAAACTTATCTGATAGTTCACACTTCATGCGTTGGAGCTGGTTTCCTCCAATCAGAGAGCTCAAGGTCACGACTGAACCGTTTGCCGTTGTTTTTCAGTTCCTTGTCCAGTTTTCTTTGTTGATGTGTTTGGATCCTGATACCTGAGTCTGGCCCTTTTATTTCGTATTTTATCACACATGATAACCACACTGAAAACTACACACACAAACACACACACACACACACACAACGATGATAGCGAAATACACCTTTCATAAACAGCACTAACCACACACCGAGCGAGGTGGCGCAGTGGTTAGCACATGGACTCGCATTCGGGAGGACAACAGTTCAGACCCTCGTCCAGCCGTCCTGATTTAGTTTTTCCGTGATTTTCCTAAATCGCTTCGGGCACATGCCGGGATGATTCCTTTGAAAGGGCACAGCCGATTTCCTTCCGCAGCTTCCCTAATCCGATGGGACAGATGACTTCGCTGTTTGGTCCCCTCCCTCAATCAACTACTAACCAAACGCTACTGGATCCTTCTGCATGAGACGCGATTCACATTCATGTATACAGTAGTTATAATCAAGGAGATCGGCTTAGGGTAGAAAGGTTCGCACGACGTTGGGTGAGGCCGAATTTTAGAAGGCGGCAATTCATCGTTGCGACTGCGAAATCTGGTGTCAATCTATATACTGAAACAAGTATAGTCTTTTTTTATGAAATCGTATACTTTTCATAACTGCATTCAGTAGTTCCTGGAAAGACAGTGACAGTGATGTAGAGCTTGTTAGCATTAACGCTGAAATCTTTCACAAAAATAGTTCGAGAAATGCATTAAAATTGGAAATTAATGTGGCCAGAGTCGGCTATTTCGGCGTAAACACCGCCACGCAGAGCTCTTATGCCTAGCTCCGTCGTTATATGCAGCAAGACACAGCTTACGCTACTAACATAAAACCTCGTTTCCTATTCCACACAAATAAAGGGACAGGTATGATTTTTGTTTATGAAACCACGTCATATACTAGCTTATGGCGCATCAGATGAGGCTTAGGAAAACTAATGCAAACGTGCGCACGTTTCCAGGTTGTCGTGGAGACAACTACAGTTTCGTTAGGCAGTTTTCCTTTATCACTTTCGTTTGACGTTCGCTGTAAAAAAGCAGCATGTCTAACTTCTCCTCATTGACGTGTATGTCTGCATGCAAGAATGCTGAAGTGAAATGACCTGCCAATAGACAGCAACGTTCCTGCTAGTTTTTCATTGACGATAAGTAAATAGTCGAAAGGCTTGGTACAAGGACGTAGGTTGGCATGAGCGGGTTTACAGGGAAATAGCCGATTTCGGCAGGCCTGCTTTGCAATTTTAGAATATTTCTTGCATGCTTTTAAGAAGAGTTTCAGCCTCAAAATTAACAATAATTATACCACTACACTCGTCTTTTCAAGCGCTTGGGGATGCAGTTAAAAATTATATCACTCTATTTAAAAATGATGCTTACTTCAATATCTCGATCGATATAAGAGTTAAGATTCTATAATAAGTACCACAATTCGTGCCCCCTATCGTAATGTTATCCTTTATACAGTCTGAGTCAAAATGACTTTACACTTTTGAAATGATATATAATTTTATTGAGATAATTTAAAGAATCAGCAGACTTGTCATTTTGTAGCAAACAATCTCAATTTTCATGTAAAAGTATCAATCGTAATTTTGGAACGTTGTAACTATCGTTTGTGGTACGGGTACACAATTTCTTCCCACACTCGTTACAGAAAACCGGGCGTAACTCGTGAAACGGCAGCATAGATTCGACTTTCAGGTTGGCTAAACTATTTGGTAGGGGAGGAACATACACCCGGTCTTTAAGGAAATCCCAGAGAAAGAAGTCCAGTGGTGTCAAGTCTGGGGAGTGAGGTGGCCACGCGATTGGCCCTTCACTACCAATCCACCGACCTGGGAAGCGATTATCGAGGAAACCTCGAACTTCCTTGAGGAAACGAGGTGTGGCACCGTCTTGCTGGTAGTAAATCGTCCCATCTCGACCATCTTCATCGATCGGTGGAATTAAAAATTTTTCAAGCGTATCCAGATACACAATACCAGTGACAGCTTTTTCTATGAAGGAGAAAGGACCATACACTTTCAATTTGCTGAAAGCACAAAACACATTAACATGGGGACGTCAGCAACGTGTTCCAGGGCTACATGTGGATTTTCGCTCCCCATATTCTGCAGTTGTGAGTGTTCACCATGCCACTGATATGAAATGTTGATTCATCGCTGAAGATTATTGTGTTCAGGAGTGTCTCGTCGTCGTCTATGCGATGTAGTATTTCCGCACATAATTCCCCATTAGCAAACTTATCTGCATCACGTATGTGCTGTGCCATTGTAGATCTGTATGGCTTCAAGTCTAAAAGCTTAGGACCTACGCAGTACTGGCCAAAGAGTCTTTTGTGGAATGTCAGTCTCGCGAGACGCATCTCGCGTTGATTTCTGTGGACTGCAGGTAAAGCTCTCGCTGACGTGTTCGACATGATCATCAGCAGGCTGGCGACCTGGCGATTTATAATACAGCAGTGAACAACGCGTCTCAACAGAGTTCTTGCGAAAAGAGTAATCGTAGACCTGCTTGTAGGTTCTTCAGCGTATTCGGTGCGAAATTTACGCCGAACAGTTGTTTCATAGGTCGTTTCATCAGACCAAAACACACAGCGATGACGTTCCGCACCAATGAAAGTAGCCATTTTGATTGCGCACTACGCTAGCGCTCCTGCTGGAGGAATGGGGCACCGATCGATTCACCATGTGAGTCAACCTTGAGGTTATTTGCTACACAATGACACACATGCCGATTCCGTAAGTTATCTCGATAAATTTCTATATCATTGCAAAGTTATCAGCTCCTTTTTGGGTCAGCCTAAAGTGTATAACAGCTTCACGCAGTGTAGTGGCTAGCGTGTAAAATGGATTCGAATCTTGTCAAATGCACCGATTTTTTTTTTTATTTCTACATATAATCAAAAGTCTTTGATCATTAATTTTTGGGGACTGATGACCACAGATGTTAAGTCCCATAGTGCTCAGAGCCATTTGAGCCATTAATTTTTTCCAGTTAATTGTTTTAAATGTACTTTTTTATTCAGAATGTGATTTTCACTCTGCAGCGGAGTGAGCGCCGATATGAAATTTCCTGGCAGATTAAAACTGTGTGCCGGACCGAGACTCGTACTCGGGATCTTTGCCTTTCGTGGGCAAGTGCTCTACCAACTGAGCTACCCAAGCACGACTCACGACCCGTCCTCACAGCTTCAATTCTGCCACTACCTCGTCTCCTACCTTCCAAACTTCACAGAAGCTCTTCTGCGGACCTTGCAGAACTAGCACTCCTGGAAGAAATGATATTGCGGAGGCATGGCTTAGCCACAGTCTGGGGGATGTTTCCTGAATAAGATTGTCACTCTGCAGCGGAGTGTGCGCCGAAATGAAACTTGACCGCGAAAGGCAAAGATCCCGAGTTCGAGTCTCGGTCCGGCACACAGTTTTAATCTGCCGGGAAGTTTCATACTGTTTTTATTTCGTGTCATTTCCATCATCGTATTGACTTTTTTATTTGTTTTTCTTCCTAACATACTGTTTTCCTTTCCAATTTTCCTGTGTTGCCTATAATCTGTGACCAAGTGTCACCCACCCAGTATTGCTCATCGGTTCGGCAATTCCAGCACGGCAATTCGACACCCCACACGTCCCGAATTGCTATAGAGTGCCTCCAGGAACACATTTCTGAGATTAAACATTTCGCTGGCCACCAAACTCTTCAGACAACAACATTATTGAGCATATCTAGAATGTCTTGCAACGTGCTTCAGAAGAAACCTTCACCCCGTCGTACTCTTGCGGATTTATGTACAGCCCTGCAGGATTCATGATGTCAGTTCCCTCGTGAAGATCGTACGCGAGAAGAGAACGTAGGGATTGAAATCGAAGGAAAGAGACTGGCATACTTAGCCTATGCAGACGACTTCTGTTTACTCTCTAGATCGGAAGAGGAGTTGGAGCAAATGACCAAAGCACTAAAGGAGACTGCCAGCAAATTTGGGCTAAACATAAACGACGCCAAGACAGAGTACCTCGTTATGACGCGTGGTCATTGTCAGACTGCTGATCATCTACAATCACTGCATATTGGGGACCAGTCCTACAAGAGAGTGCAAGAATTTAAATCCCTGGGCGCACTTTTCACTGAGAACTCGTCATGTGAAGCAGAGATCAATGCCAGAATACAAGCAGGAAACCGATCTTACCACAGCCTAGCACAACTGCTTCGGTCCAGATATCTCTCCAGACAGTTTAAGATTCGACTGTACAAAACCCTGATCCAGCCTGTTGTTCTATATGGCTGTGAGACATGGAGTATCCGGATACAGGACTTCCATAAGCTCCTTGTTTTTGAGAGAAAAGTGATCCGGTAGATGTTCGGTCCGGTTCTGGATGCAGATACAGGGGAATGGAGGATCAGATACAACCAAGAGCTTGAGGAACTATACCAGCATCCCAACATGGCAGGAACTGTCAAAGCCAAATGCAGTGGGCCGTCCATGTGACCCGAATGGAGGATCACTGACGGCCTCGGAAGCTCCTGGATTTCACACCTACATGAAAGAGACATCCAGGGAGATCCAAGAAGCGTTGGAGGGATGGACTCCATGAAGATTTAAACCAAGTGTCAATAGATGTGAACGGATGGCGGATAGCGGCAATGGACAGAATACAGTGGAGGAGGAAACTTGTAGATGCGTGCGGTCCACTGGGCCTGATCACGTAGTAGTAGTAGTAGTAGTAGTAGTTGTTCCCTCCAACACTGCGGCTTTATTGCTTGCTCGCTGCGGCACTGCACAATATTAGGCAGCTGTACCAGTTTCTTTCGCTCTTCAGTGTATATAATTGTTTTAATTTATGTAAACCACACAAGTGGGACTTACTAGTCCCATCAGGACATATTCATCGTAGCTGGTAGGGTTATTTATTTATTGCGGTACCAGTTTACATCTACTAAAATAATACAAAACCTCGGAACATTCAAAATAATGTGCTTTCACGTCAGCGCGGTCCATACTTCCTTGTGCTAAAACGAACAACACAGCGGCACGACAATCTGATGTTGCCTTCTGTCCTCCGTGAGCGAAGGTATTGAACTCTCACAGCCAGAGGGTTTCCTGTGTTGCAGCAGAGCTGCCAGTGTACGTATTCAACTCCATGTTGTTTTATGACTAGAAAGCGAAGGGACTTAAGTCCCGTTGGGCGGAAACGGATAAACGAGAGCCAAAGAAAATACGTTTTCTCTCTTTAGCGTTGCTGCACACAACGACGAAGCCTGGCATTACAGCCCTACTTAGTGATGTTTACGCCACAGTAGCCGCTTTCGACCACTTTGCGTTTCAGCTTTAGCACGTTCTTAGGAAAAGACTGAGAAAGTTTCAAAGACAGAAATAACTTGAGTTATGTTATTGAAGTGGCTTTATCAAGCACTTTAGAATGCCATATAAAAGTATTCCCTATAAAGAAAACCATATTTGTTCCAGTATGTCACAAGAGGACCATGAAATTGTTAATCACGGATTTTAATAGGTATGTTGGAGAGTGACCTGTTCTCAGTACCCTTGCAGCTGCTTTTCGTGCGACTTTCTACTTTCCGAGAGAACCGCTGAAGAAATTTTATGCGTAACTTCTATACCGGTAATGTTTGTTAAGTTCAGACCACGCGAGTGTAACGTAGTGGTTAAGGTTAACGACTAGAACGCTGGTGGTACAGGTTAAAATGTTGCCTGTTTACTTTCTTTCCAGTATCACCTTCGAGAATATAATTAAATACACCAAAGAACCAAAGAAACTGGTACATCTGCCTTACATCGTGTAGGGCGTCCGCGTAAGCAGAAGTGCCGCAACACGACGCGGCATGGACTCCACTAATGTCTGAAGTAGTGCTGGAGGGAACTGACATCTTGAATTCTGCAGGGCTGTCCATAAATCCGTAAGAATAAGAGGGGTTGGAGATCTCTTCTAAACAGCACGTTGCAATACATTCCAGATATGCTCAATAATGTTCATGTCTGGTGATTTTGATGGCCAGCGAAAGTGTTTAAACTCAGAAGTGTGTTCCTGGAGCCACTCTGTAGCAATTTGGACGTTTGGGGAGTCTCACTGTCCTGCTGGAATTCCCGAAGTCTGTCGGTGTGCACAATCGACATGAATAGATGCAGGTGATCAGACAGCATGCTTACGTACATGTCACTTGTTACAGTCGTATCTATACCTAGCAATGGTCCCATATCACTCCTGTTACACACGCCCCACACCACTGCAGTGCTTCCACCAGCTATAAAAGTCCCCTGCTGACATGCGGGGTCCATGGACTCATGAGGTTATCTCTACACCCGTACGCGTCAGTGCGCTCGATACAATTTGGAACGAGACTCGTCCCACCACGCAGCATTTTTCCAGTCATCAACAGTCCAATGTCGGTGTTGACTTGGCCTACGGAGGCGTAAAGCCTTGCGTCGTGCAGTCATCAAGGATACACGAGCGGGCCTTCAGCGGCTACGAAAATGCATATCCATGATGTTTCGTGGAATGGTTCGCACGCTGACACTTGCTGCTGGCGGACTAACGATGAGCGTCTGTCTGCCAGCCAGACTGGATGTGGTTTTTAGGAGGTTTCCCACATCCCACTAGTTGAATAGCTAGCTGATACGCAAGTCCCGCAGGCCGCTGTGGCCGAGCGGTTCTAGGCGTTTCAGTCCGGAACTGCGCCTCTGCTACGGTCGCAGGTTCGAATCCTGCCTCGGGCATGGATGCGTGTGATGTCCTTAGGTTAGTTAGGTTTAAGTAGTTCTAAGTCTAGGGGACTGATGACCGCAGATGTTAAGTACCATGTGCTTAGAGCCATTTGAACCATTTGAACCCAAGTCCCGTCTCACTTACGTGATTCACAAACATTTATAAAACCTTCTCTCACTTACATGTTAATAACATTACATGCACACATTTTGGGTACACTTATTCGTCCTGAGGAGTTGCGACAGGAAGAGCATCTCGCCGACACAGAGACTAACACGCCAAATTTGGTAATAATCATGTCGACGCTGTGCCGATGCAGGACAAAGGCACAAGAAAAAGAAAAAGACATCACTGTTCGAAGGCACCTCTCCCCATTTTCCCCAATCCTGCACATTTTCCATCAGTCCACATTTCGCATTTTATGCATCTTATTATTTCGTTCATCCGATCTTCCTCGCGTAACACGCAATACCAATCCTTGTTTTACGAATGAGTTTCTGTGGTGGCTTCCCGTCCCTATCATCCCCACCCTCCCCTCCCCCCCACTACCCACCCCACCCCCGTGATTCCAAAACAGTTATTTTGACAGGTGGAGCTATGGTTCCAGATTTATTCCGTTTTCTTTCTCTTTGTCTTTTTTCCGGCGACATTTGTTGGATGGATACCTTGAGCCAACTTTCTGCCTGCCATGGCTTCTTCTGCATTGAAATTATGGGACGATACGTATCGTTTTGAACTATAGAAGTTTCTTACGTCCGCTATGCTTAACTCTAACATTCGCTCTTCAGATTGGTGAACATATGCTTCCAATGCGTTTTGAACTGCATTGGAAAACACTTTCCAGCGGCCAAAAATTTTATATACAGCTTTTAATTTTTGACATTCATTTAATTCATTACCCCTCCATTTATATAAATTGTTACAACTAAAAGCAGTTCATCTGTGTTCCACTTTCCATTACACCATTTTGTCGTCATAATGAAACAAGAATTGACGTAATTAATAAATTACTATAAATAACGCATTAGTACTTTCACCACGTCATTTCTAAAGATTATGTGGCGTTAATAATGCTAAATGCATGTTTTAAAAGTCGTAAGACGAGAAAGTTTCTTAAATTGTACCGATACAATAACGGAACATTATAGCCAACGTCACCATTTACTCTTTCTCAGTTTCTTCCAAACGAACCACAACGGATATAGATTCATGACCGTATGAGAACTAAAACTATTTCGTGTACATTCACTCGTAAATAAAACGTTACGTTGCCCCTTACCTTTTAATAGTAATTCTCTTCGCCATATACACAGCAAGTTAGATGAAATGTACAGCAGAATCAACGCTGCGTTTCTTAAGACAAAGAAATCATAGGCGACAGTATGGTTCCTAGAGGCATGTAAGTCACTCTTACCCACTGAATGTCTCATAGTACAAGAGCTACGAATTTTATAGTATTGGTACAAATTTGGAGCCGGTACAATACAGGCAACTCTCACCTACGACTGACGAACGGTCATGGTTACATGGGTAGATTGTTGTATTGTACGTGAAACACTCTGTATTGTTTACAGAGCAGCATGGACGATAAACAATACAGGCAAGAACGGAATAGAAACTCTTGAGAAGGTACGACTGGAGGACATTGAAGGTTATATTTGTTGATCAGATAACTATTGAAGAAGTACTGAATCGAAGTAGGAATACAAAATTGTATGGAATGACCAAAAGAAGGAATAAGTTGATAGGACACATCCTGAAACCTCAAGTTAATCTGGGACTGGAGGGATGTACTGTGGTACAAAAAATGGAGACTAGAATTTGAATGCAGTGAGAAAATTCAAATATACGATGGGCGCAGTAATTTAGAAGATATGAAGAGATTTCTCGAGGATAAGAAAGCATGGTGAACTGCATCAAACTGGTGAACCTAACATGAACAACAATAGTATAGGATATACAGATTATTAATCTGACTGGGGTGATTAACCACCCCCTTGTTGAAATTAACTATACAGGGTGGTGCAAATGGCTGCACACAAATTGAAGGAGCTGACAGAGGAGTAGAAATACAACAATTTTGGAATAGGAATTTACGGTCTCAGAAGTAATGCTGAGGCAGTGGAAGCTAATCGAATGTCAGGAACTACAACAACATTCAGTGCACACCCACCTCAAGTTCACCAGTGATAACGTACCGTTTCTGTGAACATAAGTTTGGTGCTAAGAGATGTTTTCTATACAAGTACCTGTAATGTTACGCATATTTAGACGAGCTAATAGGTCACCTATCTGATGTGCGGCTGAGCGCTAGTGGGCCTGGGGAACAGGGCGGGCCAGCCCAGGACAAAGACGATCAGTGTAGCCGAATGTGGCTAAATCCATAAAGAGGGAACTGGACACTGATCGCTTGCTTAGCACGATGACCAGCTATGGTAGACTTTGAGACAAGCTAAAAGATGGTGTATTACATCTATAATAGCTTAAAGTCAAATATTAATGCAAATCTGAATCATCGGCGATTCCAGAAAACTGATATGTATCCAGTGGCACAGCAGTAATTTCAGTATCTTTAAAACTACAGACGTTAATATTTCACAGCAAATAAACATTTTAACAATGACCGCCTGAATTAACAACTTTTAAACGCTTCATGCAATCAGATTAAGATATCTTAGATGATAGCATTGCATTATAGCTGTCATATCTGAAAGCTATGTATCTATATCTTTCTTATTTCTTGATTTATTAAGTCTTTTATGTATTTTTTACTACACAAAACACAGCATCAATGCCTCATAATTTTTCATACTTGTGATGTCATTTAATAAACAGTTCACTTTATTCAAATGCGGATTGCAAGTGCTGTTTAAAAAAACGGTGACAATTCGAAAGTGGTCAGTTGCATTTGTTGGGAACACCAAAACTGCAAACATAACCAAAAGACGCTTCTGATAAACAGGCCTAAATAATTGTTTAAGCCATATTTAACGACAATCCATAGTCATTTGTCACGAGCACAACTGCGCAAAAAGAATAGCTTATTTATTGATAGACACACATTTGTTTACAATTGCTGTAAACGATTGGAGTGTGATCATATGTTTATAATATTCCTTTATTTAAATATTGATGTAATACCTGTAATAGTGTAGTCCGCAGCTCGTGGTCTTGCGGTAGCGTTCTCGCTTTCCACGCACGGGGTCTCGGGTTCGATTCCCGGCTGGGTCAGGGATTTTTCCTGCCTCGAGATGACAGGGTGTTGTTGTGTCGTCTTCATCACCATCAGTCAGTCCCATTACGGTCGGAGGAAGGCAGTGGCAAACCACCTCCGCTAGAACCTTGTCCAGTCGGCGATGCGGGTCTCCCGCATCGTCCCCCTACGCTCCCCGGATTATGGATTTCATCATCTCTTGTATATTAGTATAGTCTGGGAAGCAGTCAGGAAGAGTCAAATCATGTCTGTAGCACATAAGAACGATGTATTTTTGGTACGGATGGCCTTCAGCCAATGTAAAAGCAGTCAGTAGCGGAACACTACAGGAGGCAAGCAGAGACTGAGATCAAGGGAGCGATTCTGGACACTTTGTGTCGAGTGGTGGAAGATGGCATCCTGCCTGTGGTAATATGTGTGATTCAATAGTGTAGGTGATAGATTCTGGGCAGGGAACAGCCGCTACAATTCTCTAATTTTGAAGGGTCACTAATTCACCAGAGATCAGAATGGGTCCTATTCTCTACATCATGTGTGTCAGTTTGTGAATCATCATGTTGAATTCTGAAACTGTCTGGGCTGGTGAATATATCGTGTATTGTCATAACGAAATGGACTTAGTTTTTACAAATCTTGGATGACTATTTGGTTTGGGGATTTTGCTACCATTCTTGTAACGCTATCAACATAATTTTACTGCATTTGATAAGGGTATTTTCTGTCTGTGTTTTGATTGAATATCGTAGTACCGCTTCCTGTTTATTTGAGATGCCCTCGCTTGGATAACTTTATTCAACATAACTATCTGTCGTCTATATCAATTACAGGCGTTAGAATAGAGCTCTTGTTATTAAATTATTCATATAATTTTTGTTTTGTATTTCTGTGTATTTTCTTAAGTCCCAATTCTAGTCAATGCATAGACTATTTGAGTGCAGGATCACAACTGCAAGTTATGTTTGCAGCGAATTAGTTACGGGGTATGAGAGCAGGCATGTGCGGCTGAACCCTATGACTATATCGAACTATTCTTTTTAAACAGAGCCATGCCTAGTCCAAGTACCTGAAGTATGAGTAACCACCGGTAACGACGCAACTGGTTAGCTGATATGAGATGCTGTTAGAGAAACAGCAACACGAGAAGTAACAGTTACCGCCACATACGTGTCGTACTCAGTACGACCTATCCCAGGCGTTGAGTCAGAAGAGGAGGTCCAGTTGCATGGCCGCCTCGTTCCCTTGATCTGATCTCTTTTGATGTTCTTTTGTGGGACCATACCAAATGCCTCGTGTACGTGACCAGCGTCTGATGAGGTTCGTGCGTGCGTGGTGTACTTGGTTGAGTGAGTCAGAATTTTCTACAAAGATTTTATTCCTATGCTGAATGTGGTGGTAGCCATTTCGAACGCTTCCTGCAACGTGCAACATTGTTTACTAAAGCAGTTTATTATCTTTGCTAAGTTTAAGGAAACTCTGCATGCATTGTCCTTGTTGTTCCTTGCATTCTAAACATTTCACTGGCTCAGAATTAGTTCCAAGACAACAAATCCCTATTCCAAACTTACATTGCGTAACGTAAGTGCGACCACAGTGGAGGGGTATCTGTTGAGAGGCCTGACAAACGCGTACTTCCTGAAGGGGGGCAGCAGGCTTTTCAATAGTTGCAGATGCAATAGTCTGGTTGAATGAGTGATCTGGCGTTGTAACATCAATCAAAACTGCCCTGCTGTGCTGGTGCTGCGAACGGCTGAAAAAGCAAGGCGATACTACAGCTGTAATTTCTCCCGAGCACATGCTGCTCTACTGTGTGGTTAAATGATTGTGGTATCCTCTTGTTCTCTTGCGTAAAATATTCCGGAGGTGAAAGAGTCCCCCATTCGGATCTCCGGGCGGGACTACCCACGAGCATGTTGTCATCAGGAGAAACAAAACTGACATTCTACCGATAGAAGAGGGGAATGTTAGATCCATTAATCATTCAGGTAGGTTAGAAAATTTAAAAAGGGAAAGGAATGGATTGAATTAAGATATAATGGGAATTGGCGAAGTTCGTGGAGGGAGGAACAGGAATTCTGTCCAGCTGAAACAGGGTTACAAATACAAAATCAAATTCAGGTAATGCAGGAATAGGTTTAATAAAATAGGAAAATAGGAGAATAGGAATACAGTTAAGCTACTATGAACAGCATACTGAACGAATTATCGTAGCCAAGATAGACACGAAGCCCACTCACATGACATTCCGGCGTATCGACAAGCGCCGGCACTAAGATGAAGATCGCAAGAGCAGAGAAGGATGTGGGACTACGTCAGCCAATAGCTCGTTGACTAGGACCGCACCACGACAGGAGCGGCCTCTACAAGAAGAGAATATAAGAGCCCCTCCCGCCAGCCTCCGCCGGACAGTGCTAGACCGGCACTAGGAGAGCACTAAGATAGCAGTTATTAGTGATCCATATCCATTGCATGTATGGACTTAGTATATAGAGAAAGTCACTGTTTTCCTATCACCCATCGCTTGCGACAAGTTCTTGTAATACAAAGTTATGTATTGTCTATCATCTTTCAGATATGTTCAAATGTGTGTGTAATCTTACGAGACTTAACTGCTAAGGTTATCAGTCCCTAAGCTTACACACTATCTAACCTAAATTATGCTAAGGACAAACACTCACACCCATGCCCGAGGCAGGACTCGAACCTCTGCCGGGACCAGCCGCACAGTCCATGACTGCAGCGCCTGAGACAGCTCGGCCAATCCCGCGCGGCTACCATCTTTATTGTAATAAATCTATTAATGTGATTGGCTTGAACTGTTGTATAGCATTCCGAATACGCAGCATTCTTTAGGCACCCTATACGAGACGAGTGGGCAGAACCTCACTCATCGCAGTAGTATAAGGTTCTATCCCAACTAGCTCTTCAGGTGATGAAGAGAGTGAAGGAATGTATGATGACATAAAAGGAAGACGAAAATTTAATTGTCGTAGGCGACTGCAGTTCGACAGTAGGAAAAGGAAGAGAAGGAAAATTTGCAGGTGAATGTAGACTGGGGAAAGGAATGAAAGGAGGAGCTGCTCGTAGAACTTTGCACAGAGCGTAATTTTAACCATCGCGAAACTTGGTTTAAGAATCATGAAAGAAAGTTCTATACGTAGAAGAGACCTGAAGACACTGGAAGATTTCAGATTGAGTATACAATACTAAGACAGATTTCGGGACCATATTTCAAATTGTAAGACATT
Source organism: Schistocerca piceifrons (assembly GCF_021461385.2). Lineage (NCBI taxonomy): Eukaryota > Metazoa > Arthropoda > Insecta > Orthoptera > Acrididae > Schistocerca > Schistocerca piceifrons. The sequence continues at coordinate 303,550,696 of NC_060139.1, read as the reverse complement.
TCCAGGGGCAGATGAGGACTTCGACCACAATTGGTTTCTTATCAACTGTAGACTAAAACTGAAGAAACTGCAAAAAGGTGGAAGGTTATGGATACGGGACCTGGATAAAAACAAAGAACCAGAGGTCGCTGAGACTTTCAGACGGAACAGGAAAAATCAGTACAGCAGAAGACGAATGGGTAGCTTTCAGAGATGAAATACTGAATGCAGCAGATGATCAAGTGGGTAAAAAGACAAAGCCTAGTAGAAATCCTTGGATAACATATGAATTACATAATGTAAATGATGAATGGAAAAATATAAAAATGCACCAAATGAAGCGAATGAAGGGAATAGAAAGGTCGAAAGAATGAGATTGATACGAAGTGCAAAATGGCTAAGTAGGAACGGCTAGAGGACAGATTTAAGTATTCAGAAGCATATATCACTAGGGAAAAGATAGATACCGCCTACAGAAAATTAAGGAGTCCTTAGGATAAAAGAGAAGTAGCTGTATGAATATCAAGAGCTGAGATAGCAAATCAGTCCTAAGCAAAGAAGGAAAGTAGAAAGATAGAAGGAGTACATGGAGGGTCTATACAAAGTAGATGGACTTGAAAGCAATATTACAGGAAAGGAAGTGGACTTATATGAAAACTAGATGGGAGATACGATACTGCGAGAAGAATTTGACAAAGCTCTGAGAGATCTAAGTCGATACAAAGCCCCGGGAGTAACGATACTCCGTCAGAACTACTTATAGTCTTGGGAGAGCCAGCCAGAACAAAACCCTTCCATCTGGTATGCAAGATGTATGATACAGGCGAAATACCCTCAGACTTCAAGAAGAATGCAGTAGTTCCAGTTTCAAAGAAAGCACTTGCTGACAGGTGTGAATATTGCCGAACTTTGAAAATGTTGACTGGAATACTCTCTTTGAAATTCTGAAGTTAGCAGGGGTAAAATACAGGGACCGAAAGGCTATTTACAAGTTTTATAGAAATCAGACGGCGGTTATATGAGTCGAGGGGCGTGAAAAGTAAACACTGATTGAGAAGGGAGAGAGATAGGTTTGTAGCCTCTCCGACGTTATTCAATCTGTACACTGAACAAGCAGTAAAGGACACGAAAGAAAAATTTGGAGTAGGAACTAAAGTCCATGGAGAAGAAATAAAAACTTTGAGGTTTGCCGACGACATTGTAATTCTGTCAGAGGCAGCAAAGGATATGGAAGAGCAGTTGAATGGAATGCATAACATCTTGAAAGGAGGACTTAAGATGAAAATTAAAAAGCAAAGCAAGGATAATGGGATGTAGTATAATTAAATTGGATGATGCTAAGGGGATTGCACTACTACATGAATTCAGTTATTTGGGCAGCAAAATAACTGATGATGGCCAACGAAGGCTGAATATAAAATGAAGTCTGGCAATGACAACAAAACAAAAAAAAAAAAGATTCAAATGGCTCTGAGCACTATGGGACTTAACTTCTGAGGTCATCAGTCCCCTGGAACTTAGAACAACTTAAACCTAACTAACCTAAGGACATCACACACATCCATGCCCGAAGCAGAATTCGAACCTGCGACCGTAGCGGTCGCGCGGTTCCAGGCAATGACAAGAAAAGCGTTTCTGAAGAAGAAAAATTTGTTAACATTGAATATAGTTTTTCTGAAGGTATTTGTCTGGAGTGTGGAAGTGGAACATGAATGATAAACAGTTTAGACAAGAAGGTAAGAGAAGCTTTTGAAATGTGGAGCTACAGAAGAATACTGAAAATTAGCTGTGTAGATCACATAAGTAATGAGATGGTAGTGAATAGAATTGTGGAAGAAAGAAATCTGTGCCACAACCTGACTAGAAGAAGGCATCGGTTGCTACGATACATTCTGAGACATCAAGAGATCGCCAGTTTAATATTAGAGGGAAGTGTAGTGGTGAAAATCGTAGAAGGAGACCAAGAAATGAATACAGCAAGCAGATTCAGAAGGATTTAGGTTTCAGTAGTTACTCGGAGATAAAGAGGCTTGTACAACATACAGTACATAGAGAGCTGCATCAGACCAGTTTTAGGACTGAAGACCTCAACGACAACAGTAATACAAAGGGATATTTTCTCATCCCATATCCTCATTTGCGTCTGAAAGTACAGAACTTATACCGATCAGTAATGACATAAAGTATAGAACTTACAGGGTGAAAATTATTGAACTATGTGAAATAAAATAGTCATAACATCTGAACGGTTTGCGTTATTACGTTCGAACTGTGCGGCTGGCCGCGGTACATGATAAGAATTCGTATGCGCATATGGGTTGGTCTAGCGACGAAGTCCACTTTCATTTGGATGGGTTCGTCAGTAAGCAAAATTGGTGCATTTGGGGGACAGAGAATCCTCATTTCGCGATCGAGAAGTCTCTTCACCCTCAACGGATGACTATGCGATGTGCAATGTCCAGTCACGGGATAATCGGTGCGATATTCCTTGGTGGCACGGTGACTATTGAACGGCACGAGAAGGCTTTGGGAAATGATTTCATCCCCGTTATCCACAGTGAACCTTATTTCGAGAAGCTGTCAATACGGAGCTCGACCCCATCGAAGCAGGAGAGTGTTTGATGTCTTGGATTAGAACTTTGCTGACAGCATTCTGGCTTTGGGATACCCAGAGCCCTCTGGCATGGGTCTCGATTGGGCGCCATATTCTCAGGATCTGAACACGTGCGACTCCTTTTTGTGGGGCTATGTTAAAGACAAGGTGTACAGCTATAACTGCAAAACCATTGCTGAGCTGAAAACAGTGATTCAGGAGGCCATCAACAGCATCGATATTACGACACTTCAGCGGGTCATGCAGAATTTCGCTATTCGTCTGCGCCACATCTTCGCCAATTATGGCAGACAAATAGAACATGTCGTAACCTAAACCGGAATATCTGTAGCGACGTTTACATGTTGAATAAAGTGTGTGCACACCGTAGTTTGTAATTAATTTACGTTTTTTTAAATATAGTTTAATAATTGACACCCTGTATATCTTTCCTTTAGGAAGGTCTCAGAGCTAGCCACATAGTTGCTCTATTTCTTTCTGTTGATAAACGAGGCGATCTTACGACGAACATAACATTTGCTCCGTTATCTGTCTCAAGTAACTGACAAAGTATGTAATACATAGGCCAGGTAACGTCAAAGATATTCCTTTAACTTCGAAAAGATCTTCGATTTTTTTCTCATTTATTAGTTCGTCTTGCTCTTCGGAATGTTTCATGCGTCAGAAGTTTTGATTCCGTTGTTTTTATTCTACATTTGCTGCTGACCTTCAAGAGATTTACTGCCATCTCAGACGAACGTGTTTGCTCTGCTATCGTCTAGTAGAAACTAAACTTTTCTCTCAGCGTCCTTCAAATCACCGTATCGCCGAGTCAGATGATACGAATATCTACCGCGTCCGTTGTTTAACTCAGTCGTCGTCGCAGTTCACGGTGGGAAAGCTCTGGAATTCATCAGCTTTATATTAGATGTAGGCGATGAACTCCTTGTCAGTCCAGCCTTTCCACGTAGTTGACAGAGAATAATCGTCACCGAGCTACTCTTGCCCTCCAGGCTGCGATGCTGACTCAGTAGCGAATTCTGCGAACAGCAACAGTGTACAACGTGGCTATAGTTCGTTCTACTGCTGCCTTCTTGGAACTCACATATTAGCTGTTCTGTACCCGCGGCTTGGTCTTCCGCTCTTATTTCTGGGAAAGTTCTCGAGCAGCGTCTGTTTTCCGTTGTTCCCGATATCTTGTATCTATATGGCGCTACTCTACACGGTACGTGTTTAGGTTCACCATTGCTGTATCATCGCTATAAATATTTTAGTCTTTCTTCTAATGCTACACAAATCTCTCAGTTCACTACCTTAACAAATATGTGGATTTTTCGTACTCAGATTACCGTGAAACTATTAAGCTTAACTTTTTTTTTCTTTTTTTTTTTACGCTTCGTGTTGACCAACTGCGATCACGTAACAATTGTAATTTCTCTTCTTTATTCCTGTATATTATTTCATATCTTGCGGTGCTGTTGCGCCTACTGTCTGTTCCTTTCTTCTATTCATATTGTCTGTTTTGTTTACCTCAAGAGCCATCTATATTTAGTATTTTGCTGTTAAAGTAGTTTCTTTTTGTGGCTTCCGATGCTTTCATGTTTCTTTTTAGTTATCTTCTTACCTCTGTAATCCATGTCACTTCTTTTTCCAGAAATACTGAATATTTGTTCTGTTACTCTCTTCCCATTTTTTCAGTAGAGATGTCCCAAGAATATTCTAACCATCGATTTTCCATTACTTCTGAAAATTGTTTTGTATTCTGGCAGATCTTATTTTCCGACCATCTGTTGTTCGTATTGTACCTTTTTTTTTTCTTCAAATAATCCACCTTAACCATTCACATACTGGATGTCCATGAGTAAAGTTGGAGTTTCAAAACGCTGTAGAAAGAGAATCACTTGTCAGAATGACGTCAAATTTGAACAGCATATTAATGACGCCAGGGGTAACGTCATGGAACAAAAAACAATTTAACGAACTTTTTATCAATAGATGGCGATGTAATCGTCAGAATATGATCCACACCAACAGAAGGCGACACACAGCTGTTCTTCAGTTTGCGTCCGAGAAGCGCAACATGACTCTTTCCATGAAGTATTGCGCGCTGCTGGTAAAGCTCTACTACAAGAACCATGACTGCGCGCCAGTAGCCCTACAGATCATCCAGACACTCAGGGGTATGAAAAAAGGCATTGATACGAAGTCTGATATGGTTCTGGAGAAAATGATTACAGTATTAGGAAAGACAGGTTCATTTGAAGTGCAGTGTGACAGTGTGGTGGTGGGGGGGGGGGGGGGGGGGGGGGGAGAGTGAGCAGTTTTGGTCCGACGTCTGTCGAAGATGTGGCTACAGCATTGCAGAAGGGATCGATCGGTGGGTGCAAACATGCAGTGCACCGGTAATTGCCCCAACGTTGGAAATGCCTGCGAACACGGTGCATAAAATCTTAAGAAATATCCACCATTGCTAACCATTTTCAGCAGTTGCTTCATGTTGACCTGCCAGCAAGACAAAAGTTCCCTGTGGAAATTCTTGTTCGCAAGGAAGTGGACAACGAATGGTCATGGAACATTCAGTGCACAGACGAAGCCGATTTCCATCTCCAGGGACATGTCAATACGCAGAACTGTAGAATATGGGGCACGGAGAATCCGCAAGCACATCAACCGATACCACTTCTTTCTGCAAAGTTGACTCTGTGGTGCTAGTAGACGGCATTCTTTACCATAGGCCCATACTTTTTCGAGGAGTTGAGTACTGTGGATCCTTTCACCTCTACCTTCACTGATAAACGCTATGAGATCTCTTGCGTACCAACGTCACTCCATTCGTTCCAACAGCATGGGTTGGATCGTTTTTGTGCAAGATGGTGCTCATCTGCACGTTGCATAGCCAGTGAAGCGACTGCTCCAGAGACATTTAGGAAAAGCTAGAATTGTCAGCCGTCATTTTTCTACGGCCAGGTCTTCCAGATAACCCGATCTTAATCCGTGTGACTTCTGGCTGTGGGTTTATATGAGAGATGTTGTGTTCAGTGCTCCAATTATGAACGTAGCTGAACTGAAGGCACGTATTCCGCCACGCATTCTGAACGTGACCCCCAAGACCCTCAAATCTGTTGTGGATTACACTGTTTCTCGATTTCAACTTTTGGCAGAAAACGTGGACAGCATATGGAACATGTCTTGTGCCAGTCTCACGAGAATTAGAAACCGATGTCAGTTAGAAACCTATGTCATTTTGGTTTTTATGCGGTTTTTGGCCTCAGGACAATTGAAAGCCGATTTTTCCCATCCGATGTGGTACGACCTTGTCGTGGTGGATGGACTTATCTAACTACAGCGAAAGAACAGCTGACTACTGAACTTGTGCAGTCATGCACTTTGAACAGAACGGATGGTGTAATGTGTAACTCAAACCATAGTCGTCATATTGTGATTCATCTGTCATTTGTAGCCGACCCCATTTAGGTGAAAACGCTTACAGTGCCACCTATTGTTAAAATTTTCGTTAATTTTTTTCATTGACGTTTCCCACTGCATGAGTAATAAGCTGTTCAAATTTGACGTTATTTTGAGCAGTAGTTCTTGTAAAAACTGGAAGTTTAATTATGGCCTCCCTGTAGATATAAACATTCCGGTCTTACCACTGTACTATTGTCTTTTATCGCTGTTGACAAGAAATTCTGCGACAGTCTTCACCACGGAATAGAAGTATCCTAATCTTGGTGACCAAATTGATTTTTATTAACGTCTCATCATTACGCGTTTCAGCATATGCCCATCATTACATCTGTGTATTGTTGTTGACAAACCTGATAATGGGGCTATTCCGAAGCGCGCAACCATGAGATGTTAATAAAAATTAGTTTGGTGGCCAAGAATAGCATATTTCCATTCCGAATAGTATTTTAGTTTTATATTTCTAGAATTGCATTTCTTTGTATTACAGTAATATTTTTTATTTGTTACTCGTGAAATCGCAAATAAACTGGGTATAAAAGAGGTAACTGGCTGTAAAGGGGCATTGCGCAGGGTGGCGCAGGCATTAAGGCACTCGTCTCGCACTGGAAAGACGTCTGGTTCAGATCCCCGTCTGCCCTTCCAAATTTACGTTTCCCGTCGTTTCCCTAAATTAGAGCAAATTTGGGTATTGTCACTTAGAAATTACTTTTTCCCAAGAATTAGCAGCTTTTGGTCAGTTAGTATTAGACGGAAATCCAATCTGCATTTTGATCGCACCTCCTTGACTCATGTGCAGAAAAGGGTGCAGTATTTTGCTGCATCCATTTTCAATAATTAGAATAACAATTGAAAAAAAATCTTAGCAGTAATCCACGCACTTATAAGAATAAACTGAAGAACTGCCTCATTGGCTCAAACGGTTCAAATGACTCTGAGCACTATGGGACTTAACATCTGTGGTCATCAGTCCCCTAGAACTTAGAACTACTTAAACCTAACTAACCTAAGGACATCACACACATCCATGCCCGAGGCAGGATTCGAACCTGTGACCGTAGCAGTCGTGCGGTTCCGGACTGAACGCCTAGAACCGCTAGACCACCGCGGCCGGTGGGAGTCCCTGGAAGAAATCAGGCAACTTCCTGCGATATGTTGTTGATTATCTTAGTATATACTCAGCAGTTTGTCATCTGCACAGGATTCATTTAAATTTGATTTTACCTGTTATTAAGTTTTCTGGTGTTAATCTCATGTACTGATTCGCTCCATGGCCATGCAGATTTGCTGTTCAGTTTGGTTCTACGATGGTTAAACAAGTAAATATTAACACGTTCGATTTGGTATCATGTCCGTACCCAATCTTATGCTGCATCTCTAACGACTACGTCGTCGCTGGGAGGTGTAACTATAACTTCCATTTTTTAGAAGCCTGTGACTATCCCTCTTTGCTTTTGTTTAATGTCGTATAATGATCAAAAGCATAAAAACTGCCACAGATGGATAATATAAATGTCATTGACGACTGTTTGTTAGACTGCGGTAACATGTCACGAAATGCGGGGACTCCTGTTTTGCTCACTGGCGATCCTATAGCTGACATGTAACATGTCAAGACATGAAATAAGCTCTGAGTTGAAGATTCTGGATAAGACACCTGTTATTCACAAATGTTTCCGAAAAATGCAAATGAAGTGTGTCTAGCACTGTCAGATTATTTTTTATTTTTTTGAGTGTGTAATTGTAACTAACATGTGAAGATGAACATGCTGAATCTATTATGATCTGTACTACAACAATAAAAAATTCTTTAAGAGATGAAAAAAGATTATTGTCACTGAGGTGTCAGACTATAATAAATACAAACGATTCCCTTTTGAACAAAACGAAGGAAAATTCAGTTACCCTAAAAGGATATGTTTATTGATGGCAATATGAGAGTAATGTGATGATGGAGAAAAATGTAAGCCTTCTTCTGGAAATGTCCTCCTCCTGATGATGGTAATTTAATCGAAACGTGCGCTAAATGAAGTAAAAACTTTGATGACTTACGCAAAATTACATATTTTACAACAGTCACAATCCTCACAAGATAATCCAGTATGAACTGTTTTTGTTTGGTGACATAGGTACTGTACGTGTTTAACACCATTTTACTGACAAAATTTCAGAAGTTGTTCAGGGATATTTCGAGTACTTTGGTAGAGAAGGGACCCATGGTATCCGGAAACTTGTTACAGAGATTGCATTTAGTTTGATTGCTTACAGCTTATGTATCTTTGCATCTATGTCGCACTGAAAATATCTGAACAATAGTTCAAGTGTCGACGGAAAGGGCTGTGTCTTTCGTTTGGAAACAAACTCGTTCGATTCACTCAATGCTCTTGCTGTTGACAACAGTAATGGCCACTCCACTCTTCGCTCTCAAACTTTCTTTGGTGCTGTGTATAGACGATGACATGTTTACAAGAGATGGCATGTTCAATAATAGGAATAAACATGTGTGGGACGACGAAGAACCACACACACTGATGTGTCGAAACCATGAACGCAAGTTTGGTGTCCGCCACGACTTCCTCTACTGTGACAATCTCTTCATCTCAGAGTAGCAGTTTCACCCAACGTCTTCATTTATCTACTGTATATATTCCAATCTCTGTCTTTTCCTACAGTTTTTACCCTGTACAGATCTTTCTAGTGCCACGAAGGTTATTCCTTGATGACTTAAAACATGTTCTATCATCGTGTCCTTTCTTCTTGTCAGTGTTTTCCATGTATTCCTTTCTTCGTCGATTCTGTGGTGAACTTCCTCATTCCTTATCTTAGCAGTTCACCTAATTATGAACATTCTCCCGTAGGGTCTCATCTCCAGTGCTTCGATTCCTTTCGTGTCCCGCCTTGCCACTGTCCAAGATTCACTTCCATGCCATACTGTGCTGCAAACCTACATTCTCACAAATGTCTTCCGCAAATTAAGGGCGTTGTTCGGTAGTAGCAGACATCTTTTGGCAAGGAATGTTCCCTTCGGCTCTGCTAGCCTGCTTTTAATATCCTCTTGTATTGGAGATAAATGAAAAACGGAAGACAGTGTCAGTCCTTTCTATCATTCCCTTTGGAGGAGAAGTATAATAGCGGACAAAGAAAACTGAAGCCTTTGGTTAGAGTGCGGTCAACGACAAGGTTTTAGAAGTGGATCAGAAGCTCAGACTGAGGAATATTAGGTATGAGAATTAGCCTTACTCTTTTAAAATGAAGTAATACAGCTTTCTCAAGAGGTTTATGAATTCCATGAAAAAGCAAAGCTGATGGCCAGACGGGGAATTGAACGCCGATCCTCCCACATGAGATCTATTGTGTTAACATTTTGCCACCTCGCTCAGTAACAGCGAACGAGCACGACATGAATGTACCGTATTGCTCTTACAGTAGTTCCTAACTGAAACGTTCTTCTTAAGAGTCCACGTTTTGATGAACCGAACGAGGTGGCAATTCCAACTTCCACTGGGCATTCCTGTTTTAGATTTACCGCGGTTTCCTCAAATCGTTTGACACAATTGGTGGGAATGTTCATTTTCAAGAGCTAAGCCGATTTCCGCCCCCAGACTTCCCCAACACGAGTTTCTGTTCCATCTTTAATAACCTTGTGGCAGACGTGAAGTTAACCACTTGGTGCGTTTTTCTTAACTGACCTGTAAGTTCAGCCGTAAGGATAAACCCTTCAAGTGTGAAAATGTTGCATCCGGAATAGTAATGAAATATATGTCAGTATGCACTGACTGGGAATAGTAATCAATTCATTACGTTTCTCTATGTCCACCATCAATTATGGAGTGCTAATCATTGATAGCAAAGAATCAGGAGCACAAAATCTGTGCCGAAAAATTGTGCAAAAATCTGTAGGAAATTAGCAGTGTTGGCAAGCATATGCCCTTACGAATAAGACATTTCCCAAAGGATTGGGGTTCATAACCAACTTAACACCATGCATATATTAGGTTGCTGCATAAGTTCGAAGCGTTTTTCCCGAAGATTAATAGGCACAACAGATACACATAAATAGAGACTTAAGTCAGCAGTAATATATTCGCCTTCGCTATTCACAACAGTCTTCCAACGCTGGGTAACTTTTCAGTTCCGCTACTGTAGAAATCATGTGAGTTTGAGGTGAAGAACTCGTCGAGCATTTTCGTCCTGAAAGGAAGTTCCTTGATGGCTGTTCGACAGAGAGCGGAAAAGGTGAAAATCTGAGGGCGTTATCGTGGAATAGCATCACTTCACTCAGTTTTCCTGGTCGTTGTTCTTGGGTTGCGTCTGCAAGACGTCTCAGTTTTTGACAATAGATGTCAGCAGTGATGGTTACACTTCGGGGAAGCAATTCCTAGTACACCACACCGTCGCTGTTCCATCAGACACATAAAATTATGTTTTGTGGGTTTGCACAGACCTTTGTACGGGGAGTTGCTGTTTTGTTTGGGCTGAGCCATTCCTTTCTTTTCCTTACGTTAACACGAAGACACCATTTCACCACACCAGTAACGCTGTAGGATAGGAATGGTCTGTTTGTCCATGAGCCAATTAATGGCAAAAAAGCAGAGATGCTCATGGGGGTACCCACTTACAGCATGCGGTACCCGTACACCCGGTTCTTGAACCTTCCTCTTCGCATGCAAATGTCGTACGATGGTGGAATCATCACAGTTCATCGAATTTGCGAGTTCTCGAGTACACTGACGTGGATCATTGTGCATAATGCGTTCAAACAGTCTTCATCAAAGTCGAATGTTTTCCTGAACGTAGAGAGCCACTAATGTCAAAAAGATCCTAATTAAAGCTAGAAAACCATTTTATAGCCGTGCTACACTATATGCAGTTCGGCGTCTGTAAGAGATTTCCTTCCACCATAGGTATAACATATGAAGACATACAGATCGAAGACGTTGACAGACTTAAATTCTTGGAATTACAACTCGACAATAAATTAAGCTGGGAAGGGCATACCATACAATTGCTGAAGTGCCTAAACAAGTCTGTATTTGCAGTGAGAATGACGTTATTGCAGGAAATATAAATGTAAAATCTTGCATACTTTGCTTACTTTCATTTTATTACGTCATACGGGATCATATTCTGGGGTAGCTCATCAAACCCACCAAAAGTTTTTGGCGTACAAAAGCGGGCAATAAGAAAAATTTGTTGTGTAAATTCAAGACCATCATGTAGAAACCTGTTCAAGGAACTTTATATTCTAGCCAAAGCTTCTTACTATATTTATTCCTTAATGAAATTTTATCCTAGTAATTAATCTCTATTTCCAACCAATAGATCAATACTATGAATAGGAACAATTTACTTACAGCTCTAAAATCACTTACCTTGGTCCAGAAAGGGGTCCAATATTCAGGAACATACATTTTCAATAAGTTTTCAGCAACCATTAAAAACCTGGTTTCAGAGAAAGCGCAGTTTAAATAGAGTTTGAAAGGCTTTTTGGTAGACATCTCCTTCTACTCTATAGATGAATATCTTAACAGGGACTATTAAACCAGCTTAAGGAAAAATGGCTGTTAGATTCAGTGTTGATAGCACTTGGTCACAAAAGCCAAGATTAGGTATTCTGTGTATGATAAATTAATTAAAAGTGCATAACTATGTTTCATTCTGAGAATGTATTGATTCTATAAATATTAGCAGTTCCAGTTTACCGTCATGTATTCACGTATTTTGACAATCTGTGAGTATTATATTCAAATGTTTTACGTTTTTTATGTTACAAGTTCTGATATGTTCCACACCCATGAGAATCATCTCATTTTTGAGCCTATGGAACTAAAACTGAATCTAATCTGTGTCCAGTGGCATTATCCCCACACACGGCATAAATGTTTTTGACTGTCTCTGCTACTGTCACCCCTCTATTGAACTCAAACAGAAGAATATGTTGAAAATGATCCGAGCTGTCCTCTTGTCCCTCCATATTCTAGCGTCCACAACCCATTCACTACCTCAAAATAACAAAATGACTATATGTAAACTCAAATAGCAACAGTGAACTACAAAGTAAAAAATGACAGTCGATAAATAAACTCGTAGCAACCGGAATACCAATATGCAAACCAGGTGCTACGAAGCTATGCACCAACCTAATAAATCCACATTTTCAGCCACTACAATATCAGAGTAAGTTTCACGACTTTCTTCAAGCACAGGCAAACTGTCTACCTAACCGCTGGGTCTGTACTAGACGTTTCACCCATCGGTCCACTTGACACTGTATTACATAGACTACCATGTCACTCCAGGAGTGTTTAAAAATGTAGAATAGGAGCTACATCATCTGCTTCTGAGTATCCTCCAAATTCTGAATCTTCTGTAACTTCTTCCCAACAAATCATTAAATTATCAGCCAGAGATTCATCTACTATGGAACTACGCCACCTCTGCGAAGTCATTCTCATAGACAGAGCCAGAAAGATGAAGACGCTCTTTGATAGATAATATATTTGGGACAAAATGCTACACCGTTGCAATTTTGCGCGGTAGCGTAGTCCATTGTTTCCTCAACAGATCTTGGCGCGCGTTTTTCAGCAGATGACAGTGCACCAAACAATGAGGTAAGATTGTCATTTGAACAACCCAATGCTGTACTTAAGTTATATCGGAAGTACGAAAACATGATGGAGGTACAACGGCAACGGCGTAATGTGTGTGAAACCACGCCACCAACACGTACAACCATTCTCAGTATTCGGAATAAATTTGAAGCCGGCGGTACTGTTCAGGATATGCATAAGGAAAGGTCGACAAGTCCAGCTTCCAGCGATGTTGTGTTTCAACATATCATTAAGTCACCTCAAAAATCTGTGAATCAGGGTGCACGTGAAAGTGAGAAAGCCGATCAAGCGTAGGACGAATTTTGAAGGCTGCAGAAGTGGGAAGTGTACATTCCACGATCGCTGCACGCTATGAACGAGGACGGCCCGGATCGAAGGATGGAGTACTACGAGTTATTTGAAGGCATGCTTCAAGAGGATGACTGGTTTGAGGGGATGGTTATCTAGTGTGACTAAGTGCAATTCAAACTAAACAGTACTGGGCTCCTGAAAAATCTACCGGATGTTAATTAGTGGTGTGGTCTGTCATCGCGCGGTTTCATTGGTCATTCTTCTTTGAAGGTACCATAACTGATGAATTGTATCTTCACACGCTGCAAACATTGATTTTACCTGCCATCCGAGAGCTGTTCGGAAGTGTAAGTTTTTAACAACAAGATGACATTCCGTCTCACTACCACAGAGATGTCAGAGTCTACTCTGGAACTCTACCTGGACGATGGATATGTCCAAGAGGAGCTGTTGAGTACCCACCACGGTCTCCAGTCCTTACACCTCTTGACTTCTACCTATGAGGCACCTATAAAAATGAAGTTTATCTATACAAACCAGCTACACTGAACGAGCTACGAGAAACCATCAAGGCGTCCTGTGAGGCTATCACACCGCCAACACTGAGAGCCGTGATCAGTCAACAGTTCAGTGGTATCGACGTTGTTTGGCTGCTAATTCCCGTCCAGGAATTGTAAAGGTATGTCGTTTTGTTCCATTATCATTGTATAAATTGAAGACATTAAATATTAAAATGAGCCCGTGATCATTCGGATTGACTATCAAAGACTGCCTAAATTTTTCTGGACCCCTCTGTAATCTAAAAGAAACACTCACAAATGTCAGTGTAATTCCTCTAACTGTAGAAACTAATCAAAAACGAGTTAATAATACGGCTATTACACTTAAGCGTGTGCTTTAACAGTTTTCGTCATGCATATTTCCATTATTCATCTTTCAGGTGCATTATCAGTGGAAATAATTTGCATTACTTCAGTGGCTAACAGTTTTGAGACAACTTCTGAAGCAATATTATCTGCAATGATCATTCTTCATTAGAAGAAGCATTGCAGTGCATGTAATCAGTAAAACTGTATGTAACTAAGAACTGCATTCACGATAATCTATATGTTTCCATGTACGGCACGCAAGAAAACTACATGTAAATATTCTTACAAACAACTCCCGCATTGATTTAATACTTTATACTGTAGTAAATTTTACTGTTGATGGAACTTTACGTCGTTTATATTATAGAATGTGAGAAACGTACATCTACGTTTGACAAATACTACCTGAACACAGAACCAGCTCTGAAGATGACTGCCTCAAAGCCCAACCGTAAATATTCATACCATTACCCACTTGATCGGTGATTTCTCATGCCTTCCGACTTATAAACATAAGGAGGAACTGTTGTGAATGAAGTAATAACGATAAAATCGATTATTTGTAGTAAACATGGTCATAAACAACATTTAAGACTGGTGGTATATATGTTTACTGCTGTCATTTAAAGGATTAACTACATAATATGTAGTAATTTCAAACAAGTTAAACGCCAACCACTCAGTCTCTCTCACTAACTGCCTCCTGTCCTCCACACACTTCGTGTGAGATTTATTTTTAATTGGCTTTAGGGACATGCCTGTAGAGCCATTTCAACAATGAAAAGTTAATTATGACGATACGAGAGTAAGGACAACACAGATCCCCTTCGTGCGGTTGGTTACCAAGCAGTATTGCATCGTCAGGCAGGAGTCCCATTTGAATCCAGGAATACAGTACCTACACAAGATACGGAAAGAGGATGTTCTGCGTAGAACTGGCGAAGAAAGGAGTTAATGGGAAACACAGAGAACAAGAAGAAGGGACAGGATAGTAGGACATGTGTTAGGGTATGAGAAATTAACCTCTACGTTAAGAGAGAGAACTACAGAGGGGAAAAACTATAGAGGAAGAAACAGATTGTAATAAATCCAGCAAAGAATTGAAGGCAGAGTGCAAGTACTGCCCGGCAATGAAGCGGTTGGCGCAGGAGACGAATTCGAGGCGGACCGCATCAAAACACTCAGAAGACTGATGGAGGGAAAAAAAGAAACACACTAGTAGTCTAAACTCTACACTGTAGGTAATAGCGATCGATTTTCCACTTCATCCATCACCAAGAGACTTGCCAGAACTCCATCTACGACAACTTATTAAATTCTCCCGCGTAACGATAAATATTGGTTTTTTTGAGGCTGTATTTTGTCACCGTATTTAGCGTAAGGGAAACTAGAAAGAGTGCACT
The DNA here is from genome assembly GCF_021461385.2 of Schistocerca piceifrons. Lineage (NCBI taxonomy): Eukaryota > Metazoa > Arthropoda > Insecta > Orthoptera > Acrididae > Schistocerca > Schistocerca piceifrons. The sequence continues at coordinate 303,535,485 of NC_060139.1, read as the reverse complement.
ATATACTGATTTGCTGTTCCAGAATTAATATAAGCAATTTTGGCGAGTAGCCAGTATTTTCTGTCGAGAGTTTGTGAGAAACTGGCTGCTGTCAGAAAACTGATTGTCACCAAATCACACTATAACTAGAAAGGACCTCGCTGGTCATTCGCAGACAGCACTAACTCTGTCTTGTGCTGATTGTCCTCACGCTGTGCTGTTGAGCCCGAATTTATTCATTTAGCCACCTCGTGTTTGGTCATTAGATACCCCTAATGAATCTTGTATTGCTTCAATTACTGCTCTCGCCTTTCCTGTTACGCCTCCTAACCGATCCACGAACTCACCTCTCGTCTTCTTTGCTGTACAATGTCGTTACATTAATTGATGCAGCCGGCCGACGTGGCCGTGCGGTTAAAGGCGCTGCAGTCTGGAACCGCAAGACCACTACGGTCGCAGGTTCGAATCCTGCCTCGGGCATGGATGTTTATGATGTCCTTAGGTTAGTTAGGTTTAACTAGTTCTAAGTTCTAGGGGACTAATGACCTCAGCAGTTGAGTCCCATAGTGCTCAGAGCCATTTGAACCATTAATTGATGCAGCTCCTTGTTAACTATTCTGTAGACTTGCTTTTTCCTACACGGCTCCTTCAGCTTGTTCGATATTTTCTATTACGAAATCATCAAATTTCCTCTCTCCTCGTCACTTTTTATTCAAGTCTCTGAAGCATACATGCATTGTTATTGAGCAAAATCGTACCATCGATTTGAGCACTGTATAATGAAAAGTAAGATCTCCCGCTAATATGTTTTGGAAAGACTGGAAGATAAGGTAGTGTTGTTTCAGAGGTTCAACTAAACATTGACCTAAACTCAATAGGAACCTCAATCAACATACTGACCAACTCCGTTCCTCTCAAACGCAATTCCACTATCGTATCATTGCGACTCGTAGTTCTCTGTGACTCTGATGCTCGCATTTTATGTGGCAAGCAAATGAAACGTTGACTGTCATTACACTTCACAGAGGTATTGGGGAGACTACCGAACGTAGTAGTTGGTTTCGAGCGTTTGATCATGATGAAGTAGGACAACTGAGCATTAAGCTCACGAACTTATCCCGTTCTGTTTTCCTGCTCACTGAGAAACAGGTCAGATGCTGCGAGAGGAACCGCCGTTTATGGCTGGGATATACGACCAGTAGCGACATAAAACGGACGGAGAAGGGTCTGGGTTCCTGGGGAGAGAGACGTCCTGGTAATCCAACAGCTGAGCTCTCTCTGATAGCTCAAACGAAATGTGTGTTGAGAAATAACCAGGATAACCTGTTCGTCCTTCCAGGAAGTACGTAATGAGAAGAATACAACAGAATCCAGGTCAAACATAAATTAACAAAAATCTCATTCGCTTCCAGAAAAGCGCAGTAGGACATGGAGCTTACATCAGCTGAAGATATGAGATGCTGAAAACGTAGTATTTCCGTACGTCATCAACAAACATAAAGTTGGTGAAAGTTTTTTAATTAGAAAAATTCGTTATATAACGGAGAAGGTATTTCACGTTAAGAAATAACTTCACAAGCATAACATACCGGTGAGTAGAGACATTTGGGCTCCAAAGATAATAATGTACGTAATACAATAGGTTTCGGCAACAAATATTCTTATATTGTAAGTAAAATTATATGTTGTTTGTAAGTACATCTTCAAGTTCAGGCAACTTTTGGATTTCAAAGAACATATTTAATGAAAGACATTATCATTTGACATCTGAGATTTGACATGAGTCTATATCAATCATGTTGCAATGATACGACAGTTCCTACATTGAGCAAATTACTTGACAAATGTAAAAAGTTTTTTATGTTAAAACCAGTTTTCTTTTGATTCAGAACATAATTTGACTGTTTAGATATGTGTAAATACTTTACTAATTCCATCAGGAAATTTAGTACTTCTGATCAGATAGAACATTAATATGGGGTGTGTCCATACTTCGCCGTAAACTCCGCTGAGGAGACTTTCAATGAAGTGTCCGAATGAGTGTGGAGGAGTGGCACCTCATTCCTCCTCAAGAGCTGAAACCAGAGAGGGTAGTGATGTTGGAACCTGTGGACTGAAGTCGAGGTTCTAACTCATACCAAAGGTGTTCCATTGGTTTCAGATTGGGAATTTGGGCAAGCCAGTCATTTCAGCAGTGTTCACAAACCACTGCCTCACAGGTGCTGCTCTATCGCAGGGTGCGTTGTCATGCTCATACAATCATCGTCTCCGAACTGTTCCTCTCTTGCATGCGTCCTTCCGCATTTAGCGTTTCCTTAAGAGCGATATGGGGACCACGCCCAAACCACGAACAACACCCGCTTATCATAATACCTCCTACTCCACACTTCACTGTTGGCACTACGCATGACAGGTAACGTTCTTCAGGCACTAGCCGAACCCAAATCCTTCTATCGGATTGCCACAGGGTATAGCGTGATTCGTCGCTTCGTGTTGTGTCTAGGAATCCTGCTTACTTGGTGGGCTAGACAAACAATTATACGACTTGTATTGATAAGTTTTATTGCAATAAGACAATTACTATACTTAAATTTGATATTAGGTAGATGTGTCGCAAGCAAAGGGCGACATACAAAGTGATCAGTCTTCCTGAAAATAGACAAACACAAGTCTGTGCTACATAGAGATTCCTGAAGAAGTGGCTAATATTGACGCTGCTATCGAAGTGGGCCGCCACCAGTCGGCCGCGACGCTTATGTCATCTTTACCTAGGGGCCGCTGCTGTCGCGTTGTCGTCCTGGAAGGGGATCGATCAGCGTGCGATTAGCTGACTTCTTCTCACACCTTCCTCGTCTTTCTCGCTCCCAACTGGCGTGCCGGCGCTGACTTTACGCCGTAACACAGCGGAATCACTCATTTTCAGCCAACCACTGTGCAGTGGCGTCTCTACACCACATCATGTGTCGCTTAGCATTAACTACGGAAGTGTATGGCTTATGAGGAGCCACTCGACCGTTGTACCCCATTCTTCTTAAATCTCTACGCACAACCGTTGTGCCAGCGAGATTGCTGGTAGCATTTTGGAACTCGCGGTTTACTCCTTCCGCTGCTTTCTATCGACTTTTTACAACCACCTTTCGCAATGCTGGCTGGTCCCTGTTCATCGTTACATGATCTCTGCCTGCTGTTGGTTTAGTTGCAGTTGTTCCTGCGCTCTCCCACTTCACAGTCACATCACCAGCAGTCTACTTGGATCGATATAGAAGGGTTGTAGTGCCCCTGATGCATGTGTTAATCAGGTGACATCCAGTTACCAGTCCAGATTGGAAGTCATTGCGCTCCCAAGACCGCCCCATTTTGCTGTGTCTGCTTTTCTACTGACAACACGACACTCCCCGCCCCCGTCTGATATTAGCGAGTCCGCCTCTCTTAATATCTAGTGGTCAGTTCCGCACTGTATAGTGGTGTCCGGATACTTTTGAACAAATAGTTTATTTATCTTTACATTTGGTGAGAAAGTTCTTCCTTACATTATGTACATGCGTTTTTTACGCATGCATATGGATATATAGCAGTGAATATATGGCACGGATATGCTACAGCTATAATTAAGAAAATGATTCCACAGTGCTGTACAATTAAGTCATCTTATATCTAGACTGCCGCATCTGTCACTGTTCTTATATATTTCTTTCCACGTGACACAAAAAATATTAGTAACTACACTGGAGAGCGAAAGAAACTGGTACACCTGCCTAATTACGTGCAGGGCCCCCGCGAGAAGCATAATGCCGCAGCACGACGTGGCATGGACTCGACTGATGTCTGAAGTAGTGCTGGATCGAACTGACATCATGAAACCTGCAGGGCCGTCCATATATCCGTAAGAGTACGAGATGGTGGAGACCCATTCTCAACGGCACGTTTCTAGTCATCCCAGATACGCTCAATAATGTCCATGTCTGGGGAGTTTGGTGGCTAGCGGAAGTGTTTAAACTCAGAAGAGTGTTCCTGGAGCCGCTCTGTAGCTATTCTGGACATATAGGGCGTCTCACTGTCATGCTAGAATTGTCGAGGTCTGTGGGAATGCACAATGGACATGAATGGATACAGGTGATCAGACAGGATGCTGACGTACATGTCACCTGTCAGAGTCGTATCTAGACGAATCAGATGTCCCATATCACTCCAGCTGCACACGCCCCACACCATTACAGAGCCTCGACCAGCTTGAACATTTCCCTGCTGACATTCAGGATCCATGGGTTCGTGAGGTTGTCTCCATACACGCATACGTCCATCCGCTCGATACAATTTGAAACAAGACTCGTCCGACCAGGCAACATGTTTCCAGTCATCAACAGTCCAATGCCGGTGTTGACGGGCCAGGGCGAAGCGAAAAGCATGTGTCGTGCAGTAATCAAGGGTACACGGGTGGGCCTTCGGCTCCAAAAACCCATATCGGTGCTGTTTCGTTGGATGGTTCGCACGCTGACACTTGTTGATGGCCCAGCATTGACATCTGCAGAAATTTGCGGAAGGGTTGCACTTCTGTCACGTTGAACGGTTCTCTTCAGTCTTCGTTGGTCTCGTTCTTGCAGGATCTTTTTCCGGCCGCAGCGATGTCGGAGATTTGATGTTTTACCGGATTCCTGATGTTCACGGTACACTCGTCATTTGGTCGTACGGAAAAATCCCTACTTAATCGCTACCTCGGAGATGCTGTGTCCCATGCACGTGCGCCAACTATAAAACCACGTTAAAACTCACTTAAATCTTGATCATTGCCGTTGTAGCAGCACTAACCTTTCTAACGACTGCGCCAGACATTAGTTGTCTTATATAGGCGTTGCCGACCGCAGCGCTGTATTCTGCCTCTTAACATATCTCTGTAATTGAATACGTATGCCTATAACAGTTTCTTGGCCCTTCAGTGTATTACATCCAACGTACTATATAATTTTTTTCGACATTCTAGCCTCCGTCTACACTTATTATTTATTGCCACTCATGCTACTTCCACTATCAAATTAACTGTTCCTAGATAGCGTAGCAGATGTTCCAATAAACTGCTCCTCTTTGCTAAAAATACTCCAAAGACATTTTGTTTTGTATTACTTGAATCCATAACTCATCTTTCCGCTTAACGATAACAGTCAACGTTTTTCGATAGTAAGGCATTTAAAATGCTCTATGTTTCCGTCTTCTTGGATTTTACAACGTGCACGTTTCACTTCCATAAAAGACCGTGCTCCGGACATACGCTTTCTAGACCTTATTTCTCAGTTCTGTATTAGTATCTGAAACCATTAGAGCACTTTCACTGAGGAAAGCTGTTTTCGCCTGGGCTAATTTACTTCTGATATCTACCTTGTTTCGTCCATCCTGTGTAGTGTGCCTTTCTAGGTAGGAGAATTCTTTTTCCTATTAGTGAATCGTTCTTAATTTTTACGTTAAGAAATAGGTTGTCCTCATTTCTTCCACTCTTCATCAGCTTTGTTTTTGCTTAACTTATCCTTAAGCCACATTCTGTGCTTGCAGTGCTGTAATTTCTTTAAATGGTCTTTTGAGCCTTACTTGCATCAAGTCAGTAGGGATATTAGGTTTGTTACCCTTGTCCTTCTGAACTTTTTCCACTTCCTTCATGTGTCTTAGACGCAAAAGTAAAGCGATAGTGGTAAGGAACAAAATTTCCGAAAAGGAATGTTAAATATCGTCGCCTTTGATCAGAAAAAAAATATTTTGCAACAACAACTAACTCAAGTACACCCTAAAAACATCGCGATAAAAAAGCGATACTGAATCACGTAGTAACAAACATGGTCATCTGAAGACAGCAGGGACGTGACAACCTATTTTAAGCACTAAAAGCGATAGTTGCTAGAAACATAAGTAGTTTTGTTACGACAGTCTTTGAACTGAAACAAATGCAGTGCAATATAGATGTGCTTAAGTTTAAAAAAAATCTTCCTCACTACAGCATTATAGTGAACTCACTCTGACAACATACTTTTTTAGCACGTTCAGTACATCAGTCTAAACCTAGCAGGGGATGCAATAAATGCTACTTACATGAAAAAATAATTTAGTTTATTACGTAATGTGGAGCGTTTGTGAACCAATGGAAGTCTTTAGTGGCTCAACATGTCAGAGATTGGTAAAGGTGTATTGAAGAGCTTTCTGCAAAGCCTTGTAGGCCTAAAATCTTTCTGAAAGCTAATGAGCTAACGCATGATAACTATTGAAAGTAAATTATGCTTTAGGAAATCTTTTTAACCTAAATGCTGTAGTGAGAGGTTTATACGACGGATGCAACACGGTTGTCATCTAACCAGGGTATTCTATGTGCAGAGAGGTATCATTATGCCATTTCTCATCTAGTGATTTCGGGAAAAAAAATTTTAAAGCGCCAAAGTAGTGAGGAGTTTTTTTTTTTAAAAAAAAAAAAGAAAAGGCCATTTAGAACCACAGGGTACGGTGGCCGATATTGCAGACGGGTGAGATCTAAATTCCTTTGACATTAACATTATAAAGTTTTCAAGGTCGTGGAACTCTATTTAAGGTGTTGGTTGAAATGGTTCAAACGGCTCTGAGCACTATGGGACTTAACTTCTGAGGTCATCAGTTCCCTAGAATTTATAACTACTTAAACCTAACTAACCTAAGGACATCACACACATCCATGCCCGAGGCAGGATTCGAACCTACGACCGTAGCGGTGGCGCAGTTCCAGACTGAAGCGCATAGAACCGCTCGGCCACACCGGCCGACATTTAAGGTGTAATCACAAAGGACAACCTTTGTTTGTAGCAAATATATTTTGAAAAATACCAATCACTCAGTTATTGCTGTGTTCTCTCATAATATTTTATAGTACTCACACAGCTTTGCTCTACGACAGCTTAGAATTAAGACAATACACTTTGTAATATGGACCATTTCTTCTTTCAGTCAAACATCAAATGGTTCAAATGGGTCTGAGCACTATAGGACTAAACTTCTGAGGTCATCAGTCCCCTAGAACATATAACTACTTAAACCTAACTAACCTAAGGACATCACACACATTCATGCCCGAGGCAGGATTCGAACCTGCGACAGTAGCGGTCGCGCGGTTCCAGTCAAACATCAGTAAGCAGAAGATCAGTCGTTATTGTGCGATGGCCTCGAACAGCCTCTATTTACTTCTAAATCATTATATTTTTCTCAATAGAAACAACAAATTGCAGGAGAAACACCTCACATAACGATGTGTAAGTGGACTTCCTCGGCCGCGCCATGTCGGATGAAATAATTAGACTCCATGGGGCCTGAAATCTGGTGTTCTAGGCACACTCTTGACACTGTGGGATTTGGAATACTAAATTCCCTAGCGATATCAGAAATGAAGTGTGCCATGCCACTAGCTCCAAGTACAATCCCGCGTTCAAAGTCTCTTAATTCTTGTAGCGCAGCCATTATCACGTCGGAAACCGTTTCACATGAATCACCTGAGTGTAAATGTCATCTGCGCCAATGGAATGCTCTTTCATACCTTGTGTACGCGATACTACAGCCATTCGTATATGTGCATACCGCTATCCCATGACTTGTGTCACCTCAGTCTATATTCACAAATACTCTATTCGTAACAACAAATCGCATAATTCAGGCATACGGAACGTCAGCACCTTAATGCCAGACCGCCCTCGTTCTACACAGGTCGATAATGACGGCCGCTGTGGTCGAGCGGTTCTAGGCGCTTCAGTCTGGAACAGCGCTGCTGCTACGGTCGCAGGTTCGAATCCTGGCTCGGGCATGGGTGTGTATGATGTCCTTAAGTTAGTTAGGTTTCAGTAGTTCTAATTCTAGGGGACTGATGACCTCAGATGTTAAGTCCCATAGTGCTTAGAGCCATTTGAACCATTTCTTTTTTTTGGTCGATAATTTCTTGGAAATAACAAAATTTTCAAATTCATTAGTGCGCTTCAAAATCTGGCAGAATCAGTATGTAGATCGTGACTTCAAGTTACTATATAAGGCGGTCGTAAAGCGTTGTGGCTACATAAAGTGAACAACGGTTAGCATTTGGTTGCACAGTGTCATACAAGTGCTTACTATAATGGATGGGCAGGTGGTCGGCTAGGGGCTATCAAAAGTTAGAACCGTATCGAATGCCATCTGTGTGGCAACAGAATTTATCGCACTCCTGAAACTAGTGTTAGCAGAGCAATATCTGCTTGTGTTAGTACTGAAAGACGTGGGAAGGTAAAATAAGCTGAGAAAATCGACACTAAGTCGGTAACTGATATAAAGTTAAAAGTGCGACACTGTTGCACAGACCAGTTGAGGTGTTACTACTAACACAGGAACCCACGATAACATGATGACTGAACAGTTCCATTCTCTGTGCTCTGAAGTCCACGGGGAGCACTGCACCTACTCCCAGCACGGGCGTAAAAGATTGTAGCGACGCATAAACGTTGACTGCGAATGATGACGATGAATCAGAATAATGTTCCCAGATTACTTGTTATCTAGAGCTTCGAGCAATAGTATCTGGTCTGCAGAGGACGAGGGAAACGTTACCGTACTCACAGTACACTGGAACGTGCTGACGAAGAGAAGTGCCGTAATCCGGTTTCCCAGAAACTTCGTTCAGTGGACGAGAGGTTAAAATAGGCGAACGCGTATCTCGGCATACCTGTTGTTAGTCGACCGTTCTGAAAAAAACCACGATCAAAGCATTCGAATTATATTATGTTCCTTTTACCAGGTGATATGTTCATATGCTCAGTGGGTAATGTCGCTGCTTATTAATTTTGCACCCCGTGTTCGAAACCCGATTATTGCTTTTATTTTCATTTTTAATTTATATGCCTATGTCGTAGCACAATGGGACACGAATGTTTTTCAGTATATATTGACAGGACGTTGTCTTTCTTGGTCTACTAATTGTATGTCAGGTGAACGAATCTAAAAACGAAAATGAATGAGAAAATTATCTGAAATTGTTTTCAGTCAAATTCCTGTAGCGTATATTGATTCATAACCGACTGCAAGCACCAGTTTTCGGAAAAGTGATCCGTCAGGCATGGTTTGCAGTGAAATCTTCACTAAAGTTAACGACGTTTCCTTCCCGAGTGAGATTCGTACAGAGAAATGTCAGTGTGGCAAACCTTCCTTCGCGGGATAATCGTGGTGTTCGGAATAGCTGCGTTTCGAATGTTTCTAGATCGGTATCATGCAAGGGAATGCACAAAATCTTCCTGAAGAATAAATATGTGAATAAAACGCGTGAATTAATATAAGAATCGATATGAGAATGAAATATCAGAATGTGAGAATTTAAAGAGATTATAACCCCAGAACATACCATATACACATATATTACGCAATAAATGTGTGATAATTAAGCCGGCCGCGGTGGCTGAGCGGTTCTACGCGCTTCTGTCGGGAATCGCGCGACTGCTACGGTCGCAGTTTCGAATCCTGCCTCGGGCATGGATGTGTGTGACGTCCTTAGGTTAGTTAGGTTTAAGCAGTTCTGAGTTATAGGGGACTGATGACCTCAGAAGTTAAGTCCCATAGTGCTCAGAGCCATTTGAACCATTTTTTGTGATAATAATTGTAAATGCCAGTTGTAATTTTACAATTAATATAACGCCCTTGTATCCACCAATTTGATAAGAAACATTCGTATAGTAACCTTCTACGGACATGTGTACATCAATGAAAACAATAAAAATAAAATAAATAGATATAAACAATAATAGAGTTTTGAACATGGGGTGCAAAATTAAGAAGCCGCTACGCTAGTGATTGAGCTTCAGTTACGTATGAGGACACCGTGCAGTAAAAGACACATAAAGTAAATCTAAAATACTTCCAAAAATTGGCCGTCGTTTTCTCAGAACCCCTCGAGTATCTATGAATAAGTCAAGAACGCGTTCACTTATTTTGACTCCTCTTCGATTGTGCGAAGTTCGTAGGAAATTAAGAAATCGGGTGACGGTACTCGCCCTGTTTTCCTCGTGAGTACCTGTTTTCGGAGTCACCTTCTAGGCGGCCATCATAATCAGTGTAGGAACACCGCAACATGTGTTCCATGTAGAATCTTTCTGGAACAGTGTTGTATCGCGAAAATGGAGAGATACGTTACTGTGTTCAGCCGTGCAGTCTGCCATGCCTTCATTATCATTAACAACGCCCGTCGTTACAGACCCACACCCGTTGCCGAGACACTAAAATGTCAGGTCATAGTTCGAATACGATGGGTTACATATTCTGCATATCAGAATTCTTATCGAAGTGGTTTGAGACTAAAATAGTATTCTGCAAGTACGGGTCTCAATCCTCACCAAGCCATCCTCACGTAAGTTTATTGTTATTACTGCGAAGTGGTAAAGGAGAATGCCGAGATGGTTTCTTAAAGAATAGCTCGGCCAACTTCCTCAGCAGTCCTTGTCTAATTTCTGCTGGTATTTCGTTCTAAAAGCCCTTGACGTTGGCCGGCCGGTGTGGCCGTGCGGTTCTAGGCGCTTCAGTCTGGAACCGCGTGACTGCTACGATCGCAGGTTCGAATCCTGCTTCGGGCATGGATGTGTGTGATGTCCTTAGGTTAGTTAGGTTTAGGTGGTTCTAGGGGACTGATGACCACAGATGCTAAGTCCCACAGTGCTCAGAGCCATTTGAACCATTTGAACCCTTGACGTTGACAGCTGGTTGAAAGCAGACTTACGTTGTTTTCTTCCTTTCATCTTCCCTTCCTTTCTTTCTTTCCCGTAGATGATATATGAGACACCGGGAAAAGACATTTCGCTCAGATCGTAACTAGGAAGGAGCAGTGTTTCTAAGTAGCGTCGTAAAGGGTGTTTCTGTAGAGTACAAACGCAGATCGCACAATGCAATGAGCGATGACGATGACTTACTGATCTGTAAGCTCGTAGTGTGACGTTTCATGATCTTTCTTTGCTTGGAATGAGGTTTTTTCCATGTTCAGTAAATTTTTGGTAGAAAATTTATAAGAGATTAATTCATTGTTAATCGCTTTGTCTACAATAAGGTCATTAGAAGGTGTGTCACATTGGCACAGTAATGGGAAAGCATTGGCTGTTACAAAATGTAAACTTTCAAGGCCAGAAATGTCAATATTAATAAAATATTCCGGACTGTTATGCTGTGGTCGGATGGATTTCACATTAAAACCCAACGTTTCGGCCCCATCTGAGGAGCACATTCCCAAGGGGGATTGTAGGTTCTCTGAGTTTCCTATTGACACCCTGGCTCGTTACTGACTGCAGAAAAATTCCGTTTACTAGTGCTACCGCGCAGTGGGGTGACGTCACATGTTTTGAAAACCCGAGCGCAATTCACCGTTGTCTCCTGTCGTCGTCCGCTGTTGCTGTCACCCCATAGTGAAAGACTTGTACACATGTTCTTCGAACCTTGATCCAGATGTCATTCAGTTTCACGCCTTTCTCCTTCCTACTGAAATTCCTGGGTTGTTTAACAGTCTCTATGGCCTCTCTGTATAGCCTTTCATGATATGCGCTTGAGAGTGCCAGAACTTGAGTCATATCAAAATACATGTTCTGCAACGTTTGATCTCTCAGCCTCTCCTCCTCTACAATTGCCCCTGTGGTCTTCTAGTCATTTGCTCTGGATGCTTCGAAGAAACCGTATGAGCAATAGTCTGAGAAGTGTTGCTACGGGTAACATAAACTGAGACGGTCGAACAGGCATTCGAGTCCTGCGCCACGTACATCATTCACGCTTTTACTTTAAAAAATATTTTTTTTCTTAAGTGTTTAGCATAGGCGTTTTGTTGCTTTTTTAGTTAAATAAGGATCTTAAAAAAGTTTCTTTAAAATTTATTACCATTTGTTTCTAATAACTCCTCCAACTTACCATTGGCTGTATTTTGTAACCATGAATAACAAACATTACTGCATCGTTAGATAGTTGGTAGAGGAAAATATGTTGATCAAAACGTAACCTATGCTGCTTCTTATGCTGGTAGCAAAATACACCACAAGCCCTCTGTAAAACTTCATCATCTACTGTACAATAGTGTATATCAAAGCGTAGAGCTAAAGGTTGACAGAAGATCAATTAACCGCATTTGACTGTCAAGAGAGTCTTTAATAACCACCATAGCAGAATTTTGTTAAACGACCTTCCACAAAACCCAAAGAAATTCTGGTCGTATGTAAAGGCTGCTAGTGGTACCAAAGTTAGTGCCTGGTCACTCGTGGACGAGACAGCAACTGAAATTGCGAGTAGAAAACAGAAGAAAAATTGAGTAACTCCATTTCCAACTGTTCCTTTACAAAAGAAAGCCAAGGACAACTGTCCCAATATAATCCCCGTACCACTGAAAAGATTAGTGAAATAAATGTTAGTGCCAGTGGTTTTGAGAAACGGTTAAAATTATTAAAATTGACGAAAGCTCCAGGACCCGATGGAGTCCCTATAAGATTATATCCTGAATTTGCAGCTGAATTAGCCCCTCTCTTAATTATAATGTATCTTAGATCCCTCGAACAAAAAGCCGTGCCCAGCAGTTGAAAGAAATCACAAAAAAAGGTTCAAATGGCTCTCAGCACTATGGGACTCAACATCTGAGGTCATCAGTCCCCTAGAATTTAGAACTACTTAAACCTAACTAACCTAAGGACAACACACACATCCATGCCCGAGGCAGGATTCGAACCTGCGACCGTAGCAGTCACGCAGTTCCGGACTGAAGTGCCTAGAGCCGCACGGCCACCGCGGCCGGCAGAAATCACAGCTTACACCGATTTACAAGGAGGGTGTTAGAAGTGACCCAAAAAAACTACCGTCCCATATCCTTGACACCGATTTGTTGCAGAATCTTATAACATACTCTGAGCTCAAATGTGACTAGGTATCTCGAAAGGAAGGACCTACTCTATGCCAACCAGCATGTATTCCAGAAACATCGATCATGTGAAAACCAACTGGTACTTTACTCACATGACATAGAGAATTTTGTGGCGGTGTTCGTAGCGACAAACAATTCGCTGTAGAAACGGCTTACGAAGTCACCGCCACACTTTTAATAGCGGGCCGACCGGTCCGCTGGAACAGTGAACAGAAAGATGAAAACCCAAACACTCTGATTAAATAAAAGTCGGTACTTATCTTTATTAATGAAGATACAGAAACACAGTAGTGAACTCCGTGTCTACAGAAATCTGTCTAGTTCGAGTCGGAGCGGCTAGGTCAGCGTCGGCGGACGACAAACAACAACTCTGCTGCGATGAACACACAACTGACTAGCAAGTACACAATTCGGTGGCGAGTATACAACTGAGCGGCGAATACAGAACTCCTAGCGCTCGCGACTCCAGCGCTTAAGAAGCCAGAAGCCAGCGGTGGCGCGCGCAGACTTGCGGCGATTTGCTGTCTCGCTGGCGCTGCTTATGCGGACGGCGTCCGGACTTTGATGCTGCCAACCTTTTGGCAGCGGGCTCGGGTGGCATTACTGGCTAGGATATAACACTCCTCCCCCCCAAATCGTCGCACCGTCATTGAATAATGACGTGGCGAGCGTCGACGGCGGGGGAGGGATCTGGCCGCAGGCGTAGCAGAAGAGACCGGGGCGGAGACTGCTGTCGGTGGTAGTCCCCGGTCCGCACCCCAGCATTGGCTGCGCGGGGCCTCGGGAAACACCGACTGAAAACCGAGGTCAGGGTGCACGCCTGTGATCACGGGCGCAGCTTCTGGTACTGGACGCGACGGGGCGTCGGGACCCACGAAGAGAGGCAGCGTCTCCGGACGCTGCGTCGACGGCTGCTGAGTGGGCGCCGGACAAGGCGCTGCGGTGTCAGACTCCTTGGGGGTGCCCAAGGAAAGCGGCTGCAGGACAGGCTGCACAGCCACCGCTTGGGAAGGCGGCCCGGCTGAGGGGTCGACGTCCATCAGCTCCGAAGGCGGTGGCGACTGAAGAGGGACCGCAGGCGCCGGAGCGACCACCTGGGGCGCTCCCGGCTGAAGCTGCGCGGGAGGCATCAACGGGACGGGCTGTCGGCGTGGTAGCGGCGACGGCTGCTGCTGCTGCCCTGGGGGCGGCAGCGACGTCGGAAGGCGCGGCTGGAACCCGCCGCGGACCAAATCTGTGGACAAAGAACGAGCGGCAGAATCCGGGCGGCCAGCGCGGCGCAACTGGTTCTGATGCCTCCTGTGCACCCCAGTAGCACCTTGAACAGTATAAAAACCGGGACCCTGGACACTTATCACGGTACCACGTTCCCAACGACGGCGACCGTGATAAACTCTGAAAAAAACGGCGTCGTTGCGCTGAAAACGCGTGCGATGCTCAGAAGCGGCGGGTCGATCCGGGGGGTGCAACAACCGTAGTAGGGTGCGATGACGACGGCCGTGGAGAAGCTCCGCAGGCGAAGGGCCGTCGCGTGGCGTGGTCCGGTACGACGACAGGAACGTGATGAGGGCCTACTGACGAGAGTGCGTAGCACGAAGGCGGTCCATATGATCCTTGAATGTGCGTACAAAACGTTCCGCTGCACCATTCGATTGAGGATGGAACGGCGGAGTAAGAACATGGCGAATACCATTGGCAGAACAAAAACTTTCAAATTCAGCAGAGGTAAATTGTGGGCCATTGTCAGACACTAAAACTTCTGGAAGACCCTCAATACAAAAAATTGAAGTCAACGCCTGTATAGTTTGTGCAGACGTTGTAGACTGCATGGGCACAACAAACGGAAAATTACTAAATGCATCTATCGCGATGAGCCAACGAGAATTCCAATATGGACCAGCGAAATCAATATGTACTCGCTGCCAGGGACCGGCAGGGCGTGTCCACTCAAAATAGCGTTGAGGCGGAGCAGCTTGGTGTTCGGCACACGTCGAACAATCTGTAGACATCTGCGTAATCTGCTTATCAATGCCGATCCATGTACAATGACGGCGGGCAAGCTGCTTGGTGCGGACCACTCCCCAATGACCTTGATGCAACAAGTCGAGGACCTTGGATTGGAGCACTTGGGGAACCACTACACGAAGCTGGTCATTCTCGGTGCGTAACAGCAAAACTCCGTGCGAAACAGACAACAGATGACGTTGCGGATAATAGCGACGAACCACAGGATCCGATATGTCCTTTGCCTTGGACGGCCAACCACGTTGAACAAAACGTACTAGTAAACTCAGATGAGGATCCGTAGCTGTCTCACATGCCACCTGACGATAATCAATCGGGAAATCCCGGAGGGATTGATGCTCATCGGCGTCAATCCGATGGCAAGAGTCTTCAGAGGAATCGAAGACATCATCCGCAGCAATCGGCAATCTAGAAAGCGCGTCAGCGTTTGCATGCTGAGCTGTAGGGCGATACAGTATCTCTGCTGTGATAACAAAAGAGCCCAACGTTGTAGTCTCTGAGCTGTCCGCTGAGGAACTGGTTTAGACGGATGAAACAGTGACGTCAGGGGCTTGTGATCTGATACTAAATAGAATGGTCTACCATAGAGGTAGTGATGGAATTTTGTGACACCGAACACAATAGCCAACGCTTCCTTGTCCAATTGGCTATAATTACACTGAGCTTTGTTTAGCAATTTAGATGCGAACGCAATAGGACGTTCGGTGTTACCGACTCGGTGAGACAACACAGCACCGAGGCCGAAAGAAGAGGCATCACAAGCTAACACCAGAGGCTTGTTAGGGTCATAATGGACCAGACAACGATCATTCAATAAAGCCTCTTTAAGCTGCTGAAAGGCTGATTGGCAATCAGCTGACCACACAAACGGAACATTCTTACGGCGGAGACGATGCAACGGTGCAGCAATCTGTGATGCATTAGGTATAAACCTAATATAATACGTCAATTTGCCAAGAACTGCTTGCAATTCATTCAGATTTCGAGGGGCGGGCAAATCACGAATAGCTGCTAAATGTGACTGGGAGGGATGAATGCCTTGAGCATTAATAACATGTCCCAGATACCCCATCTCCGTAAGGAAAAATGAACATTTATCGATGTTGCAACGTAGGCCTGCCTGAGACAACACTTTAAACAAACACTCCAAATTACGGAAATGTTCAGCAGGCGTCCGACCGGACACAACAATATCGTCTAAATAGTTGCAACACGATGGCACATTAGCCAGAAGTTGTGACAAAAAACGCTGAAAAACAGCTGGAGCTGACGCACAACCAAAAGGCAAACGCAGAAAACGGAACAACCCCAACGACGTGTTTATGACAAAATACTGTTGTGATTGCTCGTCGAGGGGCAGTTGCAAATATGCTTCACGGAGATCAATTTTGGAAAAGAAACGAGCTTCCCCTAACTTATCCATCAGCTCGTCCGGTCTAGGCAAAGGAAAAGAATCAATGACAGTCTGAGTATTAACTGTCGACTTAAAATCAGCACACAAACGTAACTTGCCAGACGGTTTCTTTATAATAACTAAGGGAGAAGCCCACTGGCTCGCTGAAACGGGTTGAATAACACCGTTGTTTTGCCAACGACGAAGTTCATCTGCTACAGGTGCCCGGAGGGCGTGAGGCACTGGACGAGCACGACAAAATCGAGGCTGAGCATTATCTTTTAACGTAATATGAGCGGCAAAGTTCGCAGCACAACCTAGTTCGTCTTTAAATATGTCACTGTATCGTTTACACAAATCGGTTATGCTGTCTTGAGGAACAACAACAGAATTAATTTGCAACACATTGTCTTGGATAGGCAGGCCAAACAAGTCAAAACAGTCTAATCCGAAAATGTTTACACTGTCTGTAGCGCGGAGCACTGTGAATGAAACTGTTTTTGTATTGCCACGGAATGTGGCTGGCACGCTACATACACCTAACACAGGAATTTGTTCTCCACTATAAGTAGCCAAAGAATGTTTTGCCGCTGAAAGTTTAGGGCGGCCGATAGCCGCATACGTAGCACTATTTATGAGAGTCACAGACGCACCAGTGTCTAATTGAAAATTGAAGGTCTTATCCTGGATGCGTAGCTTCACAAATAGTTTATTACACTGTCTCTGGATCGGTGCAGTGGAGGCGGAAGACACAAAATCAGCGCGTTTAGCGCGTGTTCGCTGCGTACGACAACTCGTGGGTTGGGCGGGTGGAACAACAACTCCCGCTTCACTTGCAGTCTGTACATTACTTTTTACAGCATTTGAATTACGCTTGGGTCGCATAGCAGAGGGCTGGGTGGGTGGCTTATTGCGAACAAGTTTATTACCCACACGAACCGTGGAAGAGTCTTTAAACGCGACCTTCTGGGCGGGCTGGCTTTGAAGAGCATGAATATCCACGGGTTGGGCAGCACTAGAATTGTTCTTGCGTTTACGCAAACAAACAGTCTGGATGTGTCCTTTCCTTTGACAAAAGTGACAAACCGCGTTTCTTAACGGTCAACGTTCACGAGGATGAGCAAGAACACACTTAGGGCAAGACTTAACTCTATCATTTTGCACACGCGGCTGACGAATGTGTTTAACATGACGCGGCCGGCTAGTGTTTACAGTCTGACTCTGCCGGTGGGGCCGCGGGCGTGACAGAACTTGCTTAGCACAGGCAATTTGAGAAATACATGGCTGATCTAACTCACACTCAGCATAGTCAAAAGTATCTTGGGCTTCAATGATGTTCATCACAGTCTCTAATGACGGGTCAGGCAACTTTAAGATAGCAGCACGAATACGAGAATCTGCAATGTTTTGAGTAATAGCGTCTCGTAGCATGACATCACTGTAGGAAGCTCCACACACACAATTAAATCGGCACTGACGGGTGAGGCCCCGTAAATCTGTTAACCACTGTTTATTAGATTGATGTGGCAGTTTCTTTAATCTGAAGAACTTGAATCTGGCTGCTGCCACATGAACTCGCGACTCGAAATACTCAGCAAGCTTGTTAACAACAACGTCATAGTCTAAAGCTTCTGGCTGGGATTCCGGGAACAA
This sequence comes from Schistocerca piceifrons, assembly GCF_021461385.2. Classification (NCBI taxonomy): domain Eukaryota; kingdom Metazoa; phylum Arthropoda; class Insecta; order Orthoptera; family Acrididae; genus Schistocerca; species Schistocerca piceifrons. The sequence goes on along the minus strand of NC_060139.1, from coordinate 303,517,549 downwards.
CTTACAAAGTAGTCGATAGACTTCCACGCCTGCAGTGGAAATTAAATAAAGCTGCCGCTCAGTACCTGTGATTTTGTAGACTGTCATGTGCGCCTGCAACTGCGCGAAATATTCTCGCCATTCTTCTCTTGATGCATCAAAAGCACGGAAAGGTGGTGCTGCCTGTGCTTGTTCCTTTTGTGTTGGTGGATTAGCCGCTTGTTTGCCGATTGCTTCCACCAGACTTTGTATTTGCTGACTCTGTAACAAGATCAACTGTTGTAATTCGGCAGACATAGTGAACACAAATTAAACCAGCCCCCAAAATGTTATCTCTATAATTAGTATAACCAGAAACAAGTTGAACCAGCCCTGCACACGAGTTCGGAAGTCCTCGTCGCCAGTTTTGTGGCGGTGTTCGTAGCGACAAACAATTCGCTGTAGAAACGGCTTACGAAGTCACCGCCACACTTTTAATAGCGGGCCGACCGGTCCGCTGGAACAGTGAACAGAAAGATGAAAACCCAAACACTCTGATTAAATAAAAGTCGGTACTTATCTCTATTAATGAAGATACAGAAACACAGTAGTGAACTCCGTGTCTACAGAAAACTGTCTAGTTCGAGTCGGAGCGGCTAGGTCAGCGTCGGCGGACGACAAACAACAACTCTGCTGCGATGAACACACAACTGACTAGCAAGTACACAATTCGGTGGCGAGTATACAACTGAGCGGCGAATACAGAACTTCCAGCGCTAGCGACTCCAGCGCTTACGAAGCCAGTAGCCAGCGGTGGCGCGCGCAGACTTGCGGCGATTTGCTGTCTCGCTGGCGCTGCTTATGCGGATGGCGTCCGGACTTTGATGCTGCCAACCTTTTGGCAGCGGGCTCGGGTGGCATTACTGGTTAGGATATAACAGAGAAAGCTTTGGATCAAGGTAGTCGAGTAGATGCAGTATTTCTTGATTCCAGAAAAGCATTTGACTCAGAACCACGTCTACGCTTATTATCAAAAGTACGATCGTATAGTGTAACAAGGGAAATTTGTGACTGGACTGAGGACGTTTTGGTAGGGAGGACACAGTACGTTATCTTGGATGGAGAGTCACCGACAGATGAAAAAGTAACTTGCGTGTGCCCCAGGGAAGTGTGTTGGCACCCTTGCTGTTCATATTATATACTAACGACCTTTCGGACAATAATTATAGTAACCCCAGTCTTTTTGTAAATGGTGCAGTTATCTATAATGAACCATTGTCTGAAACAAACTGCGTAACTATTTAGTCAGATCTAGATAAGATTTCAAAGTGGTGCTAAGACTGGAAACTTCCTTTAAATGATCACAGTTGTAAAATTGTGCACTTCACAAAACGAAAAATCGTAATATTCCTACAATATTAATGAGTCGCAGTTGTAATAAGCCAATTCATGTAAATACCTTAGTGTAGCGCTTTGTAGGGATATGAAATAAGGACATTGCTTACAAATCACTCTTGCGAGCAATCCTCGGATACTGCTTCAGTGTGGAGGACCAGCGGAACTAATATTGAATGTATACAGAGAAGGGCAGCACGAATGTTCACAGGTTTCTTTGATCAGTGGGGAAGTGTCACATAGATGCAAAAGAAACTGAAATGGCAGGCTACTGTAAATACACGTAAGCTATTCCGAGAAAGTCTACTTACAAAGTTTAAATGATGACTCTAGGAATATACTACAATCCTTTACGTATCGCTTCCGTTGGGATTGCGATGATAAGATTAGATTAATCACAGCACGCATGGGGCCACTTACACATTAATTCTTCCCGCTCTCCATACGTCGAAGGGCAGGGAAAAAATACTAATAACAGGAACAGTGGAACGTACCCTCTGCCATGCAGAGTGTAGATGTAGATTGTGGACTTACGGGCCCTCAATTACATATAACCTAGCATCTTTAGAAATTCGCTTGACAGTTAATATTGCAATATCCATCGACAATGAGCAAATAATAGCAATAATAACTGTAATAAAATAATGATCGTGATAATGAAGTGGTATAGGAGTTAACAAACTCTGCATTGTAATTTCACCTATGTTAACATTTTGATGAGCAAATTTTTCATAATTACCATTCCTGCCAAATAAGAGAAATGATGTAGTAACAAAAAGGTTTGACATTAGTGAATACAGAATTGAAACTGACGAATAAGTTAAAATATGGTCCATGGAAGAGCGACAAGCTACAGGCATATTTAAGTAGGAGAGGTAATGAAAGAAAGAAAATGGAATGGAGATTGGAGATACAAGCAAAAAGAAAGGGGGACACGAGAGGGAGAGAGAGAGAGAGAGAGAGAGAGAGAGAGGTATTCGTTTCAGGTAATCTAAGGAACAGTTGGTAATATAACAAATTTAGTGGTTTAAATAGCTGTATTATACCGAACTGCAACTACTCCGATTTAAAAGGAAAAGCCTCTGCCTCGTATTTAATGACACGGCATTTCGAGTGAGATGCAGGTAATAGTGTAGTTCGTTTCATAGACAAGTGGCTGATACGAAGGAGATGGAGAAAGTGTCAAGCATTGGTAACTAACTTTCGTTTTCCTTTTTTCATTACTTTCAGATCTTGTGTTGCAGTTAAAAGACCGATGATGGATAGTAAGAAGCCCAGTGACATAAAGATTTTATTCTCAATGCAAAATACACTGTCTCTAACGAAAAAGGTATTCCAGAAATTACGACCAATAACTTCCTTTCGAGACCGTGTCATCTCACTACATGTGACACACGTCCGGTGACAAACGTGGTTGCGTTAGTATTTCTGGTGTGCTGGAGATGTGGTTTATGCAACACTTATGTGCCGATAAATCTGACTACATGCAAATAAAAAGTAAATTTAGGTAGAGAAATTCAAATGTAATATTTATTTCCTCATTTAATTTTATCTCGCTCATTATAATTGTAATTATACACTAATGTGCAAAACTTAAGGACGAAAGTAACCTACGCATGATGTGTCACTTCCAAGTGTCATGGATCGATGAAACTTGGTCCATGCATAGAAGGAACTACTACAGTATGGTACAGAATGTAACTGAAAGAAATACGCCATGAGACCAACATAAAAGTGTCATTCAAAGAAAACAATTACAATGAAGTCCCCGCGATTTATGATGGTGCCTTGGTCATAACAAAAGGAAGGACATGGTTCTTGGTAGGGCGAGTGACCGCTATAGATGAAATGCTCTGCAAAGTTCTGGCCACAAGGTTGGAAAGGAGTTCCTGTGGCAGGGCGTTCCATATCTCTACCAGCGCAGTTGACACTGCGTGGATGTGTACGTGCTGCTATACGTCTCTCCAATGCGTACCACACGTTCTCGATGGAATTTATTTCGGAGGAACGAACAGGCCAGTCCAACGGCCAGATATCATCTCGTTCCAAAATCTCCTCAGCCGTCGCTCACTGAAATCCATCAAATGAAGTCAGGGCCGAATGCATACCTGAAAAGACGCTCATGAAAAAGGAGTACAGTGTCACAATAACTTTGACTTGTGAGTGTATCGTGTTCAAAGATTTGATGCTCCATATGCCCATGCTACATTATGCTTACCCACAATTTAACACCTGGACCACCAAAATATAACGAGCATGTTAGACAATGCTCCGTGTGCGTTGCTTATTCCCACCTCTCACCTTATGAGGGTTCGTTCAGCAGCATCAGAGTCACCAATTAGCGTTTTTATGACACTTTACACCCCCATGAGCGTCTTTTCAGGGGTACATTTCGACGCTGACTTGCTGATGAGCGACCCCATCGAGCAGAGCTGAAGGAGAAGCTTTGCCAGCGAGAGGATATTCGGCTAATGGACTGGCCTATCCGTTCCCCGGACCTAAATCTCATCGAGAACGTGTGGGATGCGTTAGGGAGATGTATTGCAGCATGTACATATCTATCAACGACCATCCAGCAGCCGTCAACCCCGCTGGTGGAGGAATGGGACGCACTACAAAAGGAATTCCTCACCAACCTTGTGGCCACCATGGGACCAAGTTGCAGAGCATACACTATGTGATCGAAAGTATCCGGACACCCCTAGAAACATACGTTTCTCATATTAGGTGCATTGTGTTGCCATCTACTACCAGGTACTCCGTATCAGCTACCTCAGTAGTCATTAGACATCGTGAGAGTGCAAAAATCACGAACTTCGAACGCGGTCAGGTGATTGGGTGTCACTTGTGTCGGTCAGGTGATTGGGTGTCACTCGTGTCATACGTCTGTATGCGAGATTTCCACACTCCTAAACATCCCTAGGTGCCTGTTTCCGATGTGATAGTCAAATGGAAACGTGAAGGGACACGTACAGCACAAAAGCGTACAGGCCGACCACGTTTGTTGATTGACAGAGACAGTTGAAGGCGATCGCAATGTGTAATAGGCAGACATCTATCCAGACTATCACACAGGAATTCCAAACTGCATCAGGATCCACTGCAAGTACTATGACAGTAAGGCGGGAAGTGAGAAAACTTGGATTTAATGGTCGAGCGACTACTCAAAAGCCACACATCACTCCGGTAAATGCCAAACGACGCCTCCCTTGGTGTAAGGAGCGCAAACATTGGGCGATTGAACCATGGAAAAACGTTGTGTGGAGTGACGAATCACGGTACACAATGTGGCGATCCGATGGCAGGGTGTAGGTATGGCGAATGCCCGGTGAATGTCATCTGCCAACGTGTGTAGTGCTAACAGTAAAATTGAGGGGCGGTAGTGTCATGGTGTGCTCATGGGTTTCATGGTTGTTTTGCGTGGCATTATCACAGCACAGGCCTACATTGATGTTTTGAGCACCTTCTTGCTTCCCACTATTGAAGAGCAATTCGGGGATGGCGATTGCATCTTTCAACACGATCGAGGACCTGTTCATAATGCACGGCCAGTAGCAGAGTGATTACACGACAATAACATCCCTGTAATGGACTGGCCTGCACAGAGTCCTGACCTGAATCCTATAGACACCTTTGGAATGTTTTGGAACGCCAACTTCGTGCCAGGCCTCACCGATCGTCATCGATACCTCTCTTCAGTGCAGCACTCGGTGAAGAATGGGCTGCCATTCCGCAAGAAACCTTCCAGCACCTGACTGAACGTATGCCTGCGAGAGTGGAAACTGTCATCAAGGCTAATGGTGGGCCAACACGATATTGAATTCCAGCACTACCGATGGGGGACGCCACGCACTTGTAAGTCATTTTCAGCCAGGTGTCCGCATGCTTTTGATCACATAGTGTATATTACCGTCCTTGGTGATCACACACCCTACTGACACAGGAAAATCCTGATCGCACCCCCCTCAGATTTACTGGTAAGATGCCCAGTGGATAGCCCGTCGAAAACTGAACGCAGATCAAGCATGAAAACAGGAAGAAGGCATACTGAACTATGAAATAAGAGCAAAATAGAAACAGTGAACAGCCCAAGTGTAAGAGGTGCAACATTGACAGAAGATTCAAGACCATGACGTCGACGTTACGTGGTTATGGTGTTGGACTGCGAAGCAGGGGAGCCGGGCTTTGAATCTTGTCTTGCTATTTAGTTTTACTTTTTTCACAACGTTATGAACTGTCCGTCCACCCACTGAAATGTTCGTTCTCTATCTGTAGTCTTGTCAGTTGACATACTATACATGGTTACAGAATAAAAGTCATGTGGTAAGAATTCATTACTGTCGCATGTAAATGTGATAAATAGTGAGAGCAGGCGAGATACCACATGGACGTCTCACAGAAATGAAAACAACAAATGAACGGACGTGAACTGTGCAAAAACAAACGAATTCAAGAGTCGAAATTTCCAAAACGGAACGCAACTTCAAAAACGTTAAAAAACATATTTTTTGACAGACCAGAGAGAAACTGCGTGACTGAAACCGTTTTGTTCATTTGTTCCAGCTTATGTGACAAACTGCTACGTTTTCATCATTTCCTTGGGAGTGATCATATTCACATTCATACGAACACGTAAACCGGGCAAGGAGGCATATCTCACTCACTCACCAGGCGTACAAGCTAGGTGCGTCAATAAGAGATTCCTATCACATGATACACGAACTGTCACTAATGCCGTCTATGAGACACCAGGCATTTTTTCCGGTTGAGGTTTGCGGTTCCCATTCGAAAGCCACATCCTTTCGGATGCTAGTAGAGTAGTTGTGCAGAATCAACATTCATTATAGATCCCTTCCTTAAACCTCGCAAACGGGCGTTACATCACGACACAGACACAAATTTGATTACAGAGAACAGTGAAAGAAATAAAATAAAAAAAGGACAGCAGGGATCTTTGAACACGGATCGCCCGCTTTACAAGCCAGCACCATGACCACTACACCACGACGATATCCTTTCTTTTCAGCGCTCAATGTTGCCCTTCTGCGCTTGGACCGTTCACTGTTTCTATTTTGCTTTTTCCATAGTTCAGTACACCTTCTTCCTGTATTGATGCTTGACCTGTGTTCAGTTTTTGATGGGCCGTCAGTAGGGGCCTCTTTCCACTAAATATGAGGGGGGGGGGGGGGGGGTGCGATGGGGAGTTTTCCTTGTAAGAACCATGTCCCATCTATAGTAATGTCGAGAGAATCGTCATGAATCGCGGGAACCTTAGTGTATTTATTGTCTTTGAATGAAAGTGTCATTGCTGTTCGTCTCATTGCGTATTTATTTCAGTTACCTTCTGTACTGTACTGTACTGTAGCAGTTCGTCCCATGTACGGCCCAAGTTTCAGCGAACTGTGTAACTCGGCAGCGATACATAATAGGAAAGTTGCTTTCATCCTTAAGTTTTACCCACAAGAGTGTATTATAATTACATTTAACCCTAAGAAAAATTATCTCAAAAGGCTTATACTGAAATCATGGTATCTATCTGCTGTTACGTGTACCATCTCTTACTTTCTGATCAAAGGAAATGGTCCATGCAAGAGGTACGAAAAACGTCACTATATCATGTACATTGGCAGTCGTCTAATGTCCGTGAAGCAGTGCATAATACTCCGCGTCACAGGACTCTCGACCTTACATCACTCTTCCGACACTGGAGGAATGACGCGATCTCTCCGAACGGGTCATCGTGCGAGCTCGGGCGCCGTCGCCGGCGGGTCTTCCGGTGTGTGTGTGTGTGTGTGTGTGTGTGTGTGTGTGTCAGCCACAGCTACCTGCAGAACCAAGACCGCTCGCCGACCTGGATACCCGCCTAACTGTACACACGATGTTTTGCACCCGCCGCTTTTAATACCCGACGAGACGTATTTATTAATGCGTTAAACTGGAATCCTGTAGCAGAGTGCCCTGCCGTGTCGCCCCAGCGTGCTCGCGCGGAAAAGTACTCAGCTACAGAACGTGTAAAGTGTAATCTCCCCACCGGTCTGCGTCACGGACCGCTTTGCATAAACATTTAAACCTCGATTGGTGAGGCGAAAAGGTACGGCGCACCTACACTGAGGATGCAGTTCTGCGAGAGAGCCATCCATTACCCGCCTGAGCTGTATCGACGTGACGACGAAGGGCTCTCGTCCATATTTACATGTCCAATCTAAAACACTGTTGTTTAACAGATTCTCTAATCAATCATAAAAACGTTTTTGCCTGATTTCCTACCGTTTCTCTCTAACTTTTATTTTAAAATATTTTGTTCGTGCTTTGCAGTCTTCTCAAATCTGTTACCGGCTCCCCGCGTAATTGTCTAATCCCCTATCCTGTCTTGTCCTGTCTTGTATTTATAGGTATACTAGCTGAAAAACTCGCCATTGCGTTGATATCCGCCGGTCGAGTTGGCCGAGCGGTTCTAGGCGCTACAGTCTGGAACCGCGCGACCGCTACGGTCGCAGGTTCCAATCCTGCCTCGGGCATGGGAGTGTGTGATGTCCTTAGGTTAGTTCGGTTTAAGTAGTTCTAAGTTCTAGGGGACTGATGACCTCAGAAGTTAAGTCCCATACTGCTCAGAGCCATTTGAACCATTTGAACCAACCTTGATATCAATTTTGGCAATTTTCTATTACAAAAGAAACCTTATATATACTCCAGCAGTAGAATCGGTGTGAGCTCATCCTGGACAGTTTTCGTACACTGGGTGCAGTTGTTTCGTGTGTCTAAAACGCGATTTTATAGAAGTCTGTATGACAACGCTTCTTCGCATGTCTCTTGCCGACTTTTATTTTCGTTTACAACCGTTGCGCTTCGCAGTTGAAAGCTGTCAAAAGCGCTGTCACATGTCAAGGACTTCTGTATGGTTCAAATGGCTCTGAGCACTATGGGACTTAACATCTATGGTCATCAGTCCCCTAGAACTTAGAACTACTTAAACCTAACTAACCTAAGGACAGCACACAACACCCAGTCATCACGAGGCAGAGAAAATCCCTGACCCCGCCGGGAATCGAACCCGGGAACCCGGGCGCGGGAAGCGAGAACGCTACCGCACGACCACGAGCTGCGGACAAGGACTTCTGTAAGCTGATTCGACTGTAGGAGTGTCTTAGCAGTAAAGGTTAAATGTATTAAAACATCATGTGCGGCATTTTTTTCACGCATTTCAGTGTTTATGGCGTGAACCATGTTAGGTAGGTGGTTATTAGCGCGCCCAGCGATTGTTACCTGTACTTCAGTACACAGCTTGGTTTAGGAGGATATATATATATATATATATATATATATATATATATATATATATATATATATATATATATATATATATATATATACCGTTATAATATGTATGGATTCAACTGTCCTCATTTTATCGTTACTTAATATTTCCTTCTTGGAAACATGCAACGCTATTGCGAAAATCATTTACGTGGTTCGTCTGCCAAGGAAGGAAGGAAATAAATGTTGTTTACCTGAGACAGCGTAACAGGTTAAGTCAACCCACATGTAAGCATGGGACCGGCAAAAGGTGGACCGGACGATTAGCACTATTACTGTTCACAACCATTACAAGCACTGGCAGCTCGTACCACGTATCCGATACACAACACTTTGCTGAGAGTTGTCTAGATTTCATGTTCCTGTGGACGCGTTATTCCGTCACCGTGTTTATTCTCTCTTTCTCTTACTCCGAGCGAGGTTGCGTAATGTTGACATACTGCAGGACAACGGTTCAAATCCTCGTCCAGCCACTAGGATTTAGGTTTTCCTAAATCGACCAAGGCAAATGCCGGGGTGATTCTTTCGAATAGGATACGTCTAATTTTTCAACTCGTCCCTCCCAGGCTCAACCCTGCGCTTTGTCTACAGTGACCTCATCATCGATGTGATGGTCAACTCTGTTCTTCCTTTTTTTGAATTCGTGTGTTCGTAAATTTCACCAGCCACTGTCATAGACAAGCTAAAGGCAACAGAGAGGCAGTTATGAGGCGATTGATAATGGAAGCAAGACTGAAGAAAATTCAAGATCCATTCATAGGATTTGTCTACCTAGAAAAAGCAGTCGACAATACAAAATGGTGCAAGATATTCGAAATTCTGAGAGAAATAGGGGTAAAGTATAGAGAAAGATGAGTAATATACAATACGTACAAGAAACAAAAGGAAGCAATAAGACTGGAAGACCAAGAACGAAGTACTCGGACTGAAAATGGTGTAAAGGATGTAGTCTTTCGCCCCTACTGTTCAATTTTCACATCGAAGAAGCAATGGCGGAAGTAAGAGAAAACCTCAAGAGTGGGATTGAAGGTTAAGGTGAAAAGATGTCGATGATAAGATTTGCTGATGACGTTGCTGACCTCAGTGAACCCGCCAGGGTAGCCGAGAGCGCTAACGCGCTGCTTCCTGGTCTCGGGTAGGCGCGCCGGCCCCGTATCTAATCCGCCCGGCGGGTTAACGACGAGGGCCGATGTGCCGGCCAGCCTGGATGTGGCTTTTAGGCATTTTTCCACATCCCGCTAGGTGAATACCGAGCTGTTCCCCATGTTCCGCCTCAGTTACACGGCTCGCAGAAATCTGCACACTTTCGCACTATTCCATGGTTTACACTCGACACTAATTCCGTCACAGGGGGTACGGGGTGGCGGCAGGAAGGGCATCCGGCCACCCCTCAATCATTAACATACCAAATCCGATTAACAATGGCTGACCCTGCGTAACTGTGGGACAAGGCTCAAGCTATAGATAGAAATTGCTGACCTCAGTGAAAGTGAGTAAGAATAACAAGAGATGTTAAATGGAATGAGCAGCCTAATGAGTATAGTAAATGGATTGAAAGCAAATCGTAGAAACACGAAAGTAATTAGAATTAGCAGTAATGAGAACCGCGAGAAACTTAACATCAGGATTGTGGATCACGAAGTAGAAGTAGTTTTCTGCTACCTAGGTAGCAAAATAACCCATGATGGACAGAGGAAGGAGCACATAACAAGCTGACTAGCATTGGCAAAGAAGACATTTCTGGTCAAGAGAAGTCTACTGGAATCAAATATAGCTCTTAATTTGAGGAAGAAATTTCTGAGGAAGTAAGTTTGGAAACGGCCGCTGTGGCCGAGCGGTTCTAGGCACTGGTCAAGAGAAGTCTACTGGAATCAAATATAGCTCTTAATTTGAGCAAGAAATTTCTGAGGAAGTAAGTTTGGAAAAGGCTGCTGTGGCCGAGCGGTTCTAGGCACTTCAGCCCGGAACCGCGCTGCTGTTACAGTCGCAGGTGCGAATCCTGGCTCGGGCATGGATGTGTGTGATGTCTTTAGGTTAGTTAGGTTTAAGTAGTTCTAAGTATAGGGGACTGATGACCTCAGATGTTAAGTCCCATAGAGCTCAGAACCATATGAACTTTTTTTTTTTTGTAGGTTTGGAGCACAGCATTGTATGAAACTGAAACATGGACTGTGAGAAAACCAATAAAAGCAGGAAGCTTTTGAAGTATGGTGCTACACAAGAATGTTGATAATTAGGTGGGCTAATAAAGTAAGAAATGAGGAGGATCGCCGCAGAACCCGTGAGGAAAGGAATATACGGAAAACACTGACAAGAGAAGGGATAGGACGATAGGATATTTGTTAAACTATCAGGGAGTAACCTCCATGGTACTAGAGGGAGCTGTAGAGGGTAAAACCTGTAGAGGAAGACAGAGGTTGGAACACATCCAGCAAATAATTTATAAAGTAGGTTGCAAGTGACAGTCTGAGATTGAAAGGTTGGCACAGGAGAGGAATTCGTGGCGGGCCGCATCAATCCAGTTAGAGAACTAATGACTCAAAAACAAAAAATTGATAAAAAATTCGAAGCCAGAAACAAGTAACTATTTTTTTACGTACAGGCCGGGGATTTCTTTTTCCCTAGCTACAATACGGTGGAGTATGCAGATGAGAATAATCTGCACGTCGAAGTTCCATTTTCTGAGATCAAATATCTACATCCAGGTAGTATAGAGCTCACTGGTTTTTAACCTAGAGTCGAACAAGTACTGAACCAAAACAGCGATTCTGTTACTTAGTAAACAATTAGTAATAGATAGTACCACTTTCCTTCAACTTCGTTCTGAGCAAACAACGTATTTAAACAAACAAAAGATTCGTGTTCCGCAGTATCGAAGATGGACAAGCACTCATAACTCTTAATGTATGCATTTTAGAGCCCATGTTTACTAGAGCTTTTCTTGCGTCGGTGTAAGTGCTGAACCCGTAATGTGAGCATTTAGACATTTACACGATATTAGGCTTAAAAATTATTATATGAAGTTTTAAAAGGTCACGTGCTTGCTCTTGCAAAATGTCAACTTCTAAATACAGCTCTGTTCATTTGAAAGGTACCATTGTTTTTCTCTCGTAATTCTCTACCTGTTTGATATGGCACACGTCTCCTTTCCATTTGAAGACTATGAGTTCCATCCAAGATCTTGGATCTTAAAATGTCGCCATGTTGGTAACGTAGCCGCACAGGTATCCCCATCTACCATCTCATGTTACTTGTCTGTAAATTTATCCAGCAGCCATTTTATGGCCCATCCTGAATAATCTCTGTATGTAAGAGAAAATGTCCTCACTGACTGACTCATCATCAGCCAGCCTAAACCGCTAAGGATAGGAGTTTGAAATGTGGAGAGGGTGTTGATCTTACACTATAGGCATCGTTCGGTAAGGGATTTTTCGAAGCACCTCACCTAAAGTGGTAGAAGAAGGGATGAAAGATTTTTTGAAAATAAGTAGCTACTAATGCAATTTTGAATTTTGAACTACGGAAACTGGTGTTTTGGTTTTTCAGTCAGAAATAAAATAATAAGTACTTCATCATTTTTGAAAATTCAGTGCGGAATGGGGTGACATAGTGGGTGAAAGATTTTTTTTAAATAAATCATTATTACGGAACTACTAGAATATTTTTAAAGCTACATCTACGAAAATTGGTACTTAACTTTTCGGTTGCAAATAAAAAGATCGAGTTTCAGTGCTTTTAGAAATTTAGCCCCTAAGGGGGTGATATAGGGGATGGAAGACTTTTATAAAAATATTTCGTTACATTAAAACGTTTTTAAAGCTAAATCTGTGAAAATCGATATATTTCTTCTTGGTTAGAAATAAAGTAATATGTGTCAAGGTTGAAATTTTCTATGTACATTTACACATGAGCAGTGGGGATGACAACACATAAATTCTATTACAGAAACAGAATAAAAGTCGTGCAGAATGTACAATCTAGCGAAGCAGAGGGCAAAAAATGGTTCTAATGGCTCTAAGCACTATAGGAGTCAACATCTGAGGTCATCAGTCCCCTAGACTTAGAACTACTTAAACCTAAGGACATCACACACATCCATGCCCGAAGGAAGATTCGAACCTGGGACCGCCGCAGCAGCGCGGTTCCGGACTGAAGCGCCTAGAACCGCTTGGCCACAACGGCCGGCAAGCAGCGGGTATTAAGCTGGTATTTTATGTTCGTCACTCCGAGAATCCCTCAGAAATTTCGAATAAAGCATGTTAACTTGTGCACCAGCTCGCTCATTATGTCATATTAGAAGTTGGGTCGGTGACGAGGCAGCTAAGCCGGACTGATGGAACCGTCTCAGTGCAGGGCTTGTCTGGCTGGGCCGTTACTCGTGTGGCCAACAGGCAGGCACAGAGCCGCCGGGTCGTGCGGCCGATACAGGCGCTGCCTCTGAAGCCGCCACTGCACCACCGAAAACCATCACACCGTCCATCAGTTTCCTTTCCACAGTGAAAGAATAACGCTGGGTGCTCGGTTTCTGGTAGTCCAACTATTGGCCCAAAGTCTTTGAAGCCACTGTCTTTGCAAACGAGTACCTTCAAATTTCCGAGAACTCCTGCTTTCAGTTAATGGAAAGCGAAAAGCAGCACTGATTTTTCCGGCAAGATGATGTCCCGTTAGTCGCAGTGTCGTATGCATGAAGCCTTCACAGGAGGACAAAATGGTTCAAATGGCTCTGAGCACTATGGGAATTAACTTCTAAGGTCATTAGTCCCATAGAACTTAGAACTACTTAAACCTAACTAACCTAAGGACATCACACACATCCATGCCCGAGGCAGGGATCGAACCTGCGACCGCAGCTCACAGGACACAAATTGAGCAAAGGATTATAGTCACCTCGATCGACAGCTTTGTCCGCTTGTGATTTTTACCTGTAGAGATATTTAAAAGTAAAAGTTACGAAAACTATTCTGAAACGTTAGACTACTGATGGAATACTGAAACCTATCGATGTTACAGTTCTGTGCGAAGTGAGTTTCAACCTGTGACCACGAGTACAAAACCGCACAGAGGCACCATTTTAAGCGTATGCTGCAGTTTGTAGCAGTATTTTGAAACTGCAAATAAACTGATGTTTTTTACGACTTAATTTTCGTATTATTGACACAGCGCCGCTTATATCGTGGACATGGTGTATTTAAGTGAATTAATAAGCTCTCAAATCATGTCATTCTCATGGAAGAGGAATTCAAAACATTGCAGTAAAGAATCGATTACCTGAATATCGATCAACCGAAATGTAGTTTAATCGAAAGCGTGGGAAGGGGTGGAAATGATTTTCAAGGACAGATGTATACATGAGTTGACCCACTGTACCTTCTAGAATGGCGAGATCACCAGGGAATGAAACGAAAACATTCCCCAATCCATAACACTTCCTTATGGTTACGGGTCTTTGTTTTCAGGCATTTCACCACATACACGTCAACCGCCATTTGTCCGCTGGAGCATAAAACGTGATTCATCTGAGAGGGCCACCTGTCGCCACTTGGTGGACGTCCAGTCGCTGTATTGGCGTGCAAATTCCACACTTCGTCACCAATGAAGAGCAGTCAGTGTGAGTGCGCATGGACCAGGCGCCGGCTGCGGAGGCCTACACGCAGCAAAGTTCGCTGAACGGTCGTTGAGGAGACGTTGTTGGCAGCCCCTTGGTCCATCCGGGTGTCAGTCGCTAAACTGTTGCACGTCTACTCGCCCGAACACGTCTCCACAGCCGTGTTCCATAGCTCTTTTAAATTTTGACTCTAATACTGAATCCCCTAAGTCGTCCCTACCGACTGCAATTTCTTCTTCTAACACGTCATCGGATAAGACCTCCCTCCTCACAGAGGCCTTCAGTGCACTCTTCTGCGTTTAACGGTAGAATTCCCACTGCACTCTTGATGTTACCACTGTTGTAGACTCTTTCCACGTATTTGCTCTCTTCTGCGTTGAACAGTAGAATGCCCATTGCACTCTTGATGTTACCACTCTCGTGTTTAATTTCACCGAAAGTTGTTTTGACTTTCGTATATGCAGAGTCAGTCTTCCCAACGATCATTTTTTATCGATTTCTTTTTATCTTATCTTATCACGGGATACATGCGGACGTGCATTGTCCTGTTGAAACAGCAAGTTCCCTTGCCGGTCTAGGAATGGTAGAACGATGGGTTCGATGACGGTTTGGATGTACCGTGCACTATTCAGTGTACCCTCGACGATCACCAGTGGTGCACGGCCAGTGTAGGAGATCGCTCCCCACACCATGATGCCGGGTGTTGGCCCTGTGTGCCTCGGTCGTATGCAGTCCTGATTGTGGCGCTCACCTGCACGGCGCCAACCACGCATACGACCATCATTGGCACCAAGGCAGAAGCGACTCTCATCGCTGAAGACGACACGTCTCCATTCGTCCGTCCATTCACGCCTGTCGCGACACCACTGGAGGCGGGCTGCACGATGTTGGGGCGTGAGCGGAAGACGGCCTAACGGTGTGCGGGACCGTAGCCCAGCTTCATGGAGACGGTTGCGAATGGTCCTCGCCGATACCCCAGGAGCAACAGTGTCCCTAATTTGCTGGGAAGTGGCGGTGCGGTCCCCTACGGCACTGCATAGGATCCTACGGTCTTGGCGTGCATCCGTGCGTCGCTGCGGTCCGGTCCCAGGTCGACAGGCACGTGCACCTTCCGCCGACCACTGGCGACAACATCGATGTACTGTGGAGACCTCACGCCCCACGTGTTGAGCAATTCGGCGGTACGTCCACCCGGCCTCCCGCATGCCCACTATACGCCCTCGCTCAAAGTCCGTCAACTGAACATACGGTTCACGTCCACGCTGTCGCGGCATGCTACCAGTGTTAAAGACTGCGATGGAGCTCCGTATGCCACGGCAAACTGGCTAACACTGACGGCGGCGGTGCAGAACTGCTGCGCAACTAGCGCCATTCGACGGCCAACACCGCGGTTCCTGGTGTGTCCGCTGTGCCGTGCGTGTGATCATTGCTTGTACAGCCCTCTCGCAGTGTCCGGAGCAAGTATGGTGGGTCTCATACAGCGGTGTCAATGTGTTCTTTTTTCCATTTCCAGGGTTGTATTTGAGAAGCGCAGTGATACACTCCTTCCAGTGGAAGTTTTCATCAATACGTACACCCAAAAATTTGCAGCGTTCTATACACATCTACCGGCATGCATCTCAAATCTTGCTCCATTGAAACATTTTATTGCTCATACAACCAAGTTGCTGACAAGAATAATATACAGAAGAACGGAAAACATAGTTGAGGGTGTGTTATGTGACGATCGGTTTGGCTTTCGGAAAGGTAAAGGCAGCAGAGATGAATTCTACATCTACATCTACATTTATACTCCGCAAGCCAGACAACGGTGTGTGGCGGAGGGCACTTTACGTGCCACTGTCATTACCCCCCTTTACTGTTCCAGTCGCGTATGGTTCGCGGGAAGAACGACTGTCTGAAAGCCTCCGTGCGCGCTCCAATCTCTCTAATTTTACATTCGTGATCTCCTCGGGAGGTATAAGTAGAGGGAAGCAATATATTCGATACCTCATCCAGAAACGCACCCTCTCGAAACCTGGACAGCAAGCTACACCGCGATGCAGAGCGCCTCTCTTGCAGAGTTTGCCACTTGAGTTTGTTAAACATCTCCGTAACGCTATCACGGTTACCAAATAACCCGGTGACGAAACGCGCCGCTCTTCTTTGGATCTTCCCTATCCCCTCCGTCAACCCGATCTGGTACGGATCCCACACTGATGAGCAATACTCAAGTATAGGTCGAACGAGTGTTTTGTAAGCCACCTCCTTTGTTGATGGACTACATTTTCTAAGGACTCTCCCAATGAATCTCAACCTGGTACCCACCTTACCAACAATTAATTTTATATGATCATTCCATTTCAAATCGTTCCGCACGCATACTCCCAGATATTTTACAGAAGTAACTGCTACCAGTGTTTGTTCCGCTATCATATAATCATACAATAAAGGATCCTTCTTTCTATGTATTCGCAATACATTACATTTGTCTATGTTAAGGGTCAGTTGCCACTCCCTGCACCAAGTACCTATTCGCTGCAGATCTTCCTGCATTTCGCTACAATTTTCTAATGCTGCAACTTCTCTGTATACTACAGCATCATCCGCAAAAAGCCGCATGGAACTTCCGACACTATCTACTAGGTCATTTATATATATTGTGAATAGCAATGGTCCTATAACACTCCCCTGTGGCACGCCAGAGGTTACTTTAACGTCTGTAGACGTCTCTCCATTGATAACAACATGCTGTGTTCTGTTTGCTAAAAACTCTTCAATCCAGCCACACAGCTGGTCTGATATTCCGTAGGCTCTTACTTTGTTTATCAGGCGACAGTGCGGAACTGTATCGAATGCCTTCCGGTAGTCAAGAAAAATAGCATCTACCTGGGAGCCTGTATCTAATATTTTCTGGGTCTCATGAACAAATAAAGCGAGTTGGGTCTCACACGATCGCTGTTTCCGGAATCCATGTTGATTCCTACATAGTAGATTCTGGGTTTCCAAAAACGACATGATACTCGAGCAAAAAACATGTTCTAAAATTTTACAACAGATCGACGTCACAGAGATAGGTCTATAGTTTTGCGCATCTGCTTGACGACCCTTCTTGTAGACTGGGACTACCTGTGCTCTTTTCCAATCATTTGGAACCTTCCGTTCCTCTAGAGACTTGCGGTACACGGCTGTTAGAAGGGGTCAAGTTCTTTCGCGTACTCTGTGTAGAATCGAATTGGTATCCCGTCAGGTCCAGTGGACTTTCCTCTGTTGAGTGATTCCAGTTGCTTTTCCATTCCTTGGACACTTATTTCGATGTCAGTCATTTTTTCGTTTGTGCGAGGATTTATAGAAGGAACTGCAGTGCGGTCTTCCTCTGTGAAACAGCTTTGGAAAAAGGTGTTTAGTATTTCAGCCTTACGCGTGTCATCCTCTGTTTCAATGCCATCATCATCCCGGAGTGTCTGGATATGCTGTTTCGAGCCACTTACTGATTTAACGTAAGACCAGAACTTCCTAGGATTTTCTTTCAAGTCGGAACATAGAATTTTACTTTCGAATTCACTGAACGCTTCACGCATAGCCCTCCTTACGCTAACTTTGACATCGTTTAGCTTCTGTTTGTCTGAGAGGTTTTGGCTGCGTTTAAACTTGGAGTGAAGCTCTCTTTGCTTTCGCAGTAGTTTCCTAACTTTGTTGTTGTACCACGGTGGGTTTTTCCCGTCCCTCACAGTTTTACTCGGCACGTACCTGTCTAAAACGCATTTTACGATTGCCTTGAACTTTTTCCACAAACACTCAACACTGCCAGTGTCGGAACAGAAATTTTCGTTTTGATCTGTTAGGTAGTCTGAAATCTGCCTTCTATTACTCTTGCTAAACAGATAAACCTTCCTCCCTTTTTTTATATTCCTATTAACTTCCATATTCAGGGATGCTGCAACGGCCTTATGATCACTGATTCCCTGTTCTGCACATACAGAGTCGAAAAGTTCGGGTCTGTTTGTTATCAGTAGGTCCAAGATGTTATCTCCACGAGTCGGTTCTCTGTTTAATTGCTCGAGGTAATTTTCGGATAGTGCACTCAGTATAATGTCACTCGATGCTCTGTCTGACGCTGAGGTTTATAATGGAAGAAAGACTAGGCACCAGAGATGAATTCTGACGCTGGGGTTTATAATGGAAGAAAGACTAAGGAAAAATCAAGACACTTTCATAGGATTTGTCGACCTGGAAAAAGCATTCGATAATTTAAAATGGGTCAAGATGTTCGAAATTCTGAGAAAAATAGCTGTAAGCTGTAGGGAGGGACAGGGAGTATACAATATGTACAAGACTCAAGAGGGAATAATAAGAGTGGACAACGAAGAACGAAGAGCTCGAATTACAAATGGTGTAAGACAGGGATGCAATCTTTCACCACTGCTGTTCAATCTGTACATAGAAGA
Organism: Schistocerca piceifrons; assembly: GCF_021461385.2. Taxonomy (NCBI): domain Eukaryota; kingdom Metazoa; phylum Arthropoda; class Insecta; order Orthoptera; family Acrididae; genus Schistocerca; species Schistocerca piceifrons. The sequence goes on along the minus strand of NC_060139.1, from coordinate 303,498,850 downwards.
AGCAATGATGGTAATAAAAGAAGGGTTCAGGGGTGGAATTAAAATTCAAGGTGCAAGATATCAATGATACGATTCGCTTATGACATTGTTATCCTAAGTGAAAGTGAAGAAATCTTATATGATCTGCTAGATGGAATGAATAACCTAATGAGTACAGAATATGGACTGAGAGTAAATCGAAGAAGATCGAAAGTAATGAGAAGTAGCAGAAACGAGAACAGTGAGAAAATTAACATCAGTATTGATGCTCACGAGGTAGATAAAGTTAAGGAACTGTAATACCTAGGCAGCAAAATAACTAATGTTGCAGGAGCAAAGACATCAAACGCAGACTAGCACTGGCAAAAAGAGCGTTCCTGGCCAAGAGAAGTCTACTAGTGTCAAAAAAGGCCTTAATATTGAAAATTAGGTGAACTGATAAGGTAAGGGATGAGGAGGTTTTGCGCAGAATCTGGGAGAAAAGGAATACGTGGGAGACACTGACAAGGAGGAGGAACAGGGTGACAGGACATCTGTTAAGACATCAGGGAATGACTTCCATGACACTAGAGGGAGCTGTACATGGCAAATACTGTAGAGGAAGCCAGATATTGAAATACATCCAGTACATAATTGAGGACCTAGGTTTCAAGTGCTACTTTGAGATGAAGAGGTTGGCACAGGAGAAAAATTCTTGGCGGGCCGCATTAAACCAGTAACAAGGCTGGTGACCCAAAAATGTTGATGTTTTGTGTTCTCTTTATGTGTCGTAGTGTCCACGAAAATACATTGAAGCTATAAAGAAACTTATATAGGCATGCGTATTCATATACAGAAATATGTAAACAGGCAGAATACGGAGCTGCGGTCAGCAACGCCTATATAAGACAAGTGTCTGGTGTAGTTGTTAGATTGGTTACTGCTGCTACAATGGCAGATTATCAAGATTTAAATGAGTTTGAACGTGGTGTTACAATCGGTGCACGAGCGATGGGACCCAGCATCTCTGAGGTAGGGATGAAGTGCGGATTTTCCCGTACGAACATTTCAAGAGTGTACCGTGAATATCAGGAGTCCGGTAAAACATCAAACCTGCAACATCGCTACGGCCGGAAAAATATCGTGGAAAACGGGACGAACGAAGACTGAAGAGAATCGTTCAACGTGACAGACGTGCAACCCTTTCGTAAATTGCTGCAGATTTCAGTGCTGGATCATCAACATGTGTCAGCGTGCGAACCATTCAACGAAACACCATCGATATGGGCTTTCGGAGCAAAAGGCATTAATGACTGCAGGACACAAAGTTTTACGCCTCGCCTGGGCCCGTAACAAATGGCTCTGAGCACTATGCGACTTAACTTCTGAGGTCATGAGTGGCCTAGAACTTAGAACTAATTAAACCTAACTAACCTAAGGACATCACAAACATCCATGCCCGAGGCAGGATTCGAACCTGCGACCGTAGCGGTCGCTCGGTTCCAGACTGTAGCGCCTAGAACCGCACGGCCACTTGGGCCGGCGGCGCGTATCACCGACGTTCGACTGTTGATGACTGGAATCCTGTTGCCTGGTCGAGCGGATGGACGTGTACGGGTATGGAGACAACCTCAAGAATCCATGGATCCTGCATGTCATCAAGGGACTGATCAAGGGTGGAGGCTTTATAATGGTGTGGGCATCTGCAGTTGGAGGAATGTAGGAACTCCTGACACGTCTAAATACGTCTCATATGAAGGTGACACGTAGGTACGCATCCTCTGTGATCACTTGCATCCATTCATGTCCATTCTTCATTCCGACGGACTTGGGCAATTCCAGCAGGACAATGCGACACCCCGCAATCCAGAATTACTACAGAGTGGCTCCAGGAGCACACGTCTGAGTTTAAACACTTCCACTGGCCACCAGACTCCTCAGACATGAACATTATTAAGCATATCTGGGATGTCTTGCAACGTGCTGTTCAGAAGAGAGCTCCACCTCCTCGTAATCTTACGTATTTATGGACAGCCCTGCAGGATTCATGGTGTCAGTTCCCCCCCCCCCCAGCACTACTTCATACATTAGTCGATTCAATGCCACATAGTGTTGCGGAACTTCTGCGTGCTCCCGGGACCTAAATGATATTATCCACTTGTACCAGTTTATTTAGCTCTTCAGTGTGAATGCGTGGCAGTAGTTTCGAAACGGCTCTCGTAAAAGTTTTTCAGGCTGCTGAAATTTCGAGAGCCGCGAGTTTACGGCTCTCCAGTCCTCTCCATTCACTCGTTAGTCGGGCGACGGTAGAGCAGGATGTCGTTACGGCCCGGCCGTGCGGAAGATGCCCGCTGGCGAGTGCAGTCGGCGCTCGCACGTAACTGGGTCCGCATTCCTCGCGCTGCTCCCGTGTCCCTCCTCTCCTGCCAGGGCTGCGCGCCGCCGCGCCTATTACCCCGCCGCTCAAAACACGGGTTCCGTTCTGCAGTAATAACTGTCCGCCACCGCTCCGCGGCCGCCACGGGCGAGCCTATTGGCGGCAGTTGCGTGCTGTCGGTTTTTCCCCTTCCTTCGGCCGTAGTGACCGACATTTGGGCGGTGGACCTCGTGTGACGTAATCTCGCTTGCCGAATACGACAGCGGCTAATTGGACAGCACCGGAGGGTCAGTACAAGCACGATGATGAACTATAAACTCCCACGCTGCCAACGACATCGTTTTCCAAGCGCAGTAAACATCGCAGGCATGTAGACGAGTTTCGTGCCAGGAAGACTCCCGATTATCTTGTCTAGTTCGTAGGATATTCGCCTGCCGTCAGCAGCGGATAGGCACTTGGTGCAGGGAGCGGCAACTGACCCTTAACATATGCAAATGTAATCTATTGCGAATATATAGAAAGAAGGATCCTTTATTGTATGATTATATGATACCGGAACAAACACTGGTAGCAGTTACTTCTGTAAAATATCTGGGAGTATGCGTACGGAACGATTTGAAGTGGAATGTTCATATAAAATTAATTGTTGGTAAGGCGGGTGCCAGGTTGGGATTCATTGGGAGAGTTCTTAGAAAATGTAGTCCATCAACAAAGGAGGTGGCCTACAAAACACTCGTTCGACCTATACTTGAGTATTGCTCGTCAGTGTGGGAACCGTACCAGGTCGGGTTGACAGAGGGGATAGGGAAGATCCAAAGAAGAGCGGCGCGTTACGTCACAGTGTTATTTGGCAAGCGTTACGGAGATGTATAACAAACTCAAGTGGCAGACTCTGCAAGAGAGGCGCTCTGCATCGCGGTGTAGCTTGCTGTCCAGGTTTCGAGAGGGTGCGTTTCTGGATGAGGTATCGAATATATTGCTTCCCCCTACTTATACCTCCCGAGGAGATCACGAATGTAAAATTAGAGAGATTTGAGCGCGCACGGAGGCTTTCCGGCAGTCGTTCTTTCCACGAACCATACGCGACTGGAACAGGAAAGGGAGGTAATGACAGTGCCACGTAAAGTGCCCTCCGCTACACACCGTTGGGTGGCTTTCGGAGTATAAGTGTAGATGTAGAACATTCCACGGAAATTTACCAACTTCTATCCATCCAGTGGTTCGTACCGTCACATATTCCGGCAACTTGAAAAGTCTCTCATCGGAGTTGCCACGGTTTAGCGCCAACTCTCATTCGTAACCGTAAACGAAATTCACAGGACATTTGTTAGGAATGAGAGGTATGTGAAACAAGTCATGTGAAGCATTGCACGGCATAATCTCAATCAAATGACTATGACTAAACCCTTATCTATTAAGCTGTGCAGCAAAGTTTCATCGAAAATTTGTAAATTGCTTAAATTTACACTTTTTACACTATAATAATAATAATTATTATTAGTTTCATCATCAGTCTTATGGTAGGTTTCATGCTGCTCGCCACGAATTCCTGTCCCTCTCTAACCTCTCAGAGCAGCACTTGCAACTTTTGTCCTCAGTCATACCTCAGTTATTTGCTGGATGTATTCCTATCTCTGTCTGCCTCTACAACTTTTACCCTCTTCAGCTCCCTCTGATACCATGAACGTTATCCTTTCTGATGTCTATCACCGTCTCTCCTCTTCTTGTCAATGCTTTCCATGGAATCTTTTCTTCGCCGATTCTGCAGAGAAACTGCTCGTTCCTTACTTTATCAGTCCATCTAATTTTCAACATCCTTCCAACGAACTACATCTCAAACGCTTCGATGTTCTTTTGTCCCTGTTTTTCCCACTGTCCATGATTCACAACCCATACAATGCCGTGCTCCGAACATACGTTCTCGGAAGATTCTTCCTCAGATTGTGTTTGATTCAGGCAAATTATGACAGAAAACAAGCATTAGAAAAAATGCTTACCTCCTGGTACAGATGTGCGTTTCTTGTTTTATACTATCACCATACGCATTTAGCCGCGCGAGCTGAAGCGCCTTGACACGTATTTATTTAAGTAGCAATATATATACGCTAAATTCTTTTACTGTAAGCAGTTGATTAATAGTCATGAATTTCTAACTTGAAAAATCACTTGAATAGCATAAAACCATTAGTGATAATGGAATTTAATGAACAATAACTCGGAAATGACTACATTAAATCATAAGAAACTGAGGCGTTGTCTGTGCTTTTTACGTCATACACAAACAGTTCATTAATTTATAATTAATAAGGGAAATAACATCAGGTACAGCTACAGTACAGAAGAATGTTCGACTTGGACAGCAAAGCCAGCTAGAACTGAAGGAAGGGAAATACAGCTTTCAAACTGTTTGAAGAAGGTTCAATGAACACAATTCACTGTTAGAATTACAGTTAATTTCAGTAGCTTCCATTATGCCTTTTACATTAACAAATGTCACAATCCTGCCTTTCATTGTAAAAACAAAAGGTGTGAAGTTTCCCCTGTTCGGATAAACTAAAACGTTTACCAATTGTACATTCCTCAGATGCACTGTCGCTTTATATAAGACATGTGGACATCATGTCTCCTGAGGAGAGAACCTGCAGCCTTAGCTCTTAAATTATACACAGGTAGTTTCATGTTCGTTATATACAGCTGAATCTCGAGCCACACGGCCATCTTGTATCCCCTCCCCCCGCAGGCAGGACACTGCGATTGGGGCAGCGGGACTGTAGTCACTCCGTCCGCCTTCGCCACCTGTTCGTAGTTTCTGCTGAGTGTCTTCTTAATTTGGTTCGCCAGCTTCTCCGTAACACGCGGGACAAGGTTTACAAAAAAAATTCCCGTACAACTTTTTCACGAGTGTACCGTAAATATCAAGAATCCGCTAAAACATCAGATCTCCGACATCGCTACGGCCGGAGAAAGATCCTGCAAGAATGAGACCAACGATGACTGAAGAGAATGTTCAAAGTGACAGAAGTGCAACCCTTCCACAAATTTCTGCTAGGCCATCAAGAAGAGTCAGTGTGCGAACCGTTGAGCAAAAGGTCATCCATACGGGCTTCCGGAGCTTTTTGTTTTGGTGGCCGTGCCGCTCTTCCTTCGCGTAGTCAAAACAAATGGCATGCTTGGAACAAGTGTTCCATAAGGCTGTTTAGCCAAGAGACCTGTTGTCTCAGCTATACTCCATGTCTTCCAAGCCAAAATGTTAGCATCTGGAAATGCTTCAAGGCCACCGTAATCTGCTTGGTTGCCCCATACAACAGGGAATGTGAGCCATGTACTACCTCCAAACACAGCCTGAACATCACAAGTGAAGTTCAGATGAAGTCCACGAAAGACATTTGGACCTCCAATCAATTGCTGTTTGTTAAACTGCCCAGCCAAGTCAATATCAATCGCCTTCAAACTCCGATACACTGGTACACCGCGCCGCCAGCGACGACGCCATGCAACCCTTCCACATATTTCTGCTAGGCCATCAAGAAGAGTCAGTGTGCGAACCGTTCAGCGAAAGGCCATCCATACGGGTTTCCGGAGCTGAAGGCCCACTCCTGCACCCTCGATGACAACCTCGGCCCGTCAACACCGACATTGGAGAGTTGATGACTGGAAACATGTTGCCTGGTCGGACGAGTGTCATTTCAAATTGTATCGAGAGGATGGACGTGTACGAGTATGGAGACAATCTCATGAATACATGAATCCTGCATGTCAGCAGGGAACTGTTCAAGCTGGTGGAGGCTCTGTAATGGCGTGGGGCGCGTGCAGTTGGAGCGATGTGGGACCCTGATAAATCTAGATAAGACTGTAACAGGTAAAACGTACGTAAGCATCCTGTCTTATCACCTGCATCCATTCATATCCATTGTGCATTGCCACGAACTTGGGCTATTCCAGCAGGACAATGCGACACCCCACACGTCCATAATTGCTACAGAGTGGCTCCAGGAACACTCTTCTCAGTTTAAACACTTCCGATAGCCACCAAACTTCCCAGGCATGAACATTATTGAGCACATCTGGGATTCCTTCCAATGTGCTGTTCAGAAGAGATCTCCACCCCCTCGTACTCTTACGGATTTATGGAAACCCCTGCAGGATTTATGGTGTCAATTCCATCCAGCACTGCTTCAGATGTTAGTCGAGTCCACACCACGTCGTGTTGCGGCACTTCTGAGTGCTCGCGGGGCCCCGCACGATGTTAAACGGGTGTACCAGTTTCTTTGGGTCTTCGGTGTATATAGTGTGTTTGCTTCAATTAGATAACGACAAGTTCGCCTCCTCTGTTTAATACCATCTCCACCTTTCTAGTGGCTCCACGATCTCGTGCAGGTCTCCACCCAACAGCCACGTGCGTACACTCTACAGCAGTGTTTCTCAGCCTGGTGTAATTACCCCCTGAGGTATAAACTGTAATTTTGCGAGGGGTAAAAGTATAATGGTTCAATTGTGTTTCGGTTAAGGAAATAGATTATTTTTAAAAGATTATTATTATTGTCAGACTTGTGTAACACTGTAATGTTGATTACATAGTTTACCAGTCATTACTTTTTTTTCAAATGCTAGCATTAACGTGTGACAATACTGTGGAGGTTATAGCGTGTGAAATGAGTTTATGAACATCTTCCTCATATTGTCCTCTCACTACACACATACTTTGTGCCAAGCATCTTTGACAGTAAAATTGCTACATGTACGTAGACATATGCTTAAATATCTCAGGATAATGGCTGCTCTTAGTCGTAGGTATCTCCCACAAAAGACTAGAAACTGCTTAAAAATTCACTTTGTAATATCTTTTAAACTGCTGTAACGCCTATACTGTATTATTGTTATTATTATTATTAGTGGCAGTGGTCATGGGCACAGCACAGGCAAAGTGAAGTCTTCAGATTTCTGCCAGTTCCAATGTAAGGAGACCAACAGTCAAGTGATTTATGAAGAGTTGTCCTAAGTATACCGCACACATTTTAATTTGCTTGATTTTAAATGGGGTTGAAGGGTGTGGGTGATGCAAGTGTCGCTGGGGAGAGGAACCACATTTTGTAAAACGTGTCTTCTCTCGATGTGGACAGCTAGCTTTATTTTCTAAGAAGGAGTTGTAGATAGCACTCGCGATGCATTAAGGATTGCTTCCTCATTCCACAAATAAAGAATGGTTGTTAGAAATAAGCAGGACCAATTGTCTCTCTTTCTGATTAGTTCATGGTTCGATAAACACCTGTTAAAAGTAAATATCACTTTCTGTCGTATTTTTACAAACGAGTGATAGAAGTTCATTTTCGCTCTAAGCTTTGGTTATGTGCGAATCTTGATGGCAGCAGGGGATGGAGGGAGTAACTAACTAATATCTGGCTGCACTCAGAGGTAATGCTCTATGCCGACAACATATCCCGACAAAGTTGTCCGAGAGCACTGCAGCAACATGATTTGAGCCACATGTAGGATAACATTACCGTCTGTTGTTTCCTGTCAGTGTTTGCGACAATACATTTCCGGGCCAAAAATGTTAACACAGGGCCACACTATTGCCACAAAATGGTCGAACGTGAGATAGTGGACTTGAGAGTGGCTTTACTGCTTTTACATCACACAAAGAATAAAGTTCGAAATAGGGATTTGCGGATGCGTTCTTCTTTAAGTAAACGCAATCCCTGGGAAAATTTTATTTGTGAACTAATTCTGGATGAGTACTTCTTCCAACATTTTACCAGAATGTCCAAACACTATTTAGAATATCTCATACAAGTAATTGGTACGAGAATTTGCTAAAACCAGCACAAATATGAGAGGGTGTATCCCAGTTACAATATGATTGGCAATCACCCTTCGGATTTAGCTACTAGTGAGTCATACACAAGTTCCATGTACCTCTTGAACTGCACTATGCATGAATAAGTCTCTTCATAAAAGAAGTATGCAGTTCTGTTGAATGAGGATTGAAGTATTTCGTTAAGATAAAGTTGAAATAAGAATAAAAAATTTATTTGTACTTTATTTTTGTTCTCCAGCACACAGCACTGTTCACACTATCAAATCCTTCTTCAGGCACATCTCGAGACACGCTTCTATGAAACTCAAGCCAACTATGTGGATCAAGCGCCACCTGCATTTTCACTCCTTCTATGTAACTTTTGAAATGATAGGAAGTCTGGATCTGTTAGTGGTAAGGCACCAGGCATACAAGACTCAAACATTTCATACTCTTAAATTTTTTTCATTTTCAATTTTTAGCAAATGTGATTTCTCAAATGTGGCAAACATTTAAGAAATTACACCACAGTTACATAAAACTATTAACAATGATTTTCGAAATATTTGTTCTTTTAAATGACCCTATAATACCTGAAACATTTAAGAAAATATACATTTAAAACACAAACACACCAAAGACCCAAAATCAGACTCCTTTGCTTACAACTTCAAAAGACTATTACAAGGAGCCTTTAATACAGGCGTTACAATAACGTCCATTCAAATTTAAAGAAAAATCTTCTGATTCCAAAAAAAGCTGCACTCAGGAAAACCTTCAGATTGACTAAGAAAGCAAAAATTGTCAATGTACGAAAAATTTTAGAAAGATTAAATTACCACAGAGCAAAACAAACGCCTTGATTAAGAGGTTCATAGTATAACTAGAAGAGAGTTGAAATTTAATGTATTAACCATGGTAATGTCACCACCTCGAGCTCATATCACACATAAAGCGGTTGCTTGGTTCAGCTCAGGCCCTAAAACATATCAGGACACACATGAAAATTATATAATAAACACTAATCAAAGATCGCAGGTGGGTGCTTGACGTCAGAACAAGAGAAACTGTGCCCATTTAGTCTACGGAAGCAAATAGACAACTGAATATGCAAATATTTTAATACAGTTTGAATATCTGATCGTTCAGAATGAAATGATTCTAATGAGTTAACACACAAGTGCTTTAACTACAAAAGATAGTACAAGGTTCAAAACCCTGAGCATTCAAAATAACGCAAAGGTACGGATTTTAAAGTAGCAATCTCTGTTCTTACGAGTATTCAGCTTATAATGGAACTAAAACCAGCCAAAATGTGACCCCTTTTATGACTGCTATAAACGGGAATCGAACAAAAGTCTTAGTTAATAGGGCTCAGTAAAGTATAGGGTCTTCCGCAAATTGCACCCAATACTCCATCACACGTAAACGAGTTGCTCACTATTTATTTCTACACTGGATACCAGAGACGCAAATAATGGTGGCAGGATAACATCCCTCAAACATGGAACCAGAAATGGGAAGTGGTCTACTGAGACGCAACGGACGTCCGCAAGGCAGAGGGAAACAATGATTCTTCAAATGGCTTCAGCACACTTTCTACGGTAAACAGCTGTCAACCACAATAAGACGACCCACCTGCTTCATCGGTGAGAGAGCCCTCTTAACGTGCGAAACAGCCAGCAGGACGTGCGCCGCCTAGCCTCCGGAGAGAGCCGCGTGTGCCATTAAAATCCCATCAAGCCACAGGCCTGTCCTTTAGCGGGACACCAGGGAGGCTGTTGCTAGGTAACGAAACCAGAGATGTGCAACCATTGGCTGTAATCGATATGAGCGCACACATGGCTCACCTTTTTTGCCTCGCAACTGGCGTAGATCCGAAGAAATTGAAATTTTTCGTACAGTTCATGAAGCACGATTCCGAGATCATCTACAATAGCTTGCCAACTGTCATTTTTCGCATTGTGAGCTACATACACATTACTTTCGACGTCCCACAGCTCCGGTCGTAGATGAATCGGATACCTGAAGTTCAAATGGCTCTGAGACTATGGGACTTAACATCTATGGTCATCAGTCCCCTAGAACTTAGAACTACTTAAACCTAACTAACCTAAGGACAGCACACAACACCCAGCCATCACGAGGCAGAGAAAATCCCTGACCCCGCCGGGAATCGAACCCGGGAACCCGGGCGTGGGAAGCGAGAACGCTACCGCACGACCACGAGATGCGGGCACCTGAAGTTCATAGTTCTCTCATTTGCCTACTTCTCCATTCTGAGCATCACAAATTTACAACAAGAAACTTACACAATAGGTGGCTAGAAGCACGAACTTTAGAACTAAATGCGATACGATAGTTTCTTCACTCAAACACATGGCTGAGATGCTGTCGGCGAGAGAAATAGGAAACAAAAGCGAGACTAAAAGGAAAGCGTCTACAGACTGGGGCAGAGATAGATATTGTCCTGCAATACGAAATATTCTCCACTGTTGGTGGACAACACTGGCAACACTTTGGCAACTTCCTGCTACAGCCTGCAACATCAGCAATATTGCCCGATGGCACAGCAACATTGACGTGTATTGCACCAATGTTCACAGATAAACTATTAGAATGAAACATTTCCATAAAATAACGGCATGTGTAAGTGCACCTTAAGATGTGCACTTGTCTGCAAGAATCAAAGAAGTTTCTTAGAACTCTACACTAGTACAAGAGAAACACACTTGCAGTTTCTTATACTTTTCCATGCGGAAAGAAATAATTTGTTAATAATTGTGTATCACTAACTTCCTAACTAAGAATTTAGTCGTGTTATCGAAACAGTACCATGCCAAAATGGACCCACGACTTCTGCATCCTGCAGGGCTGCCAACTGACTCCTAGATTTTCGTGAGCTACCAACAACTCCTAAATTTCAAGCTCAAGTCATTCATGCCTTTTCCAGCTAAAGGCATTACTTTGGGAAGTGCTACTTCCTGGCAAACTCTTCACAAGTTGATTTCAAACTGATGCTAGAAGAAAACTGATTTCATGGGAAAGTCACTTATCCTGAAGCCAAATTAGGAGCTTCTGATCACAACACTAAGGTGGCATTGTGAATCTCCCTCAAAGCTCACTTTATGTATATTAGTAGCAAACTAACACATCAGCCGGCCGGAGTGGCTGTGCGGTTCTAGGCGCTACAGTCTGGAACCGAGCGACCGCTACTGTCGCAGGTTCGAATCCTGCCTCGGGCATGGATGTGTGTGATGTCCTTAGGTTAGTTAGGTTTAATTAGTTCTAAGTTCTAGGCGACTGATGACCTCAGAAGTTAAGTCGCATAGTGCTCAGGACCATTTGAGCCTAACACATCATCTCTAATCTGCAAAAAATGTAAGTCTACCAAAGAGCAGAAACCCGACGTTACGTCCCTAAGAATCAAGAAAGTGTCCCAATACGGCGGCCATCTTCGGATGGCGAATTTATGTAATACCCTATCTACTGAATCTCCCTTGATTATCGTTCAGTTTAAGATCAAGAGCATAAGATGAATTGATGCATCAATGGGAAAAGTACAGGCAACATCTAAAAACATTTTAAAACGCATTTTATGCATCTTGACACCAGACGCTGCAGAATAGGAAAAAATCGAGCTCATGGTTGACAGTCAGCTGGTACACCTACTTACTGGAAATTTACCCATGTCGGGATTGACTCGGGCAATAGCCTGCAGCAAGAGTATGGCTCCAGGACAGGGTAACATTCATTATTCTATGCTTCACCACATGCTGGAGGAGGGACAAATTCCTCTACTGAACATCTTAAATAAAAATTTGGACCAACCAAATCCTTACCCCAGAAATGAAGACTGCTCCGGTCGTTATCAGTGTATAAACTGGGAAAGGCGCCTGAGCGCACCTCATCATGGAGGTCCTTACTATTCTATCGTGTATTCATAAGACGTTGGAACGAACGATTAAACACAAATTATAATGGTGAATTGAGAACTGAAGAGCTCTGCCCCTTTGAGAGACCAGTTTTTGAAAGCGTAAAGGCTGAAACGCTGGAATCGTTAAGTCACTGATATACAACTTAGGTTCCATGAGATTCAATTCTGGCTATCAGTTTATACTGATAGCACATACGCTTGTGATAGCGGTCTTATGCCCCATACACTAAATAAGTTGAAGAAACATGACGTCCCGCAGTCATTCAGTCCCCAAGCTACACTGATTGTTGTCCGATAGAAACCTGATTATTACATGAAACAATGGGGACAAGGAGAACAAGCAAATGGTTATCACAGGGCCCGGGGTACTTTGCCATTGCTGTTCAATATAGTACTGGAGGACATAGATACTTCTAGAGATAGTTTTTTGAGAGTCAGCAGCAGATGGATAACGCTGTGATAGTGTTCAGTGAATCGCTGAATGATAACTGTCTTGCAGTACCACGTTATAAACCAGCTGTGTGCGTATATACAAGACATAGGCATATCAAACAAGGAATATAAGATTAGGAAGCTTTATATTTCCGGTCAAAAGAGTGGTCAAATACTTAGGCCTTTGGGTCTATCATAAACTAACACGGTCACAGAACGTTAATCACTTTGTTCCAAATACGTGAAGTTGCCAAAAATATCCTTAAAGTTGTGACAGGCTTTTCTCAGGAAGCAGACCCAAGAACCTGCGTTAACACATATCGGGTGTTAACAAGACCTTCCATAAATTACGGATGTGTCTGATACGATTTAGCAACGCAAAATAGAGTAGAGAAACTCGGTAAGCGCCATTATAACGCTATCGGAATCTCTATTGGAGCATTCAAATCGACTCCAACCAAAGTTTTTCTGGTGGAAGTAAATGAAATACCATTAAAACTACCAAGAAATACATACAGTCAAATTCCTATTGAAACGTTTTCACTTCTTAAATGACAATTTATTGGCAAAAATTAGAGATCTCGCTACAAATTACTATGCAAGAAGGCGCTGTGTTAAGAACGAACTACCATCCTTAGCAGAATTTTACGTTGATACTTCGACTTTTCGTGAAGACGTTGCCACATCCCAAAATATAACCTGCTTCAGTACGCCCTATACCTGAAACCGGCAGGGTAGCCGAGAACGATAATGCGTTGCTTCCTGGACTCGGGTAGGCACGCTGGCCCCGGTTCGAATCCAGCCGGCGGATTAACGACGAGGGCCAGTATGCCGGCCAGTCTGGATGTGGTTTTTAGGCGGTTTTCCACATCCTGCTAGGTGAATACCGAGCTGGTCGACAAGTTACGACTCAGTTACACGACTCACAGACATTTCAAATCGTTCGCACTATTTCCTGACTTACACTAGGCGCAGACAGCTGGGGTACACTACTTCCGTCCAGAGGGGTTCGGGGTGGCGTCAGGAAGGGCATCCGGCCACCCTCTGCAATTAACGCTGCCAAATCCGTACTAACAAAGCCGACACCGTGTGGAGCGGGACAAAAGCCCCGAAAAAGAAAGAAAGTACGCCCTACACCTTAGTGAAGCTGAACATCAAGACGCGCCTTCCATTAAGCGAAGGTTCACAGAAAGACAAAATTTTAGCTGACAACGTAGCAGCATGGCTATTGCAAAACAGATCTACACAGACAGGTCCAAAGAAAAAGACAGGGCAGACAGAAAGTTCACAGATGGCAAGACTAATCGAGGAGGCAAATTCGATCTCCCGGAAATTGCGTCCTTACTCACTGCAGAACTCATAGCGATTTTAGAGGGGCTCGAATACGCAAAGGAAGTGCAAGAAGAAACAGTCATAGTTTTGTTACACTCGCCTCCGCCCCCTAAGCTGAGTGGTTTGCGCGTCTCACTGCCGTGCAGAGGGTCCTGATTCGATTTCAGCTTGGGGACTGCGTGTTGTGTTGTCCTCATCATCCTTTCGTCAGCATCGACACTCAAGTCGCCTGATGAGGCGTCAACTGAAAAGACTTGCAGCTCGGCGGCCGAACTTCCCCTGATGGGGACATCAGTACCATATAAGATCATTTCATTTCATTAGACTCACGTTCAGCATTGATGTTGTCAAAATGGTACGACCTCAGCAGTGCCAAAGTTATCTAGTATATTCAATCACAGAAGTAGTGCAGGATCTTTCTTGCGTAAATAAAACGACCATCATGTTATGGGTGAAAGCGCACAGTGGAATAAAAGGAAATGACAAAGTAGATACTCTGGCCAAGGAAGCTGTATGCACTGCTTCAGTAATATATGATAAAGTACCAACCGACGATATTCTTCACGACATAAGAGCTATCATCAGGGCTCTATTGAATAATTATGTCTAACAGTCGTACGGATTTAAAGGGAAACACTGTGTCGTAGTGGTGCCTAATCTCCATCGCGTCCTTGGCACTACAACTTCGGATACGACAGAAAATTTATAGTGAGAATAGCACAACTTCGCTTCAATCTCGGGAGATCCTGGCAACATCTCTACCACCTCAAAATGGTCATATCTTCTTCATTGAACGCAGCAGTGACAAAGATGTTAATCTCATTTTACTGAGTTGTTACAAAAGGTTTCAAGAAACCATTACACTACTATAGCATTTGTTGATCTCTGGAAGTGCCTTGCCTACAAACATTAAAATCCTTTCAGCAACAGAAGACGTAAAAGTCTATGAGGTCCTGTACGATTTTACAACAGAGGGTCAAATAAGAATATAGAAAGAGACAATTTTTCTTACATTATAATATATTAAATATGTTAATTCACATAGATAGGTTATTTAAGTTCCATCTAAATGGAAGTCACAGATAGTTGTTGTTTTTTATGGGCTGAGGCTGGCTATATGGGCAATGCCCAAAAGCCATTAATAAATTTTAAAAAATCTGTTGACTTTGACTTAAAAGGCATAATGCATTGCCCAGATTAAAATTTGAATTGAAGCACTATTCCATCTTACAACGTTACAATAGACCTGTGAATAACATATTACAAAGTAAAGCCAAACGTAAATTTTATACGGCCCACTATCAAAGAAACAAACACCTTAATGAGAATAGTCAATTATCGCCTCTGTACCATCCAAAGCGTCCTCTTGTTACGCAGATCACAAATCATGATACTGGACCAGCAGAAGGTCAACTTTTTTCACTTCATGATGTAAATTTATACGATCATCTTTTGTTTTTTGGCGGGGAAGGGGTCGGTTTGCACCCTCATATAAATCTTTTTGAAAGACGTCATTGTAACCTTCGCCTGTTACAATTATTTATTTAGAAAGACTACGACTGAAATTTTGGTCTTTCGTCAGTTTACATGTGGAACAGAGCGAAAATCTCGTCCTTGAGCACATATCAAAACTTAAACAAACTTGGACAATTTATACATAACACCATCACATGATCCAACTGCAATAGCTGTATATCTGTCTACATGTAGATCAATACTCCGGAAGCCATCTGACGGTGTTTGGCGGAGGGCACTTCTGGTACCACTAACTGATTGTCCTTCGTTGTTCCACTCACGAATGGCGGATGCGAAGAACGATTGTCGGTAAGGCTCTGTATGAGCTTTAATTTCTTGAGTTTTCTCATCGTGGTCATTTCAGGCGACGTATGTGAGAGAAAGTCATATATTGTCCGATCCTTCCCGGAAAGTACTCTCTTGAAATTTCAGTAGTAAATCTCTCCTTACAGCACAGCGCCTCTCATGTAGCGTCCGCTGCTGGAGTTTGTTGATCATTTCGGTAAGGCTCTCGCGCCGACTAGACGAACCCACGACGAAACGTGCCTCTCTTCATTGGAGTGCTTTAGCGCAGGTTCGAATTTAAAAATATTGGACAACTGGTGGTGGATAGTGTAACGGTGACATGTACACATTCTGTAATATTTTTAAATTTTAATGTGTACTAAAGCATGAAGTTAACGTAGTGTTCCACTTGAAAATGGTGAAAGGCGGAAATTACAAACGTGGGACTTCTAAATAAATATTTTTTACAGTCGAAGGCGACAATGAAATCTTGCACAAAAAAGCCGTTATAAACCGTATCCTTTTGCGATATCTTGACTGGTTTAATTATTTGGACCATTGTGGGTGAAGATAACCCCAACTAATATTATAAACGAAATGAGGTGAGCCGCGCGGGATTAGCCGAGCGGTCTGGGGCGCTGCAGTCATGGACTGTGCGGCTGGTCCCGGCGGAGCTTCGAATCCTCCCTGCGGCATGGGTGTGTGTGTTTGTCCTTAGGATAATTTAGGTTACTTAGTGTGTAAGCTTAGGAACTGATGACCTTAGCAGTTAAGTCCCATAAGATTTCACACACATCTGAACATTTTTGAACGAAATGAGGTGACATCTTAGTTGTATCAAGACCCTACGATACTAGTAATTTTTGTTGACGATATCGACTAGTTATTGCTACAGAATACCATCATCAACGTCACGGCCGATATTTCCTTCCACCTCACTTTTAAAAAGTTGACTCACCCCACTAACTGCCGCTTGCAGCGGCGTCGGGACAGTTCACGCAGGAATAGATAGAGACGGATGAAAAAGAAATCCCATCAGTGGAGAGTACTTGGTACGGTCGCAAAGGAATGCGAAGCGGCACTGGCTGTTTTACGGCATATTCATCTGGGACCAGACAGAGTAACTCGCACGGTGTCCCCGCCTAAAATGTCAAGTCTGTCACGTCAACCACACCGTGGGATTGGAAAGCACGTACGCGTAACACTTGCTGAGGACCGATGCGTTACGTCACAGGCAAATGCCGACGCACCTGCGCGCGCTGCTGCATCTCTCGCGTTGTTTACGTGTTGGAAAAGGCCACAGGCACACTCTGATTGCGGTCGAATCTCTTCAGGCTTCCGCCTCGACAGCTCTAAGGTCAGCGTGGCAGATTGCTAACCGAAAGGACCGTGATCGTTTCCCGGCGGGGTAGGAAATTTTCCTCCGCTCGGGGACTGGGTGTTGTGTGTCCTTACATTCGTATCGTCGCTACTGACACGAAAGTCGCCTCAAACACACTGTCGAATTGACTTTCTGCTATTGAAATGGCCTCATGCATACAAACCGAAAGCCAATAAATTAAAGAAGAAAGATCTCTTCACAAATACATGACAGATCTTCCAGAAAATACACAAGCATAACCAAACGTAGCCATAGCTTGGCGTCGCAGAAGACTTTGTCGCCGTCCCTGTACATCCCCTGGGCTCACAAACACTATGTTGTTTTTTTTTTCCTTTTGCACCAGAAAGCGCCCTTTTGAGACTTAAATACACGGAAACGTCATCGAAGGTTGGCCTTTGGACATCGGGTCATCTTAGATGTAACTGCAATAAGGGGAACTCTGTTTTGTGTTTCCCCTCGCACAGGAACGCTTCACGTTTGCATTTTGGAACTGCAGTACCCTGGAACGTCATCTGAAATTGGGCTTTGGATTTTAAAAATTGGTCTCCAATATGTATCAAATGTAAGGAAACTACCTCGCATCTGCAGAGCATATGAAGACCATACGTGAAGAAGGGTTTAAGTCTATTTTATAGATTTTTTTCAGGGGAGCCGTTTGAAACCTTACAGTTTCAACGTTTATTGAATTATACTTATATGACTTATACGGTGCACTGAATTACCGTTCCTTAGTATTCCTTAATAGTATCAACAAATATTTTTTAAAACTTGACCTATGTGTCTATTTGCCTTGATGTCTATTTTTTTAGTTTCTTAATATATTTCTCAAATCATATTATGAAATTCAGAATTCAATGTGATATTGAAATAATATTTCCCTTTATAACCACCATGCAACTCCCACGGCAAAATTCTATTTCTCTGTGAGTCTAGTCATCTATCATATAGGTGTTCTTGATTAATTGGGCTTTAGGAATAATACTGTTTATCAATTTTTTGTAATTATTTTGATTGAACCTGAGTAAATTATAATGATTAATAAGTCAGTGTGATAATTTAGTGCCCCAACTTTTGTATCCTTACTAAATCACGTTGTGTAGTACTTCCAGTAACCATTCAGTATATGGTTATAATAAAAATATAGTTAACGTAACACAAGTTCGGTTATTAATAATAAATCACGATTTTTATATACCACAGAGTTCTTGTTTTACCTTTTAGTATAGAAAACACATAATACAAAATGTGACTGATAAAACAATAAATTCATTGCTAGAAAGGGAAGCTTGTAAATTATTTTTGGACTCCTCTGTCAAAAAATACCAGTTCCTGCAGATCACGATATTTTTCTTCGGCAATGGCTTGCAGTCCTGAAACATTGGACACGGAAGCACCTGTTGGCGTGGTATCCCAAGGGGTTTATTATTATATAACGGGAACAATTGTGTCAGACAATGTTATGAACTAGTTTATTTAAATTATTTGTCATTAAATTCTTTAATGACTTACTTTCATAACAGGATGATGGGTGCAAAAGCTCTCCATCTGCGAGTTCTGATTCCTGTACCATTCGTTCACCAGGAATAGTGATAACTGATGCTATCCATGGTCCACTGTAAGTTTCACGATGTGTGATGAGACTTGGATGATGACGCTCTACTTTCATCTTCTTAATAATTGGAGATGGAAATAGGCATTTTCGTCGGTATTTTGGATGCACGAAATTAGTCCACTCACGTACCATTGAGCCATCAACTTCATCAGTGTTAAAAGGAGTGGGATTTGCACGCGCGTGTTTAATTATATCTATCCAACCTTTGGAAGCTCAGCTTTTGTTTTACGTGCGAGGAAGCATATGTCTTTGTCGCTCTCAAGAGGTTAATATCCTCTGACTGGGTATGTCACACGGATAGATTCGAAGAGCTTTGCATGGTGTACAAGGTAGTTGATAAACCTAAAGAGCGTGTAGTTTTTGTTTGACCCCGACAGGCGCCACAGTAGATTCTTAGTGACTTAATGATGAAGCAAAGCCACTACTTCATTTGAATCTTGCTCCCCTGTTTTTTCAGGATGAACATAAAACATTGCATTACTGTCTGAGAGTCGGTGTATAGAGAAAGCTGGTGCTTATAATAGACAACATTGATGCTCCTATCTGGATACGGATGATCCCGGCTGGAAATCCGTGTACATCGATTTAGAGCTTGTAAATTTCCTGCTTCTCTGTCGAGATCGAATGCATCAGCTTTATGACGGTGTAGTTCACATTCAGTCTTGTCTCTCTTATTTTGAGCGTCTGAGCTTTCCTTTCCATCCGTTGCATGTGTGAGTTGTGCCTCTACAGCTCTGAAAGTTATGGAAAACTTTTCGCAAGTACTGCATGTATCACCTTGAGGGAAACCGAGCGAAATATTAAATTCTGTATTAGACATTTTACGATAAGTTTCATATGATGCTAAATAGGTAGCTTGTTTCTCTTGAAACATCTTAAACGTCTTCTTGATAGTTCTTCAGATGACTACAGTTTCTGTGTTTTATTTGTGCTAAATGACGGGACCTGACTATAATTGCATGATGTTCCTGCTGAAAGTTTCTGAACTTTGTTTCTGCATTTCCCTCGTTTGTCAGTTGGAGACATGCCTCCATTTTTTTAAGGCTTTCGTAATAGTTTCTAATCTTTTCTTTAAAATCCCGTGCACTGATATAAACGCCTTCTGACAAACGACAGTTTTGTCATAGCACTATCTCTCATTACTTTTCCGTTATAACGAAACTTATAATCACGCAAAGTACCTACTGCCTTATGTCTGCCAGGTGTTCGGAGTTGTTTCCAGTACAGATCAGTCCTGTCAGGCGACAACTTCACTCCGTTAGATTGAAAGCAGATATGAGGTTAGGCTTTCATGCATCAGTTAGCATATCAGTACAATTTTTCTTCCAGTCGCAAATGTCTCTCACTTCGAGTCACATAGTTCTTGGTTTTTTAGATACTTCAGATTGTCTACCTAAACTGTGACTTTTTCTAGACTTACCATTGCGGCTTGATTCTGAGATTTCGGTTACCAATTAAAATACAGACCGCAACTGGCTACTACACGAAAACCAATTCCACCACACCACAAAGCAAGGAAGTTAATCTCAGGTCTGCTCTATGTTAGTAGAAATCATGAACTTCGGCAGTACCAAAGAGAAATCAACAGTTATCTTTGGTTCAACAATGTCAACAACGACTGTTTCATAAAATAAGACCAAAAACATCAACATAACTCGGAAATCCACACCCTGCAGGATTTCACTCCTATCCGTGTTTTGGATGCACTTGACTCGTTTCCATAGTGTTCACCATACTTCTATCTGACTATAACTCTGAGACCAAACCTATTAAATTCAGAAAACTTGACACAACTGAAAGTATGTCTGATGAACTACACAATGACGTCAGTAACTCATTTTTATCAAATTTGGGAATTTCTTTAGGTGTAGTCTTCATATCTGATGGTCTGTTCTGCGTTACACGTAAACCACACCATCCGAATGCTACATTGTTGGACACGCATCACGTAACAAATCTATGAAATTTCAGCAACGCAAATGTAATTCATCTATGTTATTAATTTTGTGAACTACCACTCCGTTCGAAACTCTACACGAGTCTTCATGCAAAGTTATAAACACAATTTATGGCCGTAAAAATACCCCCAGACAGTAAATATGATCCAATGATAAGGCGACCTGACTCTCAACTAGAAACTGGCGATAGCTAACTGCACAAAGCACAACGAAAAATAGGGGAAGTTACTATACAATAACAAAACTGAATACTGAACACATATAGGAACTGTAAAACACATATTATACAATGTCAAAATGTGTTAAGTCGCTTCTTTAGGTATTATCTGTCAAAGAAAATTTTTTTGTCGCCTGTTACCTATATTACCTAACAGCTTGATAACATTGACCTTGTGTGGTCAATACGATGAATTTTTGCGATGATGTGTCAGTTGCACAATGCATCGGAGAACTGCATCGTCGTCAGCGTATGTGGACTTCTGAAAATCATTTACAAGGCCATAAATATTAATGGGGCAAGTTTGTGCTATGTAACCACTGATGAAATGCAATCCAAGTGTAAGAAACACGCTAAATTTAAGGATTCCACCATGAAGGCAAATATGGGTGACGGAAATTGGAATGTATGAGTCAATGAATTCACAAAATCGATATTTACCAGAGAAGCAATGCCATTTTCAGGTGGTTTTGCCATGATGGCTATAAATAAACATCTAATCGGACTGTCCTCCGAACATCTCAAAATAAGAAGGGTAATAAATTATAAATTGTGATTCTTGAGTTTCTCCCGGCGTATTTGATAATCAAAATATCCACGGGTATGCTGCCGGTCTATAGTGTCCAACGGGCACAATATTTCGGCGATCATACATGTCGCCATCATCAGGTGAACTGACGGACTGAGCTCCTGTGAACGTGCCGGCACGGAGATCCGTACGCTATGGCTGCTCAGAGGGAACTGGGTTCAGTCGCGGCGGCGGCCGATTTAAATACCCTCCGCCCGCGGCGCGCTCCCTCCGCCGTCCGCGCCCCGCGCCAAGATCGCGCGGTGGAACAGATTACGACGACGTCTGAGATGACGTCGGTGTGATGGCTCTGTCCGCCGTGGCCGTCACAACTATACGTTTGCACGATTTACTCTTGATTAACCCGATCGCTGGTTCCCAAGCCTTGCTAAGATTATAGCCACAGTCACGGTTTATGAGGTCGTCATTGGTGCGAATTTCGATGGCCTCTCTAACAACGCTGTCCCAGTATCTCGACGTCTGTACCAGAATCCTCGTGCGGTCATACTCCATGGCGTGATTTTCCGACAAACAATGTTCAGCGACCGCCAACTTGCTCGGATACATCAGTCGAGTGTGCCTCTGGTGTTCACGGCATCGATCCTCGACGGTACGCATCGTCTGACCAATATACGACTTGCTACATTGACACGGAATCTGGTAGACGCCGGCCTTCCTCAAACCCAGGTCATCTTTGGCGCTCCCCACCAGTGCACGAGTTTTATTTGGAGGACAAAACACAGTTCCGACCCGGTGTTTCTTCAGAATGCTGGCGATTTTCCCCGAGAGTGCGCCTGTGTATGGAATAAATGCAGTGCCTACCTCCTCCCTCGTGACTTCATCCATCTCAACAGGTTGTGCTGCAGTGGTTGGGCGGAGAGCACGTTGAATCTGCCACTCTGAGTACCCATTTTTTCGAAATACAGTTCTCAGATGTTCCAATTCCTGGGGTAGACTCTCTGCGTCAGAGATAGTGTGCGCCCTCAAGAATCACATCATACACCTTTACGGGGAGGAGATGTATCGCAGCATGAAGAAATTTGAAAAGTTGCGCCACCGTAGATGTCGTTTGCTAAGTACTCTTGCCTTTCTAAAGAGATGTCGTTCCGAGAATGTTGTTCCAAATTTTGCTAAGGTTATGCATCACATCGATTCTGCAGCAGCTCAGAGAATCAAGAAACGAGCCAGCCTCGCATTGGTGCGTGAGAGAGTGCAACTCACCCGCCGGAGCCTTGAGTTTATCTCACAGGAATTACTCAAACTACATTTGCAACTGGCTAGTAAGTTCACTTCTTGTTCCTGGGATTGGATTGATGGTGTCACCTGGGTGTCAGCTGATTCCGCCCATAAGAAGGCTACGGGACGTCAAACAGCTAAGTTCTCACGTCTCCTTGACAAACCAGCTCCGCAGGTTCCGTGCAAGACTGTCATCAATTTGAGTGGCATGGTGTTGAGTGATGATGCGGTCTCGGTTTTGCAGAAAGGTCTCAACTTCGCTCCCACCCCCAAGTTCACTCCGGTCGCAGAAATTGTTAGTGCTGTTGAACAGGTTGCAGCTTGACTTCCGCCAGAATCAGCCGAGGAAATACGTCGTGAAACTTGTCGTGCGTTGACGAAGTCCAAGCCGATGAAGTCAAATATCAGCAGTAAAGACAGGGCGGCCATTCGTGATCTGAGGGAGCGCTCTGAAATTGTTGTCTTACCGGCTGACAAAGGCAATGCTACAGTTGTTGTCCCCCATAAGGACTACACTGATAAGATGCAGAGCCTGCTAAATGACGGTTCCTACCGGAAGATCAGCGTTGACCCTACAAAGAAGGTGGAGAACAAGACGAGGGCGCTTCTCAAGGACGCAGATTTACCGGAGGGTGACGCTAAGAAATTGTTACACCAAGGTCCGGTACCGCCTAGACTATATGGACTCCCGAAGGTTCACGAAGAGGGGGTACCATTACGCCCCATTGTCAGCAACATCAGGGCACCTACATATTTGTTGGCCAAATACCTGACGGGAATATTAAGTCCTTATGTGGGTAAATGCCCTCATCACATCCGTAATTCCGTGGATTTTGTTAAACGCCTTGATAGCTTCAGGTTGGATGAGTCAGATATCATGGTGAGTTTTGACGTCGTTTCCTTGTTTACGAGGGTACCCCTGCGAGAGTCACTAGAATTGATTAGTCAGAAGTTTGACGAGAAGACCACTGAACTTTTTAGGCATGTATTGACTTCCACGTATTTTCTTTTTAATGGAGAATACTACGAACAAACGGAGGGAGTCGCCATGGGTAGCCCACTCTCACCGGTGGTAGCGAATTTGTACATGGAGAACTTCGAGGAGGAAGCCCTGTCGTCATCCGTATGGAAACCTACTTGCTTTTTCCGTTACGTGGACGACACGTTCGTCATCTGGCCACATGGTATGGATAAACACCTTGACTTCCTTACACATCTAAACTCCATAAACCCCAACATCAAATTCACTATGGAGACTGAAACGGAGGGTAAAGTACCTTTCCTTGACGTCTTGGTCAAGAGAAAGGCTGACGGCACCCTAGGTCATGGGGTGTATCGGAAGACTACGCACACTGATCTGTATTTGCACACAGACAGCTGCCACCACCCTTCACAGAGGAATGGGGTACTTAAAGCTCTAGTACATAGGGCGCGCACTATCTCTGACGCAGAGAGTCTAC
Organism: Schistocerca piceifrons; assembly: GCF_021461385.2. Lineage (NCBI taxonomy): Eukaryota > Metazoa > Arthropoda > Insecta > Orthoptera > Acrididae > Schistocerca > Schistocerca piceifrons. The sequence goes on along the minus strand of NC_060139.1, from coordinate 303,474,785 downwards.
CCCAGGAATTGGAACATCTGAGAACTGTATTTCGAAAAAATGGGTACTCAGAGTGGCAGATTCAACGTGCTCTCCGCCCAACCACTGCAGCACAACCTGTTGAGATGGATGAAGTCACGAGGGAGGAGGTAGGCACTGCATTTATTCCATACACAGGCGCACTCTCGGGGAAAATCGCCAGCATTCTGAAGAAACACCGGGTCGGAACTGTGTTTTGTCCTCCAAATAAAACTCGTGCACTGGTGGGGAGCGCCAAAGATGACCTGGGTTTGAGGAAGGCCGGCGTCTACCAGATTCCGTGTCAATGTGGCAAGTCTTATATTGGTCAGACGATGCGTACCGTCGAGGATCGATGCCGTGAACACCAGAGGCACACTCGACTGATGTATCCGAGCAAGTCGGCGGTCGCTGAACATTGTTTGTCGGAAAATCACGCCATGGAGTATGACCGCACGAGGATTCTGGTACAGACGTCGAGATCCTGGGACAGCGTTGTTAGAGAGGCCATCGAAATTCGCACCAATGACGACCTCATAAACCGTGACTGTGGCTATAATCTTAGCAAGGCTTGGGAACCAGCGATCGGGTTAATCAAGAGTAAATCGAGCAAACGTATAGTTGTGACGGCCACGGCGGACAGAGCCATCACACCGACGTCATCTCAGACGCCGTCGCAATCTGTTCCACAGCGCGACCTTGGCGCGGGGCGCGGACGGCGGAGGGAGCGCGCCGTGGGCGGAGGGTATTTAAATCGGCCGCCGCCGCGACTGAACCCAGTTCCCTCTGAGCAGCCATAGCGTACGGATCTCCGTGCCGGCACGTTCACAGGAGCTCAGTCCGTCAGTTCACCTGATGATGGCGACATGTATGATCGCCGAAATATTGTGCCCGTTGGACACTATAGACCGGCAGCATACCCGTGGATATTTTAAATTATAAATTGCTTGAAAACATCGTCGTAAGTGGGGTAAACTGCTTGTAACTCACTTGAATTCAGACAGCGAATTCTTTCGATGTGCCTCGTAGTATGTTGTGAGGTCTGAATGAAAAAGGCAAAGATTCACAACCTAAATTAGTGGTTCAAATGGCTCGAAGCACTATGGGACTTAACATCTGAGGACATCAGTTCCCTAGACTTAGAACTACTTAAACCTAACTAACCTAACGACATCAGACACATCCATGCCCGAGGCAAGATTCGAACCTGCGACCGCCGCAGCAGCGCGGTTCCGGACTGAAGCCCCTAGAACCGCTCGTCCACAGCGGCCGGCCCTAAATTAGTGGCAACTCTGTTCGGAGAGCCCCACACTTGGCCGCCGAGGACCCAAGCAGTACCTGATAGCTTAATACCAGCATCTATCAAGCGTTTGTAGGGCAGAATCAGTAGCTGAGTCATAGCAAAGGCAACGGTAGTCCAGTTATGGCCGGATTAGCGGACAATTTAGAGCGATGCATACTCCTGCGCCAGCACGCCACAAATCTCCCGTAATTCAATATGTAATATTCACGACCGTTTTACTTCCTTTGCGGAATGTGTTATACGCACGGACAACGTGAGCTGCTGGTGGTCATAGAGGCCACGATATTTGACGCTTGTTAGATCTGGATACTGAAAGGACTCAATAACATCTTTCCTGGTTCTTGTCAAATACGTCGCGCGTAAAGGCCTGCCCCGGATTGCTGGCAATGATAGTGCGACTGCAGGGACTTTCGTCTGGCACGCTCCCCATGAGATCCACATTTCCAACTCACTGTCCACATACTACATTTGTAGTGCCCCTGCCTACTATACTCATTACTTGCGGCACTCACATTTCTCAATGTGAATGCCGAAAGTAATGAGTATAGTAGTCAGTGGCACTACAAATGTAGTATGTGGACAGTGAGTTGGAAATGTGGATCTCATGGGGAGCGTGCCAGACGAAAGTCCCTGCAGTCGCACTATCCTGTGTCCTCGAATGCTCGCAGTACCGCTTTGAACGCCGAGCGGTGTATTTTGTTGTTGTTGTTGTTGTTGTTGTTGTGGTCTTCAGTCCTGAGACTGGTTTCATGCAGCTCTCCATGCTACTCTATCCTGTTCAAGCTTCTTCATCTCCCAGTACTTACTGCAACCTACATCCTTCTGAATCCGCTTAGTGTATTCATCTCTTGGTCTCCCTCTACGATTTTTACCCTCCACGCTGCCCTCCAGTACTAAATTGGTGATCCCTTGATGCCTCAGAACATGTCCCACCAACCGATCCCTTCTTCTAGTCAAGTTGTGCCACAAACTCCTCTTCTCCCCAATTCTATTCAATATCTCCTCATTAGTTATGTGATCTACCCATCTAATCTTCAGCATTCTTCTGTAGCACCACAATTCGAAAGCTTCTATTGTCTTCTTGTCCAAACTATTTATCGTCCATGTTTCACTTCCATACATGGCTACACTCCATACAAATACTTTCAGAAACGACTTCCTGACACTTAAATCTATACTCGATGTTTACAAATTTCTCTTCTTCAGAAACGCATTCGTTGCCATTGCCAATCTACATTTTATATCCTCTATACTTCGACCATCATCAGTTATTTTGCTCCCCAAATAGCAAAACTCCTTTACTACTTTACGTGTCTCATTTCCTAATCTAATTCCCTCAGCATCACCCGATTTAATTCGACTACATTCCATTATCCTTGTTTTGCTTTTGTTGATGTTCATCTTATATCCTCCTTTCAAGACACTGTCCACTCCGTTCAACTGCTCTTCCAAGTCCTTTGCTGTCTCTGAGAGAATTACAATGTCATCGGCGAACCTCAAAGTATTTATTTCTTCTCCATGGATTTTAATACCTACTCCGAATTGTTCTTTTGTTTCCTTATTGCTTGCTCAATATGCAGGTTGAAGAACATCGGGGAGAGGCTACAACCCTGTCTCACTCCCTTCCCAACCGCTGCTTCCCTTTCATACCCCTCGACTCTTACAACTTCTATCTGGTTTTTGTACAAATAGTAAATAGCCTTTCGCTCCCTGTATTTTACCCCTGCCACCTTTAGAATTTGAAAGAGAGTATTCCAGTCAACATTGTCAAAAGCTTTCTCTAAGTCTACAAATGCTAGAAACGTAGATTTGCCTTTCCGTAATCTATTTTCTAAGATAAGTCGTAGGGTCAGTATTGCCTCACGTGTTCCAACATTTCTACGAATCCAAACTGATCTTTCCCTAGGTCGGCTTCTACAAGTTTTTCTATTAGTCTTTAAAGAATTCGCGTTCATTGATCGTTAATGGTGAAGGTCTTTGACTGAGGTACGGCCAATTATTAATACCGAGAGTAGTATAAACTACCTGTGAGAACTGGACGTTCCGTGATAGGGACGCATCTGTCTTGAATTAGTAATCAAACATGTATATTTCAGGGGTCTGTTTGAAGCGATTAAAGAGATCGGACGTGTTTTATGTTGGAGAGATTTTGCTGTTGCTGTGCGACGCTATTAAGCTCCATTGTGTATGTTTAATTAGTCAATGGCACAGTAAAGAAATTCAACAAATAATACTCATCCCAGGTGTGTATTTATCAATTTATAATAGAATTGACAAACAGTCTTCAGATATCACGTGACGTAGATCCGTCGGAGGTGCTGTGTGGAATGATAGTGCGAGCTTGCATCTTTTCATGGTCAATATTCTTCGAGAGAATATCTCAGAAGCAATAAACTTTTCGTTGATAAAAAGGTTAGATACCAATCCATACGCATCATACGACATAGCTCATCGTTGTGCCGAACGATCTTCGTAGCGAAATAAACATTTTAGAGATTTCAGGTGGAGCAGTATCAGCGAGATCGACGCTGCGGGACATTTACAGGGTGTTTCAAAAATGACCGGTATATTTGAAACGGCAATACAAACTAAACGAGCAGCGATATAAATACACCGTTTGTTGCAATATGCTTGGGACAACAGTACATTTTCAGGCGGACAAACTTTCGAAATTACAGTAGCTACAATTTTCAACAACAGATGGCGCTGCGGTCTGGGAAACTCTATAGTACGATATTTTCCACATATCCACCATGCGTAGCAATAATATGGCGTAGTCTCTGAATGAAATTACCCGAAACCTTTGACAACGTGTCTGGCGGAATGGCTTCACATGCAGATGAGATGTACTGCTTCAGCTGTTCAATTGTTTCTGGATTCTGGCGGTACACCTGGTCTTTCAAGTGTCCCCACAGAAAGAAGTCACAGGGGTTCATGTCTGGCGAATAGGGAGGCCAATCCACGCCGCCTCCTGTATGTTTCGGATAGCCCAAAGCAATCACACGATCATCGAAATATTCATTCAGGAAATTAAAGACGTCGGCCGGGCTATGTGGCCGGGCACCATCTTGCATAAACCACGAGGTGTTCGCAGTGTCGTCTAAGGCAGTTTGTACCGCCACAAATTCACGAAGAATGTCCAGATAGTGTGATGCAGTAATCGTTTCGGATCTGAAAAATGGGCCAATGATTCCTTTGGAAGAAATGGCGGCCCAGACCAGTACTTTTTGAGGATGCAGGGACGATGGGACTGCAACATGGGGCTTTTCGGTTCCCCATGTGCGCCAGTTCTGTTTATTGACGAAGCCGTCCAGGTAAAAATAAGCTTCGTCAGTAAACCAAATGCTGCCCACATGCATATCGCCGTCATCAATCCTGTGCACTATATCGTTAGCGAATGTCTCTCGTGCAGCAATGGTAGCGGCGCTGAGGGGTTGCCGCGTTTGAATTTTGTATGGATAGAGGTGTAAACTCTGGCGCATGAGACGATACGTGGACGTTGGCGTCATTTGGACCGCAGCTGCAACACGGCGAACGGAAACCTGAGGCCGCTGTTGGATCACCTGCTGCACTAGCTGCGCGTTGCCCTCTGTGGTTGCCGTATGCGGTCGCCCTACCTTTCCAGCACGTTCATCCGTCACGTTCCCAGTCCATTGAAATTTTTCAAACAGATCCTTTATTGTATCGCTTTTCGGTCCTTTGGTTACATTAAACCTCCGATGAAAACTTCGTCTTGTTGCAACAACACTGTGTTCTTGGCGGTGGAATTCCAACACCAGAAAAATCCTCTGTTCTAAGGAATAAACCATGTTGTCTACAGCACACTTGCACGTTGTGAACAGCACACGGTTACAGCAGAAAGACGACGTACAGAATGGCGCACCCACAGACTGCGTTGTCTTCTATATCTTTCACATCACTTGCAGCGCCATCTGTTGTTGAAAATGGTAACTACTGTAATTTCGAAAGTTTGTCCGCCTGAAAATGTACTGTTGTCCCAAGCATATTGCAACAAACGGTGTATTTCTATCGCTGCTCGTTTAGTTTTTATTGCCGTTTCAAATATACCGGTCATTTTTGAAACACCCTGTACCTAGCTCTCCTGCGTTATTTGAAACAAAAGACTTATATTCTTTAGCTTTTAAAATACTGAAGCTAAAACCTAAATAAAACCGCTGGAAATCATAACTAAAAAGGCAAAAAATAAATAAGAAGCAGAGAATTTTCTTCAACAAAATTTCTTAAATAAATTAATTAATTAATTAAAATATAATAGCGGGAAGCTTCTTGTTTATTTCGCTTGCATCAGCGTCGCTTGTGTGAAGTTTTCCTCGTTAGTGTTGTTCTGTCAGCCGAGTTAGTCGTAGCGCTTTCGCTCCGCTCTTACTAAATGGCTCTGAGCACTACGGGACTTAACATCTGAGGTCATTAGTCCCCTAGAACTTAGAACTACTTAAACCTAACTAACCTAAGGACATCACACACATCCATGCCCGAGGCAAGATTCGAACCTGCGACCGTAGCGGTCTCGCGGTTCCAGACTGTAGCGCCTAGAACCGCACGGTCACTCCGGCCGGCCGGCTCTTACTGTCTTTCTGTGTTCGTCTACTTGCAGCGGCGTCGGCCGCTCCGCTGTGACTACCATGCTTTCCACGTGTATCCCACGAAAAGGTACTGAGAGCTTCACTTTCAATAAACCAACGCAACATACGCAGCCCGGGCCTCTAGAAATCTACGACTGGCTTGTCGATACAGTTCATGTGAACTCTGATCAAGTGCACACCGCTTATTTTGACGCAAACGAGTACGTGTTGTACGTGAAATTTATGGGCCCCTTCACGTTGAAAGGTTATTGTCGCGACATGGTTCCCAAGCCCTGTTCAAGCATCGCGATAATTCCGTTAGGACGGTGTCACTCGCAAGTGCTGAAATTCAACCTCCCGCCGTAGATTGATGACAACTTTCTAAAGGACATATTCACTCCTTATGGTAACGTGGAAAACGTCCGTCGTGAACGTTGGTCTACTCAATACAGATTACAGTGTTATAGTGGAATTCGTTCCGTGGAAATCCATGTCAAACGCAACATTCCATCACATATACTGGTGTGTGGTTATCGCGTTCGTCTCTTGTATACTGGTAAAGAGTAAACCTTGCCTTTATGTAATGAAAGTGGGCACTTTCGGTCTAATTTCCCGCCGAGGGTTTTTGCATTAAAGCCGTCATTAATGCAGCGTCGCAAATTGACGGTTGCTGATCTTGTTCCTCCCACTCCCGACGTCGGACCTGCTTCTGCTTCAGATCATAATGAACAAAAATTCAGTTTTGATAGTCGTGTAACTGAAGTTCCTTCTTTACCTCCGCGACAGGTTCAGAATCCTATTGCCCCCAGGGTAGAACCTGTAACAGTGACAAACAAGCGACGTCACACTCAAGACGGTGAGGATTTGACTGTGCCCAAACCTCCTCCACATCGACTGTGTCCCCTGCTCCTCTCGATGCTACGATACCTCCCTCCCATCCGTGGTACGGTGAGTGGCGAAGAAGTTATCTCCAACATCCCTCCTGCTCCCGAAGTGGCACCTCCAGAGCTGCCTGTGTGTGGAGAGGGAGCGGAGTCTCCCCCCCCCCCTCCCCTCGTCTATGTGTCCTCCGTTACAGTCTGAGACAACGCAATGTCCTTCTGCTCCTTCGTCTTCAGACACCGACTATTTCCCGAATTTGCCACCTCCAACAACTCCTGACGAGAGTAAAATTAGCGACCAAGTATTACCCGTTGTATTGGTAGTTCCACAGAATGCTCTGCCTTAGTGACTGGACGTGCAGTACATGACCCTTGTTCTGAGGGTGCCTACAACCCCTCCCACACCTCCGTTTGCAGAGGCCGCCATGCCACGCAGCCGAAAGAACCAGCGTATACAACCTGATCGTGCTGTGGCACGTGAGAAACCTAAGAAAAAACGTTGTGATGATGAGGGTTCTGGTCCCCCGATGTCTGATTCATCTGTGAACTCCGCAATGGACCTTGGCGCTCAGCTTTCTACCTAACTCTGCTCACTAGATTCCGTATATCCGTGTATAGCTGTGATCAGTGACCCAAACCTACACGTTCCTTTCTTTATATGTTAGTTGCGTGGAATTAGAATTGCGAATGGCTTCGCTGCGTCAGTTCATTTATGATCCATCTGCGGCCATAGTCTTCTTTCAGGAGGTGCTATTTAGTAATTTCTCCTTGTCCGGTTTTCGTATGATCTACAGGGTGTTACAAAAAGGTACGGCCAAACTTTCAGGAAACATTCCTCACAACACAAATAAAGAAACGATATTATGTGGACATGTGTCCGGAAACGCTTAATTTCCATGTTAGAGCTCATTTTATTTTCGTCCACCTACGCTCAATGGAGCACGTTATCATGATTTCATACGGGATACTCTACCTGTGCTGCTAGAACATGTGCCTTTACAAGTACGACACAACATGTGGTTCATGCGCGATGGAGCTCCTGCACATTTCAGTCGAAGTGTTCGTACGCTTCTCAACAACAGACTCGGTGACCGATGGATTGGTACAGGCGGACTAATTTCATGGCCTCCACGCTCTCCTGACCTCAACCCTCTTGACTTTCATGGGGGCATTTGAAAGCTCTCGTGTACGCAGCCCCGGTACCAAATGTAGAGACTCTTCGTGCTCGTATTGTGGACGGCTTTGATACAATACGCCAATCTCCAGGGCTGCATCAGCGCATCAGGGATTCCATGCGACGGAGGGTGGATGCATGTATCCTCGCTAACGGAGGACAGTTTGAACATTTCCTGTAACAAAGTGGTTGAAGTCACGGTGGTACGTTCTGTTGCTGGGTGTTTCCATTCCATGATTAATGTGATTTGAAGAGAAGTAATAAAATGAGCTCTAACATGGAAAGTAAGCGTTTCCGGACACATGTCCACATAACATATTTTCTTTCTTTTTGTGTGAGGAATGTTTCCTGAAAGTTTGGCCGTACCTTTTTGTAACACCCTGTATAATGTAGCACCCCAATATTCTACGGGGACCGCCTTATTCTTTCGCGAAGGCTTTCCTATTGCTGAGGTGAAAATGTTGTATTCTGGCAGGGGCCTAGGTTGTCAACTTTTTAATCGTGCCTTGATTCTTTTATATGCCCCTTCTGGCACTGGTCGCGCAGTGGATTGTTCGCATTCTTATGAAGAGGGCATTGTTTATCTTTTGCGTAAGAGTCCTCCGGCTATTCTGTTGGGTGGTGGTTTTAACTGTGTATTGCGTCCTGCAAATCAGTCTCCAAATTTTAATTCCTCTGCTGAATTACATGAATTGGTCCGCTCCTTACTTCTAAAAGACGTCTGGATATGTAAATAACCGACCTTAGTTAAATTTACCCATTTTACTGCGACTTCTTGTAGCAGGTTAGATAGGTTTTACTTATCAGACTGCCTGAGCGATAGTATTCTTAATGTTGGAGTCGTCCCAGCTTCCTTTACGGATCGCTGTGCTGTGGCCACAACTCTCAGTGTTGCACGGCAACCAGTCAAACTGTTTCGCCCTCCGTGGATGTTAAACGTCGCTCACCTAACTGACCCCTCTTTTGATGCCGTGATGCAAGTCGTGTGGGAGCGTACACTACAGTCCACTGGGAAATACTCTTCCATCGTTAGTTGGTGGAAACAGCTAGAAAAACCGAGGCTCAGGCAAACTTTGATACTTTTCTGTGCTGCCAAGGCGCGGGGCTTTCGGAGAACTTACGAATATTACTATTCCATCCTGCGTGAACTTTATGCTGCTTCGGAGCACGCCCCTCAGCGAATTGCGGATGTTAGGCGTGTAAATGCGAAATTGTTGACCTTGAAGAGAATACAAATGGAAGGGTTGAAAATCCGATCGAAGCCGGATACGTTGGTGACGGAAGAACTGACTTCCTTATATCATTGGCTTCGGTACCAGACCCGTTGCCGACGTGCTTGTATCCATTCTCTCACGACAAATGATGGACGTATCGTAACGGCGCAAGCCGATATAGTGCGTATCTTACACCAGTACTATGTAGACATCTAAGACATCAATGAGTCCACTGAAACCTTTTACGACCCACTCGTCAGCATCTTGGATACCACAATTACACCTGAACATAATGCAACGCTCGTAGCTGCCTTTCAGCCTGAGGAAGTTTACAGACTTATTGCGGGATCGCCTTCTCAAAAGTCCTCGGGACTAGATAGACTTACCAAGGAATATTAGGTGCGCTTTTGGCCGTTGTTGGGTGCTACCTTTAGCTCCCTTTTGAATGAAGTGTTGCAGGGTAGAGTATGGCCGACATCGTTCAAAATGGGAAAAATTGTATTAATCCCGAAATGCACTGGATCGGATGTCCCTGATAGTTTTCGCCCACTTACTTTATTAAACGTTGATTGCAAGACGGTGACTAGGGCAGTTGATGGTAGGATATCGGCTGTGATGGAGACGATTTTTGCAAAACATCAAAGCTGCGTACTTGGTCGTAGCATTCTTACCCCTAAAGTCGAATATCGTGACGTGGTTTCTGTTGCTGCTGTAACATCCATCCCTTGTGCCCTCGCTTTTCTAGACTTCTATAAGGCATTTGATCGTGTTAATCACGACTTTCTGCTTTGGATTCTGGAGGCAGTTGGTTTTACTGATGACACACGGCAAGTGCTCTCAAATCTGTTTACGGGTATTTCGACTTCTGTGGTTGTTAATCGCCAACTGACGCCCCCCAATAATTATCCGTAGGGGGGTGCCTCAAGGAAGTCCGCTGTCAATGACTTTGTTTGTCTCTGGAGCCCCTGCCTCGAGTGCTAGAATCCCAGCTGACAGGTTGGACGCTTTCCGGCGGAACTATAGCTGTTCGTGCATACGCGGATGACGTGATGGTTCTTCTTCGCAATCATGCTGAGATACCTCGGCTGAAGGCTGCAATCGGTGATTTTGGTCGGAGTTCAGGTGGAAAACTTAATGAAGGTAAATGCAAGCTTCTTCCCTTGCGAGGTTTTGATGACGCGGTTGTACCATGGAATACTGTGGTGCATCGGCATACGTCTCTCGGTATCATCATTGATCGTTGTCGACTCAAAATGGCGACGCTCAACTGGAAGTCTGTTACGGACACAATTCAGGGAGTGATACTAGAGCATGAAAGGCCTTTTCTTACTCTGCTCCAGAAAGTCCGAATACTGGATACATATGTCTTATGCAAAGCTTATTACGTGGCCCAAATTTATCCGCTTTCCTCGTTGATGGTGAAGAAACTACAACAATTGCCTGGTCGTTTCTTGTGGAAAAGACATATGTTTCGCCTATGGTACGAGGTGATCATGAAGCCTGGTTCCTTTGGGGGGCTGGACCTGACTGATAAACGAAGGAAGACTAAGATACTGTATGTGTGTCGCACTGTCTTGACAATGAGTCAAGCAACTCACACATTCACGTCTCATTTATTCCTTTGTGTCCGTCCTGATAGTCCTGAACTCCCTATTGATGTTGGTCGCATAAAGTTAAAAAACATTCGTTACTTCTATCTTGCGGTGAGTTATTTAGGGGCTGACATCTTATGGGGACCTGCCGTCACCATGAAATTCCTTAAGACTCGTTGGGAAGCAGTTCCTTGCCCGAACCTCGTTGAAAGTGAATCTGCCGCAAACAACCTGGACGACAGTTTGGTTCAATATCGTTCTTCCGATTTTGTCGATGAGCGTAGAGTCCTCGTGGTATAAGGCAGTAAATAACTTGATTCCAACGAATTAGCGACTTTTCCGTATTGGGCTTAGTGACACGGATTTATGTAGTCGTTATACGTCTCCAGATATGATATATCGCTTTACTTGTGGAGGTCATATGGCAAACTGGTCTTGTATCAGGACACAATTGACATTCCTTACGCAATCTTCTGAAACTGCATACACTACGGACATCATATTGCGCCTGGATTCTTCTCTTTTTTCCACGGTCAAAAACCCATACTGTTATGTGGTTGCTGGGACACTTCGTTCATTATGTTGTAGAAGGCAAGGGGGAAGTTCACATGAACTTCATGCAGTAAACGATCACTGCCTATTGGAAATGCTTGCGAATGCCTTGATATCGAGACCTCTTCGCCAACTTGTAGAATCTTGTTTTCCGTCGGCACGATGGTGATTAATTTAATTTTTCTGTAATAAGTGTTTTTCTTTGTTATGTATCTTCTCATCTGATTGCTTCGGCTTGTCCTTTCCTGGTTTCCCTGTTCGTTTTGTTTTGTGTTTTGACTCAGCGTCGCTCCAGTTCTATTGCAAAATGTGTATAGATACACATGAGCGTACACGATCCTTGCAATCAAATTGGGATTTTTCTTAGTTTGCTATTTCGAATGTAATCTGGTTTCGTTTTCCTTCTACTTTTAGATTCTATTACAAACTATAAAAATATACAAAAAATACAAAATAATAAACAAATTAAAAAGTTACTAAAAACATATAAAAGTAGTTGTTGATACATATCATGAGAGCTTGATGGTGGTTTGTTGGCTACGTTCTCGGTTTTTTCCCTTCCTCCTTTTATTTATTATTCTGTTATTATAATTAATATTTTCTCCTATTTGCAGCTTATATTACATGATGATTTGACTATGGTTTACTGAATTGTCATGATAGTACCAAGTGATTCTGATAAAAAAAGTGGTTCAGTTGGATAGAGCGTCTGCCATGTAAGCAAGAGATCCCGCGTTCGAGTCTCGGTCGGGGCACACATTTTCAACTGTCCCCGTTGATATTTATCAACGCCTGTAAGCAGCTAATGGTCTGGATTTCATAGTAATTTCATATTTCTGATGAGTTCCTATGCAACCAATGCTGAATTTTTTTATGGCGAGAGACATTTGAAATTGGCCTTCCATGAGGCTCTTTCTTGTAAATGAGAAACATCGGTCATCTACGTATTGTATCATTTTGACTTTTCGTTTCACACGTGAGCGTCGATCCTCAATAGACAGGTTAAATAATAATAGCGACGATAAGGTCACGTTGCCGATAAATATATTTAGCAAGTCAAAGTCCTCGAACTGTAACGCTAAACGTGGGAACAGAACGAGCAAACAGTTATTGCTATAAGTGAAATCTGAAAGTTGTAACTAAAGCGATGAGGTATCAGACGTTCCTCTACCTTTTCCAAAACCGTATTGCATGTTCTGGATAATATTTTGATTTTCTGCTTACAATTTCAGTTTGTGTTAGTCATGCATTCTAAGATTTCCTAAAATTATGAGAATAAAGTTATCGATCTCCTTGGGGTGAAATGTCATGAATATTCTGGAGAAATCATGGTTTCAAGACGCAGCCGTATTGTTATTTTATTACACAACCAGTTTCAGTCGTAACAGACCATCTTCAGGTATCTATATAGAAGACCAAAATAGAGCACAATGAGTAATTACAAATACAGTCGTAATATAGTACTCGCCATTCATAACCTAAACTGTGTCGTCATAATTAGCTGTCTGACAAGCCATAATCACTATCAAGTATCATGTCACAAACCAACATATCAAACTGAACTTTAAATGTGGGGCACATAAAGTATACAATAAATCTGTGGTGAACACATGGCAAGACTGAAGTTGACAAGTGATCAGTCATGAAAATATGGTCAAACCGGTTATAAAAGATATTTTGTCCTATGTCTATCTTTTCTTACCAGTCTTCGTCACATCATGTTTTCATGACTGATCACATACTTACTTCAGTCTTGCAGTGCGCTTCACCACAGATCTTATTGTATGCTATGTGTACTCCAGGTTTAAAGTTCAATTTGACATTTTGGTTCGTAGCATGATGCTTGATAGTTGTTACGGTTGTCAAACAGCTGATTAGGATGTCACAATGTACACAGTCAGTAGATTATGTATGGCTATTACTATATTACGTCTATATTTGTAATTGCTCATTGTGCTATGTTTTGGTCTTTTCTTTGTATGTAGATACCTGGAGATGATCTGTTTGTGACTGAAACTGGTTGTATAATAAAGTGAGAACAAAGCTGCTAGCAAACTACAACTTTTTAAAAATTTCTAGAGGAAGTAAATCACCGCATCCATTAAAATAATGTCACTAACTTTTCCCCTTGTTCAAACATTGTATCCTACATTGAAGAGTGTTGTCAGAAGTGGTTGAAATTGTACCTGACTCTTCGTATTAAACTCAGGATGGCCATGTAAGAAGCCCTGTTTCTGGTAGTGATTGGTTGCTGCTTGCAGTGGAATATCATTCGTTGCCATGATATATGTAATGCCTACCAATTTCATAAATTTAGGCAGTTTCTGTTGGTTGAACCAATGTCTCCGGGGCAGTAGACGCACGGTGTAATAGCATTCTCGCACACTGCCTCATGTCTGTCGCCATATTTTGCACTACGCTTCGTTCCACGACATTGAGCACTTACATGGCTGTAACTGTAAACACTGTCAGCATTGGAGAACAGTCTGGAACTGTAACGGTCAGAGCGTGCCGCGTATTATAACAAGCTGTGTAAGTTGTGCTCGGAAGAATAAAACACAGACAGTAATGGGATGTACTCCGCCACACTGAAGCTCTTTCTGTGTATCTTTCCACATGTAGCAACGGGTCGCACTTACAGTTTCTTGTTACACTTCCTTCACGCTACATAAGAGGTCAACAGGCGTGACTACCCTTCCTTTTTTAGTACACGCTTCCAAATTTCTCTCCACTCACATTTTACAATCAAGTACATTGTTCGCCCTTAATCATGATTTTTTTTTTCTATTCGTCCACGATTTGTCTTCGCTTTGACGTCAATTAAGTCCCTCTTGGCTATTACACCTGGACTAAAATTTATTTTCTCTATGGCCATTGCGTATTAGTTACCAACTGATTTTATGGTACTTTCCATAATAATTATAAACGATCCATTATGCGTATTATTATATCTGTTGCTCTTTCTGGAAAGCTTAAAGCATGTCGGACATTTATCTAACACTTTAACATACCGATGACTGATTTTATGTGACTTGGGTCCTACAGGATTTGAAGCTGAATTATCTGAATAGGTATCTCCGATAATGACATTAGTAATGTTGCTATTAGTTTCGGCGCCAATCCCTTTCTCTTGCGTGTCTGATACCTCACGCGTTAGTTTGCCAGCAGAGATACATATCGACTTCTGCAGTACACCAGTAGTCGGCTGAATGTTGGTCTCGTTCTCCTGCACGGCACCATCCTGGTGATTTTTTCTGCCGTGGTACCTCATCTGGCAGTGGCATATTTGGCCACTGATAATGAAGAATTTCATCCATCCCCGCCGGATCAGAATAACATTCGCGAAGAACAGTATTAATCATCTGCCAGAAGTTCAGGGTGTCATTCATGACGAATGAATTATCTACCACGCCGTTCGTTCACACTATATATCTATAACGCTGACACACTGGAAGAATAGGAAGCATAGCACACGTCCACTAAAAGCAAACAACTCGCAACCACGAAGAGCGCACCGACTAAGACGTACGAACCCCGTGACAAACGGAGTTGCCGGTCGGAGTGGTTGAGCGGTTCTAGGCCCTTCAGTCTGGAACCGCGAGACTGCTACGGTCGCAGGTTCTAGTCCTGCCTCGGGCATGGATGTGTGTGGTGTCCTAAGGATTAAGTAGTTCTAAGTTCTAGGGGACTGATGGCCTGAGATGTTAAGTTCCATAGTGCTCAGAGCCATTTGAACCATTTTGAACAAACGGAATAAACGGCAGTGCTCTAGTTACTAGCCGTCACAGACTGCGAAATATCGCCCTAGTTAGTACTAACAAAGAGCCGAAATGGAAAACATCCTAAGTACCAAATCTGACATTTGTCAGGAGAACGAAAAGATCATGTATCGCTGTTTGTACATGCCACTGAATTATGCTGCTCTGTGCTCACTACACAAAGTATGAGACAAATTAGAACGTTTGTAATAAAGTAATTATTTTCTAAGTGCCATAGCAGAAAACTGACTGGTGCAAAGTGCCAAGAAGAAATTTTTTTTCCAAACTGATTCTCGCAAAGAAGAGCAACCAGCCCCTTTTAATAAGCCTACTTATTTGTGCAAATAACATCGTTACCAGTTTCGCACCGACAGTTTCATCTTCAGGCGGCTGTTCAGGCTTTTTTCCATTTCATGTTGTTTATATTAGTTGTTACCTGTTTTTCCAGCAACTAATGTCAACAAAAACAAATGTACGAGGGCGTGTTGAAAAGTAATGCCCCCGAATTGATGTGAAAACTCTTAAAGATTTTTAACAAAAACAATTTTTATTAATGTTCTCCATCTTTATTCTTCAAATCTACATGTCTATTTATCAACGTAGTCACCCTGGCGAAGAACACATTTCTCCCACCGAGAGACCAGTTTGTTGATACCGTAACTGTAGAATATTTGACTTTATTGACGGAGTCACAACCCCATCTCTACTTGCACCGCTTCATCACTATCAAAGTGAAGCCCTCGAAGGTGTTCTTGAAGTTCTGAAAAGAGATAAAAATCGAGTGGGCCAAAATCGGGATTGCATGAAGGGTGATCGATAACAGTGAACCCACGACGTAGGATTGTCGCAGATGTTGCTGCGCCCGTGTGTGGTCTGGAACTCTCATGCTTTCAGGTTTCCCAGTGTCTCGCAGTACACCGACATAGTTACGTTACACACTACCATGTTAAACTCTACGATTCGGGGCCCTCTAGCGGCAAAGGGTTGCAACTTGCGTCAGCAAAGTGGGGAAGATCCACCGAGTGATATGCATCACATGTAAGATCTCAACCGATGTCGAGAACAGAATAAAAAATTACTTCTCAGCCCGCCTTCGTAATGTAAATATGAACAGCCGTCTGAAGATGAAGCTATTGGTTCGGAACGGATAACAGCGCTACTTGTGTAAACAAGTAGCATTATTAACAGTGGCTGGTTTATGTTATCTTCTTTGTAAGAATCAGTTTGTATTTTGACACAGCCACGGTCTGAAAAGTTCTCAGTTTTCGACAAAGTAGCTCAAAATGGTTCAAATGGCTCTAAGCACTATGGGACTTAACATCGGAGGTCATCAGCCTCCTAAACTTAGAAATATTTAAACCTAACTAACCTAAGGACATCACAAACATCCATGCCCGAGGCAGATTCGAACCTGCGACCGTGGCAGCAGGGCGGTTCCGGACTGAAGCGCCTAAAACCGCTCGGCCACTGCGGCCGGCGACCAAGTAGCAGCAAGAATGTTTTTGTTCCAAGTGTCATTAATACTGAGTCATTTCGTTTTATTTGTGACAAAAAGGTGCAGAAATACAGCAGTAGGTTTCTAACTAGTAGAACTGTAGGCAACAAAAAACTATTCGCATATATTTTCAATTTTGGGACTGCAGAGGAAAGTACATCTTGCCAAAAAGACTGTGCCATCTACTAAGCATGTTCGGAAAACTTTTTCCATGGTTTGGCCACCGAGCGAGATGGCGTATTGGTTACCACACTGGATTCACATTCGGGAGGACGGCGGTTGAAACCAGCGTCCAGCCATCCTGGTTCAGGTTTTTCGTGAGTTTCCTAAATCGCTTCAGGAAAATGTCGGGGGTGGTTCCTTTGAAAGGGCACGGTTGACATCCTTCCCTAATCCACCGGGACCGATGACCTCGCTATTAGGTCCTCTCCCCCAAATTAACCACGGTTTAGCACCTGAATCAAGACTAGGGTCATGAAACAGAGTTCCGAGAACACGACAGCACTGAAAACAAGCTATGTGAAGTAATTGGCACTTAGAACGTTTTCCGTTTCCACTCTTCAAATGTATTGGGGTGGTCAAAAAGTTTCCGTTTCAGGGCATTGCTGCAACGTATATGAAACGTAGTGCGACTCTGCTGCGGGTATATAAGCACCGACATGTAGACAAGGGATTAGTGTGCCATTCGTGTCTATCTGAAACATAATCTATGGTGACTTCATTACCATATGCGACCAAACAGGGCCAACTTACTGTTATTCTTTTCTTCGATGCAGGACGACAAACACCTGTAGACATCAACTGGAGAATGTGTATGCAGTTAGGCAAAACGTCTGGGAAGAATGTGAAAATGGAAGCTGCTGCTTCATGATAACGCACGTTCACAGACCGCAAATGTCGTAACACAGACGTTACGCCAACTGAAGCGGGAGGCACTCGAGGACTCGCCCTATAGTCCTGATCTCTCCCCATGCGATTATCAAGTCTTGGGTCCCTTAAAAAAGGGTGGAGGACTTCCGTCGCACGAGGATATGTAGCAGACAGTTACGAACAAGGAGATCTACCAAACCGGTATCTTCAACCTGGTACATCGGTGGGATGGATGCCTCAGTGCTCACGGCATTTTTGTCTGATTGGCTTGCCGATACTGGACTGTACGGCCTTATAACGGAAACTTTGAGGTCGCCCCTATTTCTTAAGCCGAAATTCCACTTACAGCCTATCTTGACAAGTGCAAGCTAGTTAAATTTTACAAATTGCTGTACATTCGTACCTCTTATAGGAGGAGTTCCACGTGTTGTGGCTGCATTTGGATAATATACTGTCCTTTTCTTCGTGTTGAGTGCCAAATTATTTCAACCACACCTAAACCACAGCTAAAACTAAAACCCGTGTTTTGACAATTACAATGATCTTTACAGAAATTATTTTTTGTAACTAATATTACTCAGCCATGAAAATGACTATTGAATTGTTAAAGGAGTGTAAATGCATAATATCAGAGTGCAAGCCATGTAAACTGATAACTTCATTTAATCACGTCTAGACAATGACACTGACTAACTGAAACCAATAAAGAAAAATTCAATCAAAATCTTCCTGTATTCAAATACATCATAATTACGCGCATGCAAGCAGTGCTGCAACAACTGTCCCTGGTAATCTTCACTTCTGAAATTAATCCTTAAGAAATCATGTTTCAAAATTCATCCTCCTCTGTGTCTTTCTCTCTGCGTTCCGCGTACTATTTCAGACCGCTCGGTGTTACAGCCAAGACCCGATTCACGCACTAGCTTCTTTGAGAACTCTGCTGGAACGACAGTACTACTAGGAACCAAAGATCATATGGTCTGTACACAGAACCTCTGTGGCGTAATATATCGACTACTGAAAATTACTGGAAAATATTTACTATACAAATATACGACGCATCCAACGAAAATATAAAGCTCACATCATTTTCGTTGAATACCAAAGATAAATTAGAAACCACAGTTACCACTTGTCCAAATGCTCAGTACCAGTTAAAATTTGTCTTTTTCGAAAATGATAAATTTAAGCTAGTTGAGGAAAAGCTACGTTTGTTTGGTTTCAAGAAATCAAACGAATAACAAGTCTGGCGATACAACCTGGCAGATTACATGAATCTGTTCGCGACGACGTGATTGGCTAACTTCACTGCTAAATAACTCTGAAACGGCGTAACGCATCCAATTTCTTTCTGAACACCTATTTCTCAGCACAACATCCTTAGAAACTGTTCGGACTATTTCTGACTACCCTGCACACACGCAGCACAGTCGCGTTACGTTGCATGTGCACCATTTGATCAAAAGTATCCGTACACCCCAAAAAATATACGTTTTTCATATTAGGTGCATTGTGCTGCCACCTACTACCAGGTACTCCATATCAGCGACCTCATAGTCATTAGACATCGTGAGAGAGCAGAATGGGGCGCTCTGCGGAACTCAAGGGCTTCGAACGTGGTCAGGTGATTGGGTGTCGCTCGTGTCACACGTCTGTACGCGAGATTTCCACACTCCTAGACATCCCTAGGTCCACTGTTTCCGATGTGATATTGAAGTGAAAACGTGAAGGGACACGTACAGCACAAAAACGTACAGGCCGAGCTCGTCTGTTGACTGACAGAGACCGCCGACAGTTGAATGGGGTAGTAATGTGTATTAGGCAGATATCAATCCAGACCATCACACATAAATTCCATACTGCATCAGGATCCACAGCAAGCACTATGACAGCCAGGCGGGAGGTGAGAAAACTTGGATTTAATAGTCGAGCAGCTGCTCATAAGCCACACATCACGCTGGTAAATGACAAACGACGCCTCGCTTGGTGTAAGAAGTGTGAACATTGGACAATTGAACAGTGGAAAAACGTTTTGTGGAGTGACGAATCACGGTACACAGTGTGGCGATCCGATGGCAGGGTGAGGGTATGGCGAATGCCCAGTGAACATCATTTGCCAGCGTGTGTAGTGCCAAAAGTAAAATTCGGAGGTGGTGGTGTTATGGTGTGGTCATGTTTTTCATGAAGGGGGTTGATCCACTTGTTGTTTTGCGTGGCACTATCACAGCACAGGCCTACATTGATGTTTTAAGCACCTTCTTGCTTCACACTGTTGAAAAGCGCCGGCCCCGGTGACCGAGCGGTTCTAGGCGCTTCAGTCCGGAATCACGCGATTGCTACGTTCGCAGGTTCGAATCGTGCTTTGGGCATGGATGTGTGTGATGTCCTTAGGTTAGATAGGTTTAAGTAGTTCTAAGTTCTAGGGGACTGATGACCTCAGATGTTAAGTCCCATAGTGGTCAGAGCCATTTGAACCATTTGTTGAAGAGCAATTCGGGGATGGCGATTGCATCTTTTAACACGATCGAGGACCTGTTCATAATGCACGGCCTGTGGTGGAGTGGTTACACGACGATAACTTCACTGTAATGGAATAACCCGCTCAGAGTTCTGACCTGAATCCTATAGGACACCTTTGTGATGTTTTGGAACGTCGATTTCGTGCCAGGCCTTTCCTCAGTGCAGCACACCGTGAAGAATGGGCTGTCATTCCGCAAGAAACATTCCAGCACCTGACCGAACGTACAATATGCCTGCGAGAGTGGAAGCCGTCATGAAGGCTAAGGGTGGGCCAACACCATATTCAATTCCAGCATTACCGATGAAGGGCGCCACAAACTTGTAAGTCATTTTCAGCCATGTGTCCGGATACTTTTGATCGAATAGTGTATGTTACTGTAACGCCCTAAAACTGATACTTTTTGATCGCCCATTATAGATAGGGACTGAATCGAAAAGTTTACTTTTCAAAAACGTATGTACTAATTAGAGTAATATTTCATATTGAAATCAGCGGCGACTCAGAATCACTCATTCACAAATATCTCTTAAACTAGTCGTTTGTGAATGTTATTAATAGGAAGACTTTTGGTTCTATTATAGTGTAATTTCACTCACTTCAGTTCTCGCTACTAATTATGTTATATCTTATATTTGTAGATGTAGATGTCCGTCGGCTATACTGAGCAATTCCAACATTCCGCCCTTACGTATTTGGCGTAGGTGTACCATTTACGAGGTACAGTAACTGGTCAGAAATATCAGAATATTTCCAAATAATGCCGATTTGACTGCTGGGTGTCACCACAGGGGGATCTGCCAGTATACATGAACGCAGTGTGTGTTGTGTTATGAGCAGAGAAGCGGTAACAGTAGAATCAGTCGGAGACTGCGGAAGTGGACTAATGATTGTATGTCACATAAGCAACAAATCCTTCAGGAACAACTCAACCCTTGTAAAGCTGCCCAAGTCGAGTTTTTCAGATGTCGTTGAGAAGGGGGAACGCGAAGAACAACCACAGTGACACCAAGACCAGGAAGACCTCACGTGCAGCAACCGTAAAGATGTGCGAACGGTGGTTCTAAAAAATCGCATGAAATCAGCTGAAGAAATCACTCGTGAATTCCGAAGTGCGATCAGTAGCTCACACAGCACAATGACTGTGCGTAGAGTGTTTGAAAGAAAGGGATACAATGTTCGAGAAACTAGTAGGAAACCACGCATTTCTGCCGTCAACGCTAAGCGCCGCTTGAGGCGGTGTAAAGGGCGATGCCAGTGGACATTGGATTACTGCAGACGAGGGATTTTGAGTGATGAATCACGCAGTACACTATGATAATCCGCTGGAAGGATTTGCGTTCGGCGAATGCCTAGAGAAAGTTAGCTACTATCATGATTAGTGCCAACACCGAAGAATAGAGGAAGTGGTTTTACTGCATGAGGAAGGCCGTTTCGTGGTTAGGGTGTGGTCCTCTTATCGTCCTTAAGAAAACGCTAAATGCCCGAGGATATGAAAACATTTTCATCATTCTGTACAGCGAACAATAGAGGAACATTTCGGAGACGATTCACGGTATCACAAAGCAACATCTGCGATGCACTACTCTGGGGACAGTAGCACTCCTGAAATGGACTGGCATGTCCAATCCCGACCTGAACCCAATGGACCACCTCTGGGATGCATTAGATCGCCTAATTTGCTCCAGACCCCAACATTCACAAATATCCTGTGTGGTTTAGACTCTTGAGGAAGGATGAGTGCCATTCCTACAAAGACATTCATACACCTCATTGAGAATTCTGAGCAGAGATAAAGACACAATAAAAGGTTATTTATTTGTCACACGACCGGTTTCGGGCTTGCGTCCATCTTCGGGTATTTATACAATCATGTACATGTTTATATGCTGGAGATCACTGTATAAATACAAAGAATTGTTTGCTGGTGACTAAACAGATACAAGTGGGACAATTGTAAGTGGCAAGGCAGCATTTGTCGAAAATATATCTGTACTTACATAAAGCTGAAGCATCATTTTATAGTTAAGCTGTGGTGACCGTTTTTCCACTTAGTTATAC
Organism: Schistocerca piceifrons; assembly: GCF_021461385.2. NCBI lineage: Eukaryota > Metazoa > Arthropoda > Insecta > Orthoptera > Acrididae > Schistocerca > Schistocerca piceifrons. Next base: position 303,452,787 of record NC_060139.1, on the reverse strand, counting down.
ACTTATTATCATTTTCAAATCCATATTTCAGTTTTATAAAGTTTATAGTATGTTTCACTATTACGATGTGCACTCGTGAAATACACTGTGTTTACGTACAAACATGTGGGCTGTGGTCAAAGAACTTGCATGTAGCAGGTGTAAATATGTTGCTCGTACAGAAATGTGTAGGTTATGGTCAAAGAACTTAGCCACAGGAAGTGCAAGGGTGTTTCACATATAGAAACTTGAGAAACTATTATAGACTGCGAAGTTTTTTGATATATATAGCTTTTGAAGTTTCTATATGTGAAACACCCTTGCGCTTCCTGTGGCTAGGTTTTTTCACCATAACCTACACGTTTCTGTATGAGCAACATCTTTACACCTGCTAGGTGCAAGTTCTTTGACCACAGTATGTTTCACAAGTGCACATCGTAATAGTGAAACATGCGGGTAAGCTTTATAAAACTGAAATATGGACGTGCAAAAATGTGTAACTAAGTGGAAAAACGGTCACCACAGCGTAACTATAATAATGATGTTTCAGCTTTATGTAAGTACAGATATATTTTCGACAAATGCTGCCTTGCCACTTACAGTTGTCCCACTTGTATCTGTTTAGTCACCAGCAAATATTTTTTTTTTATTTGTACAGTGATCTCAAGCATATAAACATGTACATGATTGTATAAGCACCAGAAGATGGGCGCAAGCCCGAAACCGGTCGTGTCACTAATAATTAACATTTTATTGCGACTGGTAGCGGAAATTATTCTACACCCTATACAGGAACAGTCACGGATTTCAACAGCATCCACTATGGATAAAATTCATTTAGAGACAAAGACGTCATAAAAGCGAAGGGTGGATGCACCCCTATACTGAAGTCAGCTAATTGGTGTTCGAATACCTTTATCAAATAGTGAACGTGACCATAGCTCGGCCGGCCGGTGTGGCCGAGCGGCTCTAGGCGCTTCAGACTGGAACCGCGCTTCCGCTACGGTCGCAGGTTCGAATCCTGCCTCGGGCATGGATGTCTGTGTTGTCCTTAGGTCAGTTAGCATTAAGTAGTTCTAAGTTCTAGTGGACTGATGACCTCAGATGTTAAGTCCCAAAGAGCTCAGAGCCATTTGAACCATTTTGACCATAGCTCGATTCATGTTGGATAATTGGGATGTATAGTTCCAAAAGTCAACATCTGCTTCCTAAGTCATTCTTAGAAAAAAATTGATTCCAATGTTAACAGTGATCAAATAAATTGAAACTATGTTCTGTTGCCATACAAAACTCTAAGTGTAAAACTCAGAAGCACGAATAAAATAAAGTACCTATTTTATGAGTTATAAGGTCATTAAATATGGAAATGTCATGTTTTGGAACTAATTATATAGTATGTCTCCTTTTGGAACCAACAGTAGTGAAAATGTCAGGCTTTGGAATTTATGATAAAGCCATAGTCCCATTTTAGTTAAGAATGTTTACTTTATTCAAAATTTTGTACATAAAAACATTTTATAAGATATGTCAGTCTCCTCATTTTAAACTGGTTTTTATGTTTCCATTAGTTATTAATAAGCTGCAAAATACATATATGCTCAGATTATATTCATCTTCTTATGGTTCACAAATTCTGGTTCTGGATGCATATTTTTCTCCGCCGCCGCCTGCTCCTCTTACTGTTCATAAACACGACCTATTACATTTCTATAATACACCAAGGATTTCATCTGTTTCCAGCTATCTTCAAAATATTTCCCAAGTAATCGCTCAACATAACGCAGCTTTTCTTTCTTGATGATGGAAGCATCTATAGGAAGATCCGTTTTTCCCTTGTTAGAAATTGTTTCCCCGTTGTAGTATTCCTGTGAATACATTCAGTTCACTTTTGTAATAACACTGCTCACGTTTACCTACAACTGCATTTCTCGATCTTTTTATCACATTCTCTTGCAAAATTTTATTTTGAAATGCCAGGCACTTGGTGGTTTGGAAACACTTTGTTTGCTTGTTTTACAATTCTTAACTGGACAGCCCACACCTAACTTGTTTTGGGAACCATGAATAATATGTTCTTCCGGTTTAATAATGGTGTAGATTTTCTTTATCTCCTTCTCGGTTCTTGCAAATACTCGGTCATGCAGGATAAAAGAGTAGCAAACAACTGGAAAGACCAACTTAGCTTCGTCGATATTCTGTAGTGCTTCATTTCTCATTCAGTAGGAAACTATGCCAATAATAGTTCTGTTTTTGTTTTGTCCTGCGCAGCTGTCGGCAATTAGCTTAATATTTTTTATGGCAGAGAGATTAAGCTTGTATAATCTATCATGAAGTATCGACGCGATTTCGTTGGATCCTTTGGGGCGACATGATTCTAGTCAAACATACATGAAAGTATTGTCCTTGTTTTGGGGATCATGAGATGAACGAAAACAAACAGTGAAATTGTACAATTGACTAGAGTAATAAGCTGCCTGATCACGAATTTTCAGCAGTACCAAATTTTTTTGACAGTCATAACTAAGAACGAGTTCATCCGTCTCTTTCTTTCGGAAAATGCCACTTACGTACTTTTAAAGTAGTCATCCCTACCAATTTTTCTTGGGGTGTTCCAGAGTGCTTTACTTTTTCTTTTAGCATCAGACAGGAGGAACAAACTTCAGTTGATAGACTTCCGAAGTTTATATTGTAATCGTACAAAATTAATATCGGAAATGAGCCTTGTTTAATATCGCGAGCAACGGACTCATTGAATATTTTCCAAAGTTTGGTAATATTCAGATTACTTTGCAGGTACTGGCGGCCTTTAATCTGACCTCTGCAGTAACAGAGTTCACTTATGTTACCTAATTGTTTGATGAAATTTTTCATAGCTATCTTTTTGGTCTCATATTTCTTGCTACATTTATCACCTCCTCCTCCTTCTACTAGTTGTAGCCTACTTTCTAAATGCCGCTAGCAGACAAACCCTGCCCGATCCTATGAGACCTGCAGGATTCTTAAGAAAGTTTGCCGACACACAGGGACAACAAGTGATTTCATCCCTGGATGTCTCACCGCTCTTTTTAGAAAATACTTAATGGAGACGGTATTTTGCTTTTTTACCGGTAGTGTTTTTTTCTGTCTTCTTGGATGATCAGCTGCTGTGTATTTCAGATTGAATGCATCCTGAACCATCTTTTTAGAAACAGTTCACCTGCTTACCTGAGTTGCAACGTGCTTGCCTACCATGCAGCGTTCCCCCGTTCGATTCCCCGCTGGGTTGCGTGTTGTGTGGTCGCCTCATCATCACTGACGCGCAAGATTCCCAATGTGGCGTCACCTGAAATAAGGCTTGCACCCGGTGGTCGAACTTCCCCTGACGGGGCCTCCCGGCCAACAATTCTGCACGATCATTTCATTTTATTTTTGGGAACACTATAAAACAGTTCATGAAAATGCTTTATATCATGTAGAGATAAGAGACTGCATTGGAAAGCTCCTGACTTGTCGTTACAAATTGGAGCTCTGGGACTGCTTTTCGCTGAGTGAGTAAAATAATGAATAAAAATACAATCAGAACATAAACAAACAGGCAGTGTAGTAGTCATACGTAAACAGGTCAAAAATTACAACAGTACAAAATACCTGGCATTTATCTTTCTGTTTGTTTCCTGCATTTTGTCCATTTAGTGGTATCAAGGACCCTCTCCCTTCCACGTCCTGGTGGCAATTCTTGTACATGAGATACCATTTTATAAGCTGAGGATAGCAACCAAGTCACTTTGAGAAACGATAGACAGGTGTGGATGTGACAATAATGCAGCATAATACTGACTTTGAGCTAATGCTGCATTGTTAGCGTTCCGTCCAGTGAAATGCTCAAAATAATGATGTAGTGTTACAAATTTGTGTAGAGTAAATATCACTTATCTTAAAACAACACACATCGTGTGAAGAGATGTCGGGTTGTGGAACAGTATGTGCTATCGTGCTACACAATGTATATGCAGATGCCTGACTTTGGAACTAACTTCATATGTCGAGTTTTGGAAAGTTATCTTACGAGAACATGTCGATCTCGTTTTCGAGCCAAAATGTCAGATGTCGCTTCTCGGAACTACTGAGACAAGAAGTTTAAGATAAGACACATGGGGCTCGCAATGACGGAAAATACCGCGGAAGTTGATGACGAATGTTGAACATATGACTTCGCCAGATGACGATCATTGCTGCACGTGTAGCAGTTGAGTTTACCGGTCTGTCTCACCTGATCATCCCAACCTAAGTCAAGTCAGTGTGGCTCCGCGCCTACGTGGGCGACCTTATCACGTGTGGCTGAGGGTTCGAGTTATGCGTCTAGCAGGCAGTATTTTTTTGATTGCGTGAGACAGTATGTGTTTACATTGAGGTATCAGTTTATGATTCATTAACCGGTCTCGCGATCTCAGTTGGTTTATTACAAAGCACAGACAACGTAGACCTACTGTATTGCGTCACAAGTAAATGAGTATAAACTTCAGAATTGAGTCATAACCAGTAAATGACCCACCTTTTCCTTGCTACATAATGTCTGTAAACAGAAAAAGAAGGGCAAGAAGCAAAGAAATAAGAACAGCTTTTGCTCGGTTACAGCGAGGACAATAATTCTGTAACTTCTACATATACGCCGGCAGCTGTGGACGAGCTGTTCTAGGCGCTTCAGTACGGAACCGCGCTGCTGCTACGGTCGCAGGTTCGAATCCTGCCTCGGGCATGGATGTGTGTGATGCTCTTAGGTTAGTTAGGTTTACGTAGTTCTAAGTCTAGGATACTAATGACCTCAGATGTTAAGTCCTATAGTGCTTAGAGCCATTTGGTCCACATAGACAACAGGTCACTTCTACAAAAGGTATTCAAAATTTGCACCGTAGCTTGAATAAAAATATTGCATCGCGGTATATCGTCCCTTCACGCACGCACTCGAAATACCCTCCGTATTTTTTGTGTGGCGTCTTATGTTCTACATCTGTTATCCACTTCCGGGATTTTTCCCGACTTAAGTGGCTCCATGTGTCTTGTATCAAATTACTTGTCTCAGCGTTATCTACGTCGCTACGAGTTTTTTAAAACGGTAAGAAGTCAACGTATAGTGCTTTGGAAGCAGAATAGCTGACAGCCGTGGACGGTTAGTTGAGAGCAGTGCGTAGCGCTCCCGCAGTGACAGGGCGGCTTGCAGTCTGCCGCCGGCGGCGCTGTATGTGTGCGCCTCTCCAGCCGTACGGTGGCTCGGGTCTCTCTCCCGCAATTAGGCCCACATTGGCGGACGCGCCGCCTCTCACCTCACCTCGGCTCACCTCAGCACAACCGGACCTGTCGCGTCATCAGGTGCGAGCCGGTGCAGCTCTCGCTGCAAAGGCTGGTGCGGAGCGTTGACTCTCGGGGAGTGCACCTCTACGTGTGCATCGCACAAGAGAGAGATGAAATGGGTGGGTGTGTTGTCCTTGGTGTAAGTTAGTTGAAGTTAGATTAAGTAGTGTGTAGGCTAAGGGACCGATGACCTCAGCAGTTTGGTCCCATAAGATCTTACCACAAATTTCCAATTTTCTAGAGAGATGAACATCTCCTTGAAACGGCGGCAGCCAAATCACGGACGCCATAAACGGGATGAACTACAACCTCACAAATATCTTGGATCGCTAAGTTGCGTAGAGCACGCGCAAGACGGGGTCAACGTTTATTCCGAATATGTACATCCAGGAAATGTTAGCTCTCAAGTTTCCTCAGAGCGACTAATTAGCCGTGTGCTTCCGAATTTCCAACAGAGCGTCTGAAACGTGGGACTTAGCGAAAGCAGGAAAAGGTGTGAACGGGGCCTAATCAGTTACCGGTGGTTGCATAGTAAACACATACACTCTGTTTAAGGAAATATATTTTAAAACAATCATTTATTTAAAAAAATGACTGCAACAAAAGCTACACTGACGGATGAAGGCCTTATTAAGAGAGAATTCAAAATTATTTGTCAGCTGAAGGCCACAAGCGATACTTCAGAACAATTAACGGCTGAAGGCCTGAATCACAAATGAGGAAGGCAATTACACGTTAAAAATACCAAAATAGTTTTTTAAACAATCTTTTTTAAAACATTGACTGTAACACAAGCTGCACTGACGGCTGAAGGCCTTATTAAGAAAGAATTGAAAATTATTTGTCGGCTGAAGGCCACAAGCAATACTTCAGAACAATTAGCGGCTGAAGGCCTGAGTTACAAGTGAGAAAGACAACTACATGTTAAAATACCAAAATTATTTTTAAAATAATCTTTAAAAACCGACTGTAACACAAGGTACACTAACGGCTGAAGGCCTTATTTAGAACAATTCAAATTATTTGTCAGCTGAAGGCCACAAGCAATAGGAATAATTTAGACAAAATATTATTTTTAAACAACTGACACAACCAGACCAAATAAAAAAGAGGGAGTGATCCACAGACAGTGCTCCAAGGATCGACCTGACAAAAGTCCCTATAGCTGCGTAAGCAGTGAGACAGGCAGCCAAGACTTATGCTCACCTAAAAAGATGGCAACTCAAACAAGGGACAGTTTAAACGCCGATCAATCCTCTTACCAGATCCACCTAACGTGTGATAACCAGTACAACGATGGAATAATTCAAGCAAGGGCGAAGTGACAGACAGCACTGTGTCTTCTGAATCAGGTGTTTAAATCCTCGAAAGGCAGATGGAACCACTACAACCGAGGTAGACAAAAGAAACCACAATACACACCGCAATCAAGGAGGCTGTCGGACTTCACGTCATGCAAGACAGCATAGGCAAGACGAGGAAAAGTACACTGCCGCAAACATACGCTAACTTCCAGGGTAGGTAACTGGGGCGCTGCCGGACCTCTCTCCTGCTCCATCCCAACCGAACTACCGACACACCCGACCCGGAAAACACTTCACGTCCTTCCAAAGATAGTTCTCGTACTACATACCGATAAACGCTGCTGCTGCCACTCGCAGACAGACAACGGTTAGTGGCGCCAGAAAACAGAAGAAGAAAACGAGACCCCACTATCCCTATTACACGATGCCAATCTACCAACGGCACCAACGCGAGCCGCACACGGCACAGCGTCCATTCCAATTTTTGATAACTATATTTCAATCACCAACTGAGTCACCTTCTTCACATACTGCGAGTTGTGTGACGATGAACGGATGCTTCGCAGGCTCATAGTGAATATAGGAAGACCACGCACACCATCTTCACGCCTCAAACTTTAACCATCCATCACAAAGGTATTCAATGGGTAGAGCTCCAACGCTAAGTGCAAAGACTGACAAACTGTGCGGGCGTTGCAGTCAAAATCAACAGTGTCGAAGGATCAGGCGGCGACTGAAAAAGAAAATCGAAGGATCGCTTCTCTGCCTTATATTATACCTGTTTCCAGAAAATTTCACTTCATTCATCCTTTCTAGGAGGGACGATACACACACACACACACACACACACACACATATATATATATATATATATATATATATATATATATATATATGTGTGTGTGTGTGTGTGTGTGTGTGTGTGTGTGTGTGTGTGTATCGTCCCTCCTAGAAAGGATGAATGAAGTGAAATATATATATATGTGTGTGTGTGTGTGTGTGTGTGTGTGTGTATCGTCCCTCCTACTAGAAAGGATGAATGTATATATATATATTATAAAAGATAGAAACAGAATTCCGAAGTTCCTAGAAAGAGAAAAGTTCCAAATTTTTATGCCTTCATTGTGAGCACCATCTGTTACAAATATCAAAACGGCGGCTCATTTCTTGCCACACACGAAGCAGCTGGTACCTCATTATCTATTTCACAGCTTCAACAATGCGATATCGCTGACGTTCAAGAGTGTCGGACACATGCCGGATAAAAACGCCATCTTTTACGTAACCCCACAGATAAGTCACATGGTGTGCGGTCTGGAGACCTAGGAGGCACCCGGCGACGAAGTTCATCCGCTGCTCCTCCTCTTCCAATCTGACGGCCTGGAATGGTGTCATTCAGTAACGGCGGACGTGCTGACACTCTTGAAAGTCTGCGGCAAAGCGTATATAAACCAGCAATACATAAACCAACATCTCTGATTTATTCCAGAGGCAACCGGTTTCGGCATTCCATTATGACGTCTTAAGGCCCTCTATGGTAACATAAGTGTAAAAGCGAACCAGTATCCGCACATTCCGAGTTGCTTGGTTGCGTGATTTTAACTTCTTCGACAGTGTTTCAATCCCTTCTCTGGATTGTCCCTCAGGAGTCACTGATACTGTGAAGCTATCGCGTAATACATGTAAGACTCTCAAAGATGATCGTTCCTTATTGTTACAGTGCCATCAGCGTGTATTAGAGTCAGAAGTGCCGGGGGTCGAGGGGCTCATAACAAAATCCAGAAACCAAAGATTTATACCGAGGTACCTTCTCGCAGAGGTTTATGTTTCCCGCACGAGCGTCTGACCAGCTGCTGTCTAGATGCCTCAATAGTGCCAGACGTGTATTATCTCATAAAGTTTCTTCTTTAGTGAAGTGCAAGAGAATGTCCTTTCACACAGGAACGCGACACAGTCACGAAACACATGCATTACCTGAGGATCAAAGGGACCCACCCGTTTGTGTTGAAGACGGAAAACTGGCACAGCTAAATAACTCAGAAGATTTTACTTCAACATTAAATTTGTCCGTGCAGTAAAGAACCATAAATATGTATTCGTTAATCTTAAATGTAGGGTTTTCCCAAGCAGCTCACTAACTGCATTTGCTCCATGTACTGCCGGGACTACACTATGAGTATGGGTGCAATTTAGACGTTTTGCCCACAAGAATCGTACTACCCTGCTTACTTCGACCTCGGAGTCACTTTTTTAGATTTTATTTATTTGTGAAATTTTGTGTTTCCAGAACCGGTTTATACCAAAGTTCGTCATCACATAAAGTGCATTCACGTTTTGATGGAAAGATTAGCATTAAGGGGAGACGGAATGCAATTTTTATCCCTATTCTGCACTGCTATTTTACCCTTTGAATAGGTACACTTTTCAAAAGAACTATAAGTGATAAATAATGAGATTTTTACTGCATATATATAACATATATGCCTCAATTTACAAGTAAAGTGAACATAATACCTCTTATGGTATTGAAGAAAAAAAATTATTCTTTCATTAGTAAAATTTAACTTTTTTGTACATTATCATAAAACAGTTTCTGATTGTTTGATGGTTCTCAATTTACTTGTAATAACTTATTATCATCTGCAGTAGAAATTGACCAAATTTCACGTTTCTAGCCCCATTAGTTTATCAAATAATGGCACCTGAAAGTAAAAAAAAATGTTGTTTTGAGAAAAATCCATCTAAAGTTTAATATTGCAATTCTAGTATAGTTATTGATGAGAATTACTTACCACTAATTTTTTCTTTCTCCACACTGAACATCATCTGACTCATACTGATCTTCTTTTCTTCTCTTGGTCCCTTTTCTTTTCTATCTGGCTTCTTTTTGCATCTTAAATTAGCAATATCTGCTTTGCAGATTCTCCCTTTATCTATTTGCACCAAGGATTTTGCAGTATTTCGACTAGATATTATTTCCAATATGTACAAAAGATCCAGTTTTCTAATTACACCATCATTGAAGCATAAAATAGCGTCATAAACACCAAAATTGAGGATTGTAAGATGAACAAATACAGTTTTCGGTAACCGGTTCCAGATGACAGAATTCACACATTCATTTAAATTTTGGGTTTTCCCATGAAGACATTTCTTGAACAAGGTATCTTTGAGAAGGTTCTAAATATGGGTTTAATTTCATTCATTACTGATGCAGGTAAATAATGTTCGTGGTCATATCTGGCACTTCTCCTGTACTTGCACCAAGTGTCAGGATCATTCGGGCAAAGACCGTGTACTGGATTTTCATTTGTGGAAAGCTTATGGAAAAAGATAGCCCATACAGCTTTTTTTCATATTTTCTAAATTCCCTACTTTCTTCTTATGGGCAAGCCATAATAATTCTGTAATCTATCTATTCCAACATTTGTTAAGCGACCTTTACCACCTATCTTCTTACCATCTTCCAATACTATTTTTTACTTTTCTTTCAATAATCTTCTCAACCTGGACCCCATTGTCTTCTGGACATACCGAGTGCACTCTAATTTAGAAATTGTGGTATTAGGATCATCGAGTTGTTTCTGCACATACCCGATCATAAGCCTCGCTGTCACCGTCCCCAGATTGCACAGAGCGTCAGGAAAGCCATCATATCTCACGAAAAAATTGTCGTATTTATATAAAACAAAAACTGTTTCACGCAGGAAAGACCAGGCATTTCAAATATTCTAGAATCTAAAAATCTAATTTTTGGAGCCCACTTGCTTTTCGTCTCCCCTTAAGTCCCAAAATAAATGGTTTCTATTTTCTTCCATGTCTTTGGTAGTTACCCGTAGTTAAGCACTTCCCAAACGTCCTGAGACGTTTAAACCTAAACGATAACAGATATGAATCAATATCCAAACAACGATTTGACCCTCACTAAAAATTAGATGTAAAATATAAACACTGCATTTTTTCAATAACAATAGATAATTAATACCTTGATAAATACGCAGGGGCTTCAGGAAGTAAGTTATACATGTCGTCCCAGCCTAAGACCACTGCGTAACCGAAGCGCACCGATTACAGAAGCCTTCCTGCAAATACAGTTCTGCTGCCGTATCTGTAACAGGTGCATCCCAGGGTGTGAGTGAAATGATGCTGCAAATGGAAACTTACTCTGCAGTCGGAATGCGAAGGACAGAATGGTTCTTCTGGATGAAACGCCTAAATTGCCCACAGATTCACCGTGACGTTCCGGCTGTATACAGAGCAAATTAAATGTCACTCCCAGTCGTAGTGAGATAGTGCCAGCAATTTGACCAAGTTCGAAGACGTCAGTGATTCTGATCACGAAGTACAGATGTTAGACCACGCAGTTTCGATATTCTGTGCAAACTGGAAGAACGTATGGAGAGAAAGAGATTTTTCAACGATGAGGACGTTGCACAGAGCGGTTCTCGAATGTCTGCTGTGACCCTATAGCAGATTTCTACCGTACAAGAATTTATGGATTGATAGAACGTTCCGACCGTTGTTTACTGAAACTTAGCGACTTGGCGTCGAAACATAGTCATGTATATGTGCCTCTTTGAAGTGTAGAGCAGGGCTTAATAAAAGTTACGGGTGTGCCATAAAATGTGTAACACACTTTTTGAAGTGTCCTCGTAAAAGTTAACAGGTTTCGCAGTAGTATTCTTAAACCAATAAATAGGTCGATGATGCGGTTCGTCCTACAATATTCAATAAGGTTGGTTTTATTCATGATTGCAATACGCCATATTATTCCCCATTCTTTTGGCTACAAAGCCCTAATTTTCAGCACAATCTCCTTTCAGTGCGACCGTCTTATGTCATCTTACTGGGAAGACCTGTATGCCCACATGGTACCACTCTAATGGTCGACGTCGGAGCCAACGTTTTCTGCATCAATAACCACCCCGTCATCCACGTTCTGCTTTCCGCGGAAGGCATCCTTCGTTGGGCCAACTAGACGAAAGTAGGAAGGTGCGAGATGCGGGCTGTAGGGTGGAAGAGAAGGAGAGTCCAATGAAGTTTTGTGAGCTGTTGTCGGGAGCGCAGCGTTGTGTGGGGCCTTGCATTGTCGTGCAGAAGAAGTTCGTTTGCATTTTTGTGACTATGAACAAGCAGAAGTTGTTCCTTCAGTTCCTGATGGTAGTACAATACGGTTCAGAGTTGATCGTTCCACCATGCTGAGGGTTCATCTTTTTCAACTTCTTCTTAACAGTTGGCGCGGCGCCACTCCATGAATTGACGTTTTGTTTCCGGTTCGAAGTAATGAACCCATTTTTTATCGCCTGTGACGATGTTCGACAAAAAAATTGTCTCCATCAGCCTTGTAACGCTCAAGCATTTCCTCACAGATGATTCATCGTTGCTCTTTACGTTCTTCTGTTAGTCGGCAACGAACCCAGCACACAACTTTGAGTACTCCAACTGGTAGACCAATGGGTCAGAACTACCAACAGGGACGACCAGTTGTGCAGCGAGGTGTTTAATTGTGATCCATCGATCACTTCTAATGACAGTGTCCGCGCGTTTCAACATTGCATTAGTCAAAGCTGTGTGCGGCCGGCCGCCACGTGGGAGGTCGGTCAGGTATGCGTGACATTGTTGCGATTATGACATACGCCTCGCCCAGCGACTCACCATGCTTTTGTTCACTGGCAACATTCTGAAAGCGCCTACGAATATCTGCGATGCTCTGGTCTCCCTGCCTAGATAGCACTACCGTTACAGACGCCATTTTCAAGGTTACTTACAGCGCCGCCACCAATCGGAACTTCGTGAACTTGTAGCGACTGAAGTAGGAATATTTAACGATATCTCACAACAAATTCAGCACTTTTTCAAGCGAAATTGGCCGAGAAAAAAAAAAATTTGTTGCATTACTTAACGCCCCTCGCATTTCAAACAATATATTTTGTAATACATCCGACTTGACGTTGACTTGACTTGACTGCCATTTCTGTCTCATCAAAATCTGATTTCAGTGGATAGTCTTTTCTGAGTCTTACAAATTCTGCTTTGACTCGAATTTTGCAGTCTTAACATGTTCTTTCTTTTATGTCTCCAGTGTCCGTAACTGCTGCACAGTTATTCAAGGTATTTCAAATCCACTTTGCAGCTACTGCGAAATCCACATAATTTGGCAACACTACATACAATCAAAGATACGACTGCCAATGAGGAGATAAAGAAATATTACTGGTGAATTATTTTGTCGTGTTTTACCTACGTCAAGAAATGTGCAGTGGCGCACGCGAAAGTGAAATTTGGTCGAAAACATCAATGCTAGACACAGCAATATATGGAAAAAATGAAAGAGGAAATTAGATAAACATGGAATAAATAGAAGTCGTCCTTCAATATTTTAAAGGAAGTATTTTTAGGTCGAGTATCAAACCAAAGTTGTACACATATTTTATTCCAGACCACTGATAATGTTTCAACTGAATAAAACGAAACGCCTGTAGTAAAATATACACACACTTTTTAGCAGTTGCAAATACGTATTTGAAATACCTTAAAAATTAAATATATTCCTTCAGTATCTGAAAATATTCATCAAAATTAATGCACTTATTTGTGAATTTTACAAATGAAGCAAACAGATGCTAAGAGTATTCATTGCTGTTGACAAGTACTGGCTATAGCTAGTGTATGAAACAAATTGAAAAGTGAAAATGGCCTGAATTTCTTTTGATAAAGTGAATATGTTTGTCAGAATCTCAGAGAAATGTCGCAGAAAGTCAAAGTTTCATCAGGGTGCTTATCGACTTACGGCAGTGAGACTTGGAGCTCGAAGTAATAGACACTGCTTGAAGCACACTCAGATTTACTCAAAAATGAAACACACTACAACAAGACGAATAGATCGTGACCCACTCGTGCGGCGTCAGAATCCACTAGAGTCAATATGGAGAGTCTCGGTGTAACGAGAAAATCCGGGTATCGACACACAAATTGTAGTACGCGATTAATAAAATCTACTAGCGTAGCAATCCCGTTGAATAGGAGTCCAAGAGCACGGAAAGTTTTGCCGGGAAGTCCATAGATGTCACAAGGTAGCTCCTCCCGAATAGGCCATGAAGGCCCAACGTTATCGACCGGCCGCCGTGTCATCGTCAGCCCATGGGCGTCACTGGATGCGGATATGGAGGGGCATGTGGTCAGCACACCGATCTCCCGGCCGTATGTCAGTTTCCGAGACCGGAGCCGCTACTTCTCAATCAAGTAGCTCTTCAGTTTGCCACACAAGGGCTGAGTGCACCCCACTTGCCAACAGCGCTCGCTAGACCGGATGGTCACCCATCAAGTTCTAGCTCAGTCCGAGAGCGCTTAACTTCGGTGATCTGACGGGAACCGGTTCACAAGGTAGCTAGACGATGCGAAATGGGACAGCCATTGCACTCGGTAAACACAGGCCACGCGCCATAACTGAGAGCACCTCCGAGCGTGTAGCGAGCGTCCCCTAGTGCAGGTCTTGTGAGCGCCTCCTAGCGCCGGTCGCGGCGCAGCTCAGCGGCTGTGCAGTTAATTGATTAGTTACCCTACAGATCAGATTCACGATAAGAGTTGTGATATAGGACTTTCGAACAGGTTATAGAACCCTTATACACAACTCGCCAACGGCATTGCCGAAGTGATAACACCGGTTCTCGTCAGGTAATGGGTGTTGAGCGCTATCGGACTTGGCTAACACTTGGATGGGTCACCGTAAGAGGCTTCCGAGCGGTGTTGACACGCAGGGTGCACTCAGCCCTTGTGAGGCCAATTGAGGAGCTACTTATTGCAGAAGTAGCGGCTCCAGTCACGAAAACTCATGTCCAAAGGAACTTTGCATCGTGTTCCAGAACAATGCAGGCACTGCAATGTCGTAATTACCCGCCGACACCGGGCAAATGATTTTCAACTAAAATATCTTACATGAACAGGAATATACGTAGTGGATGTACGAGTACAGATTGTAGACGCATGGTTGACGACATATGGAAGCTGGGGGTCTGGCCGTGAGCCGTGCGCGGGTAGCCAAGTAGTAAGGCGACCGCCCACCATAAGCGTGAAATCCGAGTTCGCGTCCTGGTCTATTACAAATTTTCATTGTCGTTATCCTATTCTACAGCCGATGGTTGTCCATATTTACAATTTTGAATACATTTAATGTAAAATTGACAACGGGCGGGAGAGCGATGTGCTGACTACAAGCCCATCCATGTTCGCATCTAGTGACGCCTATCGGTTGAGGATGACACGGCGGCCGGTCGGTCCCGTTGGGCCTTCCGAGGCCTATTTCGACGGAGTCATACACAGCTTATCTCTACTCAAGAATTCCCAAATGGTACAGGAGTTGAAGGAGAAAGATCTTTAACCTACATTGGAAAATACTTTTGCTATGTATCAGAAATTTTATTTCCATGGGTAGTTGTCAAAAAATTTTATAGCTGCATGTTTCACTCACTTTTGTGCCAAACACAGATTCATTGAAGGTAATGAAGATCATTATTTCTTCTAGTGTTGTGAATACCTCTGTTACTCTCAAACTTAGATGGATTGTTGATAACGAATTTCATAAGTGAATACATATACAGTGAGGCTGTAGCTAATATTCCCAGCTGCTTAAGGGGATAACTAGAAGACGTACGTCTGTGAACTCCACACATAATTATCATTTCTTTCTTCTGCGCTGTGAATATTTCGTGTCTAAGCCAGGAGTTACCTCAGACGTTTATTCCGGAAGTCACCAATGAATGAAAATGCGCACAATACGTCAACTTACCCATTCCGTATATCAAAAGTAGATAATTATTCTTATAGCAAAAGTAGCCCAACCTAAACGTTTTGGTAGAGCGACCACGTGGTTTTTCCAGTTTAAGTTTTCACCTATACGCTCACTTAATGTCAAACAGTTTTCTACCCGTATTATTATTATTATCATTATTATTTTGTGCTAGGTTAATAGAGGGTGGGGTATTTTCGACAACACAAAACTGGATCAACTTCGTTTTTCAAAGATTGAACCTAGTCCCTTCGTGCAAATCTATTCAGAAACTTTTACAAAAACATCATTTATTATTTTCTGTGTTGATGCTTCTTTGCTCGTGGTCACAACAATGTTTGCATCATCTGAAAAGAAGATTAATTACGCCCTGATTCAAATAAAATGATAAATTATTAAAATATCAAAGACAGAAGCGGGCCAATGAACCAACCATGTTAGACTCCAATTGTAATTTCCCACCATGCAAATGGTGTAGCCTCACTCTTTATGTTAGTCGAACAGCCTTGAACAGTGGCCTTCATATCGATGTCGGACTCGGAGGCTGGGTCGCCGTTAAGCTTGGATATACGTGTCATTCGGTGTGGTTCAAAATGGTTCAAATGGCTCTGAGTTCTAAGGGACTTAACATCTTAGGTCATCAATCCCCTAGAACTTAGAAGTACTTAAACCTAACTAACCTAATAACATCACACACATCCATGTCCAAGGCAGGATTAGAACCTGCGACCGCAACAGTCCCGAGGTTCCGGACTGAAGCACCGAGAACCGCAAGGCCACCGCGGCCGGCCATTCGGTGTGAAAACCATTAAAAAACTGAGTGCTGCTCAGATAACAATTGACCGATTCTTATTGGGAGACACTAGGACAGAGAGGAAAATAAACAAACGGCATGTGGAACAGACTGAAGAGGAAGACGTACCTATGAATGCAGTGAAATTGAAATGGATGTAAAAGCATGCGTAGTTCCAAGAAAATAAAACAAAAACACAGACACACAATCGACGTAGATGATACTAGAAAACATGCTGGAGTAACATGCATCTGGCTGATGATTATATCTCACGAAAAAGTTTGTGGTTTTTGTGGTGTGCATACTTCGTGCGCCATTTTCTGACGAGAGGGCAGCCGTAGTTTTAAATGGGGTACTGTCCTCTATTTTAGCTAATGACGAGACGGATGTGATTCACGTTTTGAAGTATTGCGAATCGTCCTGACTCGATTCTGAATTTATAAGTTGGAGGTTTTAATGTGGTTTAGAGTAGCTGTCTCTACCTTCATTAGTGCAGTGATCATCAGAGCACACTGATCAATGATCCAGTTAAAAGCACGTTCAGAGTAGGAAAATCCAGCCGCTCATACAATGCTTCGGTAATAACTTATGACAGCAGGCTAATGCCGTGACTGATCTTTTTCTATTCTAGTCTAAACACTGCATTGTATCAAATACAGGGTGACACAGAAAAACGGGGCCATTTCCACAATACAATACAATAAAACTAGAAGTGATGAAGGAAAGGATTGCATCCATAGTAATTAAAACCTCACAACTTTGCCATTTACGATACATTGATGGCATTTAACGTTTTTTAAATCGTCCTTTACATGGCGTCCTCCTGTACGAATACATTCGTGAAATCTGCTTTTGAGGTTCCTCATTGAGCGCTGCAACATCTCAGCTAGGATACTGTTAACTACATCCCGAATTCTCTGTTTTAACTAATTCCACGGTTCTTGGTCGAGTCGTGTAGACTTTGCTCTTGAGGCAGACTCACAAGAAAAAACTACAAATGAATAAATATGGCGATCCAGGGGGCAGGGAATGTCACCGAATCGAGAGATAACACGGTTGCCAAAAAATTCCCGCACATATGCCGTTGATTGCCGTGCTGTGTGTGATGTCGCTCCGTCCTGTTGAAACCAAGATTCTTGAACGTTTGGAAAGTTGTTCAATGCAGATGTAACGAAAATTCCTAACATCGCAATGTAACGATTGGCATTGACAATTATTGTGTTTCCCTGTTCATTTGCGAAAAAATACGCTCCGATAATCCCATGTGATGAAACATCACACGATACTGTCGCTTTACTAGCGTGTCAAGGGCGCTCATGAACATCATTAGGAATTGTGTTTGCCCAGTAACGGTAGTTCTGTTAATTCACATAACCTTTGAGATGAAAATGTGCCTCATCTGACATCCGCAACTTGTTAAGAAATTCATCGTCATTGTTTATTTTTCTTATCATTTGTTGACAGAATCCTAATCGTAACAGGTAATCGTTATCCTTCAATTGTTGCACCGTCTGTAGTTTGTACAGATGAAATTTTAAATCAAGATGAATTCTGCGAGCACTCTGTGAGTTAACGAGCATTTTGCTCTCATTAAAGTATATGGCCGAAAGAGTCAGCCTTCGGGAATTGTGAAACGAACCCTGTCGTTCAGGACCGTGTGAAACAAAGAGAGCCGATTCGCCATGAGATGGGGAAATTCACAGGCGTCTATAGTACTGAACGAGACCTAAGCGCTGTAGCGTGCGAGTGAAACAGACGAGAACCTACTTCATAGGGAAACCCGGTAGAAGCTGTTTGTGGACAGGGAGACGTAGCAGTGTTAAATATGGCGGACCTAAGATCGGCCATAAAAGGAAACATTTATGAAAATTATTTAATTCTGTAGTAATTCAGGGAATGAAGCCACAGTAATACCAATCTACAATTATTCATATATTTCCATGGTGATCCCAATAAAACTTGAATACTGATTGTATCTGTAATAGTTTAGAATTTACTGTTAAAGTGAAATTCGCAAGTTTTGTAACAAAGACCTGAATGCTAAAATCTGAAGGCTTTGGCCGATCTTAACGATCGACATTTCATATAGAAGAGCATTATTAAAATGGCAAATGTTGTAAATATCAACTCTGTAACTTTATTTGTTTAAAAGATATAGTAAATTTCAATTATCAGTATTTTCAGTTAAGCATCAGATCGTCATTTATTCCACACAGAACACATTGAACGATGACAGCAAGACACCTTATTGAAACATTAGGTAACAGAATATTTGTTGTGAAGTTTAGTGCATAATAGTTACTTTTGTTCTTTATTTATTTATCAGAAAACACACTGATACAAGCCTACTGGCCGTGACATTCAAAGTTAAGAAGGAAATTGTATTGGTTTTATGTAAAATAATTTAACGTTTATTAAGTAATGGATATTATTGTTACTTTATTTAGAACGTGTAAGTGGTCAATCTTGATTATTTCAACATGTTAAAATCTAAAATAATGTAGAATAAGCTGTAGCCAATCAGATGGACGGCTTCAGGAAAGGGAGCTACACTAGTCAGTTGAGCGAGGTTGTTCGGCGCGACGCGAAAGCGGACGGTCGGTCTTTAGGTAGCTAGGAAGTGAAACGACTTAGAAAACTTCGCGTTGTGTGGTATCGCGGGACTTAGTTTCTGAGCGGTCAGCAGCCGTGTGCCTGGTGTGAACTCTAACTTTTCGCGTAGTTAACGAGATAGAGTACTGGACTTGTAATTCTCGATGAGAGTGTGAATGATCGAACTGTGTCAAATGGATATGCGCTCGAGTGTAATAATAATTCTAAATACGACCACTAACGCTATTAGTTTGCTTTCTGAATAAATATTATTCAAACCAAATGGCAACTGTGTGGCCTACATCATTTATCTGTCGTTAATTTAGCTCCCAATATTATTATTACTGTTGTTATATATTACCTTAACGTTGTATGTTTCATACAGTTTCACAAACTTGCCATCAGCCAGACAATTTAACCAAACGGTCACAAGTGTCTAATTTAGGGCTTGTAATGCGACACGTGCCCTTCAACCCCTAGACGAGTTTGAGCCAAGATATTTCGACGAAGAGGAACCGCATGTGAGCCCGAACATCTCCCGGGACATCCCAACCACTGCTGCTTGCTTACGAATAGAACGCCATGGACTCCGTAAGACAGACTCGCGCACAACGCCAATGTTCGCAGGAGAATGCAAACATCTTGATCGTCCTGTTGGTCTCTTTTTGAGAGCAGATCCAGTCTCTTCAAAGTTATTAATCCAACATTTCATCGCGTGTTTCGACGGAACGGCATCACGACGTCCTAAACTATAAAAACGTCGAAAATCCCTCTGCGCTGCTACCAAACTATCTTTGTTTTTATAAAATATTTTAATGGCTAATGCACAGTGTTGTCCGTCCCAATGATCCATGATTACTGAAATGGCGGTCTGTTTACTCGCTGTCACGAACCCGCAGTGCTGCCACCTTCCCATGGCTGCCACTACTCACATCAAAAATCTCCTTTATTCTGCGTCACCTTATACATATTCATGAGGAATAGAAACAGAGAAACCTCCCTTTAAGTGTATAACACCCCCTTTCGCCGTAATAACACATCGTTGCATGGACGTCATGCACAAAAAGTGTTGCGAACCCATCTTTAACGTTGACCGCCCTCATCTCACGGAGATTCCAAAACACGCATATCTCGCTCGATGATTTGTTTCAAGTATTCAGTGGTGTTGTACGTGTATCCATGTTAATCGCTGCTGTGTCCCGTAATGAAAAGTGAGTATGTCCCTGCTGACACAGTACCTTATGCAGACCACAGCGAGGAGAAGAGGAGAAGTTTCTGAACGGTACGGTTGCACAACCGTTGTTGTTGTTGTCGTCATTGTTCTACAGACTGCGATCCCTGTCATCACAGTGTGGGTGCGATCGTCGCCTCCGCCAGCGGCGTATTTCCTCAAATCTAAATACGGTACACCCTTCACATGGTTACACATGAACTGCCCCCTCCCGGGGGATGGAGTGCTTCATTCAGGCTTTCTTTCGTTGTTGATTTTGGTACCTTAGTAGAGTATGTCCCTTGACTTTCTGGTTAACACTTTCAAACATATCTTGTTCACAGTCGTTCTCTGGTCATTGAATTTCTAAATTTCTGTAATATCGAGTTTAAGTCGCTTCTAAATTCCCAACGGTTCATACTGCTATATCGATGGAGCCTAGTGCGTAGTAAAGTAAACCACTCACTGATTAGGCCTGTTCCTATTGCAATTGGCCAACAGGTACCTACTAGGCAGTATGGAAAGCTATCTACGATCGTGGGACATTAGATTAGCATACTGTGATTCCCTACAGCCGTTATTGCCTGTAGATAAATCCTGATGATACTTCTGGTTCTTTAATTAAGCAGCTTCTAATTTGGCCTCACGAGGCTGGATGGTAACCGTTGCAGATCTCTCTGCCTCAGGAAGAACCTGAGAATGTTCCGGGATTCGAACCGTGGTCATCCCACACCGAAGGCAGTGACTCTAACATTTCGGCTACGGCGGCATGGATAGGATGTATAGTAACCAGGTAAATCCTAATCATGCCTATATTAACATATGAAGTACTTAGACATAACGCACAACCCGAAGAAACAACATATACAAAATGTGATCAAAAGTATCCGGACACCTGGATGAAAATGACTTACAAGATCGTGGCGCCCTCCATCGCTAATTCTGGAATTCAATAATGTATTGGCCCACCATTAGCCTTGATGACAGCTTTCACTCACGCAGGCATACGTTCAATCAGATGCTGGAAGATTTCTTGGGGAATGGCAGTGCTGCACTGAGGAGAGATGTTGGTGGTTGAGGTCTGGCATGAAATCGGAGTTCCAAAACATCCCAGAGGTGTCCTATAGGATTCAGGTCAGGACTCTGTGCAGGCCAGTCCATTACAGGGATCTTATTGTCGTGTAACCACTCCGCCACAGGCCGTGCATTACGAACAGGTGTTCGATCGTGTTGAAAGATGCAGTCGCCATCCTCGAATTGCTCTTCAACAGTGGGAAGCAAGAAGGTGCTTAAAACATCAGTGTAGGCCTGTGCTGTGATAGTGCCACGAAAAACGACAGGGGGTTCAAGCCCCCTCCATTAAAAACACGACCACACCATAACACCACCGCCTCTGAATTTGACTGTTGGCACTACACACTCTGGCAGATAACGTTCACCGGACATTCGCCATACCCACGCCCTGCCATCGGATCGCTACATTATGTACCGTGATTCGTCACTCCAGGCAACGGTTTTCCACTGTTCAGTCGTCCAATGTTTACGCTCCTTACACCAAGCGAGGCGTCGTTTGGCATTTACCGGCGTGATGTGTGGCTTATGAGCAGCTGCTCGACCATGAAGTCCAAGTTTTCTCACCTCCCGCTTAACTGTCATAGTACTTGCAGTGGATCCTGATGCAGTTTGGAATTCGTGTGTGATGGTCTGGATAGGTGACCGCCTATCACGTATTACGACCCTCTTCAACTATTGGCGGTCTCTGTCAGTCAACAGACGAGGTCAGCCTGTACGCTTTTGTGCTGTACGTGTCACTTCACGCTTCCACTTCACAGTCACATCGGAAACAGTGTACCTAGGGATGTTTAGGAGTGTGGAAATCTCGCGTACAGATTTATGATACAAGTGACACCCAACCACCTTACCACGGGAGTGCTCCATTCTGCTCTCTCACGATGTCTAATGACTACTAAGGTCACTGATATGGAGTACCTGGCAGTAGGTGGCAGCACAATGGATGGATGCATGACATATTTCTTTTCTTTTCTTTTTTTTTCTTTTTATTTCGTCTAGTTTGGTGCTGCCCACAACGACTTCCTTTACTGTGGAAACCTCTTCATGTCGCAGTACATCAAACATCATCAATTATTTGTTATACATATTTATAACTCTGCATCCCTCTGTAGTTTTTGTCCTCTACAGCTCTCTCTGATAACGTGCAAGGTACTATGTTATGTTCTAAATGTATAGTTCCTTACATACCATGTTTCACTTTCATAGAATCCTGTACTCCAGATGAGTATTCTCTGAAATATCTTCCTCAGATTAAGGTGTATATTTGATATTAGTAGACTTTTTTTAGCGAGAAATACTCTCTTCGCCCCTTTTACTCTGTCTCTTACATTCTCCTTGATTCGTCGATCAACCAATGCTTTACACTCATTTGATCTACTACGAGGTTCCAAGTTTTGATGCTAAGCTTATGCTAATCTCATTTCTGTTACTCCCCATTACTTTCCTCTTTCATTGCTTTACTCTCATTCCATATTCTGTGCTCAGTAGGCTATTCAGTCAGTTCACCAGGTCCTGTAATTCTTCCTCACCTTCATTGAGGATAGCAATGTTGTCAGTATACCTTATCATTTACATCCTTCCACTCTCATTTTTTTTACCTTTTTTCCTGGAGCTTTCTTTTACAGCAGTCATTGCTTCTTCGCTGTGCAAGTTGAACAGTAGGGAAGAGAGTCTGCATTCGTGTATTACGCCGTTTCTAATTTTTAGCACTTCTCTCTTTGTCTCCAATTCTCTAGCCCTGTTGGTTGATGAATGTTCATGTATGTTACCTGTCTATGTTTATAGCTTACATATGTTTCGTGAGAGTTTCAAACATCTTGCACCATTGTAACTTGTTGAATGCTTTCTCTAGATCGATAAATCCTATGAACGTGTGTTGATATTTCTTTGTTTCTACTATCAAGCGCAATGTCAGACCTAATTCTCTGGAGCCATCACCTTTCGTAAAGCCAAGCTGTCCTCGGCAAACGGATCCTGTTTTCCTTTCTTCCTTATATTGTTCTTGTCAGCAGTTTGTATACATGCGCTACGAAATATCTTGAGCGATCGTCTGATTACCATTTCTCACTACGATTTTAGAAAATCCGCAAAAAATTTTTATCTATTCCCTCATGCTTTATTTGATCACAAGTGTTCATAACCACTTAAACTGCAATTCTGATACTGGGCCTCCTACGTCAGCCAAACGGCATACATTTTTTCTCCTACCACGAACGCATACGCATACAGTTCCTCCCCCTCGAAGATGCATATTCCTTCGACCTATCCTCTCCCTCCCCCTCGCTCGCGTTTAACAGTGGAATTTCATTGCACTCTTAATGTTGACGCGTTTGCCTATTATTCCACGGAAAATTATTTTTAGTTTTGTCTTTGCTGAATTTGTCCATCTGACAACCACTTCCTTTTAGATATCTTCTCATTTTTTCTGCAGCCATTTCGAATTACGTACTCTCAACTTCCTATTTCATGCCTATGTGACTTATATTGTGGTAGTCCTTTCTTGTACCAAACTTTCGTGACTGATCTTTTAAAGAAGTCGATCCCCCATCTACTGAATTGCCTTGTGCAGTGTTCATTATCGTAGTGCCTGCAGCCAGATAGCTTCAAATGCACAGAATCATTCTTCAGCACTTCAGTATCCCAATTATTTATACACTGATTCTTTCTGACCATTTTCTTAAGCACCAGCGCCGCGTGGCTCAGCATTGAAATCTGTAGCAATTTGAAGCCACGTGGAGTGGCATCGCGGTTTTAGGCGCCATGTCAACGGACTGCGCGGCCCCTCCCGTCGGAGGTTCGAGTCCTCCCTCGGGCATGAGTGTGTGTGTTGTTCTTAGTATAAGTTAGTTTAAGTAGTGCGTAAGTCTAGGGACCGAGGACCTCAGCAGTTTGGTCCCTTAGGAATTCACGCACACTTGAACTTAAGCGTCAGCCTGCTCTTTAGCGTTACTAAATTATGGCTGACGACTCGAACACTGCAAGTGCGAAAACATGATTTCCCAGAAACTTCGCTCAGGCGCCAAATAAGCGAACACATGCTTCAGTTTATTCGTAGGTACCCGACCACTGCAAAGAAAAGGATGGTCAAAGTTCTGAAGCTATTTTATGTGCGTTTTACAGAGTAAGTAGTTCAAATGGCTCTGAGCACTATGACACTTAACTTCTGAGGTCATCAGTCCCCAAGAACTTAGAACTACGTAAACCTAACTAAACTAACGACATCACACAAATCCATGCCCGGGGCAGGATTCGAATCTGCGACCGTAGTGATCGCGCGGTTCCAAACTGCACCGCCTAGAACCGCTCTGCCACTCCGGCCGGCAGTAAGTAGTTCATCTGAAGCAGTTGCACTGTGGGTAGTGTCGTGGTTTCACACATTCCCATCCCGTGTTCGAAACCCGATTATTTGTTTTATCTTTGTTTTTCATCTGTCTATCCACGTCCTTAGAAGGTTTATTACATGAATGTTTTCCGCTGTGTACTGAAATAACGTTATTCTTATTCGTCTACCAATCGTGTGTCTGAGAAACGAAAAAAATGAGAAAGTTATTTGAAATTGTGTTCGTTGAAATTCCTGTAGTGCATCTTGATTCATAATCAAGTGCAAGCGCCAGTTTTCGTTACAGTGATGCCTTATGAGTGGTTCCCGGCGAAATCATTGCCAACACATGAAGTATGTTAATTCTTTCTCGAGTGAGATTCATAGGAAGAAAGGTCACTGTGGTAAACCTGGCTTCGTTCGATGTTCGTGGCGTACGGAATTTCCACGATTATGTCTAGAATGTTTCTACGGTTGCTATCATGAAAGGGAATCCACCAAATCTTCCTGAAACATAAACATAAAAATAAAATATAAGAATTAGTATAAGAATTGACATATAGATGAAATTTACGAAAACTGAAAATTACACACACACACACACACACACACACACACACACACACATTCAGTTATTGAGAAGTTCAGTTGTAATTTTGCAATTAGTATAATGCCCTTGTATCCCCTATCATAGCAAGAATCACGCGTGTAGTAACCTTCTACGAACATGAATAAACAAATGAAAGAAAAAATAAAAACAATAATTGCGTTTCGAATAAGGGGTCTCTAAAGTGAGAGGTCGTGAAGCTAGCCACTGTGCTACGATCTAAGCCGAGGTTATAGCGCGCTGAAAGACATGAAAATTACATCGATAATTGTGACCGTCGTTTTTTCAAAAGTGATCGAGTACCAAGGGATAATCCGAGACTCGTGTTTGCTTATTTTGATTCCTCTTCCACTGAGAGAACTTTCTGGAAAATCGGGTTATGGCACTTGCCGTGTTCTTCATGTGAGTCTATAGCTGAACCTGAGTACGCCTTGCATTCCAGCATCTGATTCTGGAATCTTTGTCTCAACATGATATAATCCAACTGGTACCTTCCCGTGTGTCCAGGTCTCTTGTAAATACATGGTGGTCCATTGATCGTGACCGGCGCAAATATCTCATGAAGTAAGCGTCAAACGAAAAAACTACAAAGAAAGAAACTTGTCTAGCTTGAAGGGGAAAACCAGATGGCAATCTGGTTGGCCCGCTAGATGGCGCTGCCATAGGTTAAACGGATATCAACTCCTTTTTTTTTTAATAGGAACCCCCATTTTTTATTACACATTCGTGTAGTACGTAAAGAAATTTGAATGTTTTAGTTGCATGACTTTTTTCGCTTTGTGACAGATGGCGCTGTAATAGTCACAAACATGTGGCTCACAATTTTACACGAACAGTTGGTAACAGGTAGGTTTTTCAAATTAAAATACAGAACGTAGGTACGTTTGAACATTTTATTTCGGTTGTTCCAATGTGATACATGTAACTTTGTGAAATTATCATTTCTGAGAAAGCATGCTGTTACAGCGTGATTACCTGTAAACACAACATTAATGCAACAAATGCTCAAAATGATGTCCGTCAACCTCAGTGCATTTGGCAATACGTGTAACGACATTCCTCTCAACAGCGAGTAGTTCCCCTTCCATAATGTTCGCACATGCACTGACAATGCGCTGACGCATGTTGTCAGGCGTTGTCGGTGGATCACGATAGCTAATATCCTTCAACTTTCCCCACAGAAAGAAGTCCGGGGACGTCAGAACCGGTGAACGTGCGGGCCGTGGTTTGGTGCTTCGACGACCAATCCACCTGTCATGAAATATGTTATTCAATACCGCTTCAACCGCACGCGAGCTATGTGCCGGACATCCATCATGTTGGAAGTACATCGCCATTCTGTCATGCAGTGAAACATGTTGTAGTAACATCGGTAGAACAGTACGTAGGAAATCAGCATATATTGCACCATTTAGATTGCCATCGATAAAATGGGGGCCTTTCTCCCATAATGCCGCACCATACATTAACCCGCCAAGGTCGCTGATGTTCCACTTGTCGCAGCCATCGTGGATTTTCCGTTGCCCAATAATGCATATTATGGCGGTTTACATTACTGCTGTTGGTAAATGACGCTTTGTCGCTAAATAGAACGCGTGCAAAAAATCTCTCATCGTCCTGTAATTTCTTCTGTGCCCAGTGGCATAACTGTACACGACGTTCAAAGTCGTCGCCATGCAATTCCTGGTGCATAGAAATATGGTACGGGTGCAATCGATGTTGATGTAACGTTCTCAACACCGACGTTTTTGAGATTCCCGATTCTCGCGCAATTTGTCTGCTACTGATGTGTGGATTAGCCGCGACACCAGCTAAAACACCTACTTGGGCATCATCATTTGTTGCAGGTCGTGGTTGACCTTTGAGATGTGGCTGAACACTTCCTCCTTCCTTAAATAACTTAACTATCCGGCGAACGGTCCGGACAATTGGATGATGTCGTCCAGGATACCGAGCAGCATACATAGCTCACGCCCGTTGGGCATTTTGATCACAATAACCATACCTCAATAAGACATCGACCTTCTCCGCAAGTGGTAAACGGTCCATTTTAACACGGGTAATGTATCACGAAGCAAATACCGTCCACACTGGCGGAATGTTACGTGATACCACGTACTTATACGTTTGTGACTATTACAGCGCCATCTATCACAAAGGAAAAAAGTGGTCCAACTAAAACATTCATATTTCTTTACGTACTATATGAGTATGTAATAAAATATGGGGGTTCCTATTTAAAAAATAACGCAGTTAATATCCGTTTGACCTATGGCAGCGCTATCTAGCTGGCCAACCATAGCGCCATCTGGTTTCCCCCTTCAAACTAGACGAGTTTCGTTCTTTGTAGTTTTTCCGTTTAATGCTTATTTCGTGAGATATTTGGCCCGGTCACGATCAATGGACCACCCTGTATACCTCTTCCTCTTGTGGGAGCGCATCATCAGTGACTTGTTGAGCAACCTCATACACTCTGATCTTAGTGCAGCATATTCTAGTCAACAGCGACTACTGTAATAGTAAACAGGCGTCCACTAGCTATTCGCATAAACCTTGGTGAGGTACGTGACTAGAGTGTTCAACTTTATTTAACTTGAAGTAATGGATTTCCTTTGCAATGTTATCGCTACGAGATCTTGAAGTATTTTCCAGATAATCGCAAACAGGGGTTACAAATAAGCGCCTAGGCCCTCTGGAATCCAGTGCTTCATTAGCCGTGCTTCGTTTTACGGCTGCAGAGGGGAGTGTTACGATGCTGGGTGAGATAACAGGGTAACAGCGGTGAGGTGGAACAGGAAACCCGGAGGCAGCTTGCAGCGCTGCCCTCAGTTGGGAGTCGCAGATCGCCGTCCCGTTTCTCGCCCACGCCTCGCTCCTAGTTTGGCGGCTGCAGGGCCTGCTGTCGGCGCCTCATATGGTAGCTAAAGAGGAAGCAATTATCTGACCATCGTTAGCGAGAGAAAGCGACAGATTTGTAGCTTAGACAAAAATACCTTACCTTTTTCTCCGTGAAGAATGTGACAAGTCATTTGCTCTGTTCTGCTATTGCCGAATACTACACTGAACGAAGCTTTTATCATTACCGACGTTGCAGACGTTTTCTCCTGGTTACTTTTCATTTGTCAACCTACGTCAAATCATGTGAAATCGGAGTTCTTTTGTTTTCTGATAACATCGATCACGTTACTTTGCACGATACTCTCTGTAACGAATGAAGGAACGACGTGATTGTTGTGAATATATTGGTAGCAATCTGTCAGTTTCGAAATAGATGACAGACGAATAGAAAAACAATTAAAATCGATCAAAAGAGGAAATGCCGCTGGACCTGATGGGATACCAGTTCGATTTTACACAGAGTACGCGAAGGAACTTGCCCCCTTATTGCAGCGGTGTACCGTAGGTCTCTAGAAGAGCATAGAGTTCCAAAAGATTGGAAAAGCGCTCAGGTCATCCCCGTTTTCGAGAAGGGACGTCGAACAGATGTGCAGAGCCGTAGACCTATATCTCTAACGTCGATCAATAGTAGAATTTTGGAACACGTATTATGTTCGAGTATAATGACTTTTCTGGAGACGAGAAATCTACTCTGTAGGAATCAGCATGGGTTTCGAAAAAGACGAACGTGTGAAATCCAGCCCGCGCTATTCGTCCACGAGACTCAGAGGGCCATACACACGGGTTCCCAAGTAGATGCCGCGTTTCTTGACTTCCGCAAGACGTTTGATACAATTCCCCTCAGTCGTTTATTGAACAAAGTAAGAACATATGGACTATCACACCATTTGTCTGATTGGATTGAAGAGTTCCTAGATAACAGGACGCAGCATGTCATTCTCAATGGAGAGAAGTCTTCCGAAGTAAGAGTGATTTCAGGTGTGCCTCAGGGGAGTGTCGTAGGACCGTTGCTGCTAACAATATATATAAATGACCTTGTGGATAACATCGGAATTCACAGAGGCTTTTTGCGGATGATGCTGTAGTATATCGAGAGGTTGTAAGAATGGAAAATTGTACTGAAATGCAGGAGGATCTGCAACGAATTGACGCATAGTTCAGGGAATGGCAATTGAATCTCAATGTAGGCAAGTGTAATGTGCTGCGAATACACAGAAAGAAACATCCTGTATCATTTAGCTACAATATAGCAGGTCAGCAACTGGAAGCATTTAATTCCATAAATTATCTGGGAGTAGCCATTAGGAGTGATTTAAAATGGAATGACCATATAAAATTAATCGTCGGTAAAGCAGATGCCAGACTGAGATTCACTGGAAGAATACCCAGGAAATGGAATCAAAAAACAAAGGAAGTAGGTTACAGTACACTTGTTCGCCCACTGCTTGAATACTACTCACCGGTGTGCGATCCGTACCAGATAGGGTTGATAGAAGAAATAGAGAAGATCCAACGGAGAGCAGCGCGCTTCGTTATAGAATCATTTAGTAATCGCGAAAGCGGTACGGAGATGATAGATAAACTCCCGTGGAAGACTCTGCAGGAGAGGCGCTCAGTAGCTGGGTACGGGCTTTTGTTGAAGTTTCGAGAACATACCTTCACCGAGGAGTCAAGCAGTATATCGCTCCCTCCTACGTATATCTCGCGAAGAGACCATGAGGATAAAATCAGAGAGATTAGAGCCCACACAGAGGCATACCGACAATCTTTCTTTCCACGAACAATACGAGACTGGAATAGAAGGGTGAACCGACAGAGGTACTTAAAGTACCCTCCGCCACACACCGTCAGGTGGCTTGCAGAGTATGGATGTAGATTTAGATGTACTTACGTTTTCTAATTAATTCCACTTCACAGTGCTTGGTATTGAAATTGAAGCGCAATGGAGACGACAAGCAACAAATCTCAAATTTGTATCTGTTGTCCTTGAATACACAAAGGGTCAGCATTTTGTGCGACCACACAAAGTACAGGGGTTGGACAAAAATATTGAAACACCGCTTGAAATGCAAACTTGAACATAAATATACACTCCTGGAAATTGAAATAAGAACACCGTGAATTCATTGTCCCAGGAAGGGGAAACTTTATTGACACATTCCTGGGGTCAGATACATCACATGAACACACTGACAGAACCACAGGCACATAGACACAGGCAACAGAGCATGCACAATGTCGGCACTAGTACAGTGTATATCCACCTTTCGCAGCAATGCAGGCTGCTATTCTCCCATGGAGACGATCGTAGAGATGCTGGATGTAGTCCTGTGGAACGGCTTTCCATGCCATTTCCACCTGGCGCCTCAGTTGGACCAGCGTTCGTGCTGGACGTGCAGACCGCGTGAGACGACGCTTCATCCAGTCCCAAACATGCTCAATGGGGGACAGATCCGGAGATCTTGCTGGCCAGGGTAGTTGACTTACACCTTCTAGAGCACGTTGGGTGGCACGGGATACATGCGGACGTGCATTGTCCTGTTGGAACAGCAAGTTCCCTTGCCGGTCTAGGAATGGTAGAACGATGGGTTCGATGACGGTTTGGATGTACCGTGCACTATTCAGTGTCCCCTCGACGATCACCAGTGGTGTACGGCCAGTGTAGGAGATCGCTCCCCACACCATGATGCCGGGTGTTGGCCCTGTGTGCCTCGGTCGTATGCAGTCCTGATTGTGGCGCTCACCTGCACGGCGCCAAACACGCATACGACCATCATTGACACCAAGGCAGAAGCGACTCTCATCGCTGAAGACGACACGTCTCCATTCGTCCCTCCATTCACGCCTGTCGCGACACCACTGGAGGCGGGCTGCACGATGTTGGGGCGTGAGCGGAAGACGGCCTAACGGTGTGCGGGACCGTAGCCCAGCTTCATGGAGACGGTTGCGAATGGTCCTCGCCGATACCCCAGGAGCAACAGTGTCCCTAATTTGCTGGGAAGTGGCGGTGCGGTCCCCTACGGCACTGCGTAGGATCCTACGGTCTTGGCGTGCATCCGTGCGTCGCTGCGGTCCGGTCCCAGGTCGACGGGCACGTGCACCTTCCGCCGACCACTGGCGACAACATCGATGTACTGTGGAGACCTCACGCCCCACGTGTTGCGCAATTCGGCGGTACGTCCACCCGGCCTCCCGCATGCCCACTATACGCCCTCGCTCAAAGTCCGTCAACTGCACATACGGTTCACGTCCACGCTGTCGCGGCATGCTACCAGTGTTAAAGACTGCGATGGAGCTCCGTATGCCACGGCAAACTGGCTGACACTGACGGCGGCGGTGCACAAATGCTGCGCAGCTAGCGCCATTCGACGGCCAACACCGCGGTTCCTGGTGTGTCCGCTGTGCCGTGCGTGTGATCATTGCTTGTACAGCCCTCTCGCAGTGTCCGGAGCAAGTATGGTGGGTCTGACACACCGGTGTCAATGTGTTCTTTTTTCCATTTCCAGGAGTGTAGACACTAGCCAACACTGCAGGTTGCACTGTTGTATTTTACCATAAAGGGAACCTGTGAAATGTCCTCAATACCTTGCAAGCGTCAGTCGTGGTCAGAACAGTGTTCTGTGTAGTTAAGAGTGCACTATGTTGGATGTCAGTGAGCTCTAACATGGGTAAATTGTTGGTGCTCGTATGACGGGTGTTTCTGTAACAAATGGAACAGCAATGGTTGATGTTTCAAGAAGGACCTCGTCGAAGACTTGTAGCGCATACGGGGAAATCAGAGAAATTTCATCCATTAAGCCACTATGTGGACGAAAGTGTGTGTCGAGTGGTCATGACAGATAGTCGTTGAAGAGGACAGTGACGTTACATAAAGAGGAGGATGGCTGCAAAAGTCACTACAAAAGTATATATCCCACTTGCGAACCCTGTCAGCAGCAAAGCAACACGAAGGAAATTTCATAAGCAGGGAATTCGATGGCGAGCTGGAATTCCAAAATCACG
Organism: Schistocerca piceifrons; assembly: GCF_021461385.2. Classification (NCBI taxonomy): domain Eukaryota; kingdom Metazoa; phylum Arthropoda; class Insecta; order Orthoptera; family Acrididae; genus Schistocerca; species Schistocerca piceifrons. Next base: position 303,420,899 of record NC_060139.1, on the reverse strand, counting down.
CCTCAGTTATGCAAATGACCGGAACTGGAAAACGTGATGACGAAGCTATAAAGCCTGGTCTATGGGCAATGGAAGAAAGTCATTTGGTTGAATGAGTCTTGCTACACGCTGTTTCCAACTTCTGGTAGAATTTATGTCTCAAGTGTGACACCTGGCGGGGGTTTAGTGATGATTCGGGCAGACATCTCGTGGTATTCCATGAGACTCACAGGAGGAAGGGTATCTGATTCCCTTGCAAATCATACGTGACCTATATTTATCCATTTTCAGACAACATAAGGTGTTTGGAATGACAAACTATTAGGAGTGATAATGCGTTGTATTTTTAGTTTTTCTATATTTTTCTCCCACCCCTATACATAGGAGTCACGGTATCTACAAGGGGCTTTCAATAAAAAAGGCAACACATATTTTTCTAAAAGCAGGTGGTTTCTAATCAGGATTGGAATACACCATATTATTCCTCATTCTTATGGTTACAAAACCCTATTTCTTAATATAATTTCCGTTCAGTGCGACGGCCTTAAGTCATCTTTCTGGGAGGACCTGTATGCCCGCATTGCACCACTCTAACAGTCGATGTCAGAGCCAACGACTTGCTGTCTCAATAACCTCCCCGATCATCCACGTTCTGTTTCCCATAGGGGGCATCCTTCGACGGGCCAACTATATGAACGTCGGAAGGTGCGAAATCTGGGCTATAGGGTAGAAGAGAAAGAGTGTCCAATGAGCCACATCATGTCTCTCCAGTCAGGCCGTGGGCTTGTTCCCAGCAGGACAAGTATCCACACAGACGGGGCGACTGCATATGGAGCACCACGGACCGTCAGTTACGGCAAGCATTTTTGCCCTTTCCTTTGATGCAGCAACAGAGAGAGGTGCGTCGATATTGGTGCACACGACGATGCCGATAGATGCACGAGTAGCACAACGTCGTCTTTTCAGAAGAGCCCAGCTTCTGCGTGCAGCACCACGATGCATGTATCCATGTGTCGAGGCTCCGAGGAAACAGAATGTTGCGAAACTGCATATGTCGTCCTCACACAGACGCAGCCCCTGGCGTGATAGAATGGGGTGCCATTGGCTATGCAACACACTCATCTCTGGTCCGCATATCCGGCAATTTTGGCAGCAGCTGTTAAGTCTCTGACGTATTAAAGGTATCAGTTGTGGCTATCTTCACATCTTCGTGACGTTGTCTTCCAACAAAATAAGGCAAGACCGCATGATTTTCGCTTGCCGTCGTGACCTGCCTTGATATAGAAAGTTGCAATGGCCATTGCATTCTTGAGATCTGTCACCTACTGCAGGCATTGGTCAGGGGTTACCGAAAGAATGGTATGCCATCAATCGCCAGCCACTATGACTGATGAACTGTGGTAGAGAGTTAAAGCAGCATGTAATGATGTGTCAGAAACCGTAATCCAAGCTCAGTTCTACTTTAGCAGCAACCCGATTAGAGCATTTCTTGCTACTGAATTTTGCTCTGTGTACACCCTCAAAATTACCTACAGAACACTGTAGGCACAAGGAGTAAAATTTCGTTATTTGCTGTTCTTCCCGATGCTGAGATTTTAATGGTAAGCCTTGAAACTCCTCAGTAATGACAGCACGCTCTTTCTTTTGTGTGGTGTCACCGCCAGACACCACACTTGCTAGGTGGTAGCCTTTAAATCGGCCGCGGTCCATTAGTATACGCCGGACCCGCGTGTCGCCACTGTCAGTAATCGCAGACCGAGCGCCACCACACGGCAGGTCTAGAGAGACGTACTAGCACTCGCCCCAGTTGTACAGCCGACGTTCATAGCAATGGTTCACTGACAAATACGCTCTCATTTGCCGAGACGATAGTTAGCATAGCCTTCAGCTACAATTGCTACGACCTAGCAAGGCGCCATAATCCTTTGCTATATATATTGTGGTTGTAACATGTATCATCAAGAGCGATGTTCTAGAAATGTGGATTAAAGTTAAGTATTCCAGAAGCTACGTACTTTTCTTTATAGCATTCATTACGTATCCTGTTTCAGACCTCACGCCAGCCTGCGTGAGTTTAAGCGCGTGCCTTTCGGCTTCCTCTCATTGTGTCTAGGCTGTCTTGCCTAGAGACAACATTTTGTTTTAAGGTACTCTTGGCATTTTTTCTTGGCAACCGTCCACCCTCGAAGAATGTGGTCCAGCATACTTGTTTCAGAGTCTGCAACGTCTGCAGTGGCTGAAAACTCCCACCCGAGAGTGACAGTCCCTATTGCAGTTTGGGCACGAAAAACGTGGGGGACTTCGAACAGAAGCCGCTCTCCCTTTCCGTCTTGCGGTCTTTACGATTTTTCTTGTGTCTATTAGATACACTGTGTATAGCGTATTTTAAATACGACAGTATGCCATCTTAGGCACTGTATAACATTAAAACACTTGTTAATGGCACTTTAAAGCCGAAATCATGATCGTGTAAATGTAACACTGCAAATAAAAAACAGTCTAATGGTGGTACTGACTTTAAAGAAATATATTACGACTGTTGCCCCACATTATGAAAAAAATTATTTAATTCGTACATATTTTCATGTGTATTCTCATCGAACATTATGATGACACTTTCAATTTTTTACTTGTTATCAGGTGAAGGCTAGAATTTACTTTCACTGCTTCCCTCGCCTCTTCTCGAACTTGCGTGAGGTGTTCGTTCAAATGGTTCAAATGGCTCTGAGCACTATGGGACTCAACATCTTAGGTCATAAGTCCCCTAGAACTTAGAACTACTTAAACCTAACTAACCTAAGGACATCACACACACCCATGCCCGAGGCAGGATTCGAACCTGCGACCGTAGCAGTCCCGCGGTTCCGGACTGCAGCGCCAGAACCGCTATACCACCGCGGCCGGCAAGGTGTTCGTCATTATTATCACTAGCCTTATCTTTATGTATTAGTGTTACAACAGTATCCATTTCTAAACAATATTTCAGCACTTTAACTGATACCACAAATCACGCAAATGATTCATCTTCTATACCAGCAACATCTTCACGAATAAGAGTTCGTCATAACTTCATCTCAACTGGTCTCAGTACGTCAGCTGGGTTGATTACCAATCGCCGACCCTTCTGACCCATCACTAGACAAGTTACTTCACAAAATGCAACTTCGCATACACACTGCGCCGGCTGTACTGGTCTCGACTGGCGTAGCTGCAGGCAAAAGTCGACTTCAGTATGGAATACCCAGCGGTCTCTAATGGACGACTGCAGAGGTTTGCAGATAAACAAATTTCAACGGTACAGTATTGGGACCTTTAAATGAACCCTCAGGGGATTGTGGTGTTTGTTCGAGCCCAGATAATTCCCTTAGAAGTTTCGCGTTTGTAAGGGGTTAATGGAATCGTTGCGTCTACAATACTCTCCAGTCATGTAGGTACTTCAAAATTAAATTTGGATAGCACGGATGGAGACTGACAAGAGTCTAAAGTATACTGAGAATTCATACTGATAACTCTTGTTGTTATACAGCTTGCCATGACGGTAGATCTAGCCAGCATAGCTTACAGAAAGTCTACATAAATGTTTATACAGGTTGCTCTAAAATTTCTTTTGCATATTTCTAGGACTTACATAGGGGACTGAGTAGATAATATTCTGAATTGGAACCTAGGTTCGTAAACGTACCGTTTCCGAGCTACAGCATTTACAAAACACTTTGGAAATGCGACAGCTTATAGAAGAAATTTATTAGGCGTGACCTGGTGCATCATTTGTTTTACATCCATTGCACGCGCTATTGTTCGTGTACTCAGTGGAAGTTCTCTTTAATGTGATGCAATACGGACTCCTCCAATTCGGGTTTGCAGCGTCTCCTTGGAATACCAGTCACGCCTGCTGACGGTGAAAGTACCCCTTTCTCGAAGCCATTGCGTAACTGTAGTGTAAAGGGTATGCGATGGAGCCGGATATTCTGGATACCGATCTCAATAAAGGCGACGAGCAGTCCTCTCATCACTATGAGCTTCGCCATACAGGAGGATCATGTCGGTGTATTCTGAAAGCGTGTACTCAACCACATCGCTGTAACCCTCACAGACAAGTGGATGACACTCGAACAAGGTCTCAAAAGTAGGAAAGACATCAAATGACATCAGCCGATCCGACGTAAGCATCTCCACAATAACTACTCTGTTGCATACCTACCTAGAAAAAACGTTTTAAAATAGCTTAAGCACGAAAACCGAACGTTTCCAGACACAGGTTCCAATTCAAACTATTGTCTACTAAGTCCCTTCTACAAGTCCTAGAAATCTGTAAGGGGAATTATAGAATATACCGTATAATGTATATGAACTTCCAGCAAGCTGGAATAGTTGTAGATCAGCAAACTCTGTTAATAAGTAAAACGAAAAACCAGCCAAAGTTGCAACTTTTTCGTTGTACTGTCTAATGTGTTGTCTGCAGCGGCATCGGTCTGTAACCGCTATGGTAGGCTGTGAAGCTGGCTATAATAGGTCGGGATGTTTGTAGTTCACCACCCTGGGCGTGGCTGCAGTGGTGTTTTTGGCAGGTGTCAACCGGCGATCAGTCATGGAAACAGTACTTGTTGAATAATCCGTTTATTTCATAACTAGACACAGCAGCCTTCGCGGGAAGGCGGGCAGTGCTGTCCGTGACGTACGCTGGACTCGGCTGGTGAAGCGTGCTGCTGTCAGCAGCGGACAGCATGTGGCGCCAGGCCTCGGGTGATAACAGCTGCCAGCATTAGTGATGCCGTCAGCTCTGCGCTGAAGCGCTGGTTCAGGGACGGGGCTGGTGTGCATCGGAGAGTGAAGGGCGCCCGCTGCAGTTGGTCTGCCCCCACTGCTCAGCACGAAGTGCACCGTGTCAGGCTGGATCCAACCATGGCCCCAGCATGAGTAATGGAGGTGGCGTGTCTACACATGGAGCAATGGCATCCAGTGGCAGTGCATGCCTACACAGGGAAATGTAGAGTGGCAGTATTTGCCCTCTCAGATGGCGACGATAGGTACACTACTGGCCATTAAAATTGCTACACCAAGAAGAAATGCAGGTGATAAACGGGTATTCATTGGACAAATATATCATACTAGAACTGACATGTGATTACATTTTCACGCAATTTGGGTGCATAGATCCTGAGAAGTCAGTGCCCAGAACAACCATCTCTGGTCGTAACAATGGCCTTGATACACCTGGGCATTGAGTCAAACAGAGCTTGGATGCCGTGTACAGGTACAGCTGCCCATGCAGCTTCAACACGATACCACAGATCATCAAGAGTAGTGACTGGCGTATTGTGACGAGCGAATTGCTCGTCCACCATTGACCAGACGTTTTCAGTTGATGAGAAATCTGGAGAATTTGTTGGCCAGGGCAGCAGTCGAACATTTTCTGTATCCAGAAACATTCGATCGTGCAAAATCCTGCTGAAATGTAGGGTTTCGCAGGCATCGAATGAAGTGTAGAGCCACGGGTCGTAACACATCTGAAATGTAAGGTTCACTGTTCAAAGTGCCGTCAATGCGGACAAGACGTGACCGAGACGTGTAACCAATGGCACCCCATACCATCACACCAGGTGATACGCCAGTATGGCGATGACGAATACACGCTTCCAACGTGCGTTCACCGCGATGTCGCCAAACACGAATGCGACCATCATGATGCTGTAAACAGAACCTGGATTCATCCGAAAAAATGACGTTTTGCCATTCGTGCACCCAGGATGTTCGTCGTTGAGTATTCCATTGCAGGCGCTCCTGTCTGTGATGCAGCGTCAAGGGTAACCGCGGCCATGGTCTCCGAGCTGAAAGTCCATGATGCTGCAAACGTCGTCGAACTGTTCGTGCAGACCGTTGTTGTCTTGCAAATGTCCCCATCTGTTGACTCAGGGATCGAGACGTGGCTGCACGATCCGTTACAGCCATGCGGATAAGATGCCTGTCATCTCGACTGCTAGTGATACGAGACTTTTGTGAACCAGCACGGCGTTCCGTATTACCCTCCTGAACCCACCGATTCCATATTCTGCTAACAGTCATTGGATCTCGACCAACGCGATACGATAAACCGCAATCGCGATAGGCTACAATCCTCCTTACACGAGGCATCACAACAACGTTTCACCAGGCAACACCGGTCAACTGCTGTTTGTGTATGAGAAATCGGTTGGAAACTTTCCTCATGTCAGCCCGTTGTAGGTGTTGCCACCGGCGCCAACCTTGTCTGTATGCTCTGAAAAGCTAATAATTTGCATATCACTGCATCTTCTTCCTGTAGGTTACAGTTTGCGTTTGCAGCACATTTTCGTGGTGTAGCAATTTTAAAGGCCAGTAGTGTAGCTAAATGGCCCATGCTCGAACCCTGATCCATCAGAGTAGGTGACCAATAGAGGTGGCCTGTAGTTGGAAAGGCCCCACGCCGGCACCAACCAGACTTAACACTGGCAGCAGTCTGTTGCTAGTGAAGATGGCAGCTGGCGGTGGCAGCTTCCTGACATATTACATATTTTGGCTCGAGAATGGGTTAATCCTACCCTTGCGACTGGCGATGACTACGTAATGCGTGTGTGAATTGTGCGGTACACACTGACGGGGAAAATATCGCAACACCAAAAACTGGCTAATGTACAGTAATGAAATTTCGGGAATGCATTTGCCTAGGTAACGTATTTGAGTAATTAACATTGCAAGATCACAGGTTAATCTAAGCGCGAGATAAACCATTGAAATTTATAATTCTGGTACATAAATTACCGGTGTGACGACCGGAATGTTAAATGCAAGCGTGAATGCAATGTGTTGTACAGGTGCCGGATGTCAGTTTCTGGGACAGAGTTCCATTTCTGTTACACTTGGTCGGTCATTACTTTTAATGCTGATCGTGGATGAAGCTAGACTTGTCGTCCGATGATGTCCCATATATTCTCTACTGGAGACAGAGCTGAAGATCTAGCAACCCAGGATGACATGTCGATTCTCTGTAGAGTATGCTGCGCTACAACAGCGATACGTGGGCGAGCGTTATCCTATTAGAAAAATCCCCTGGAAAGCAGTTCATAAATGGCAGCGCTATAGGTCAACTCACTTCACTAACGTACAAATGTAAAGTTAGGGTTCGTGGGATGACCATGAGAGTGCTCCTGTTGTCAAACAAAATCACAAAAAAATGGTTCAAATGACTCTGAGCACTATGGGACTTAACATCTGAGGTCATCAGTCCCCTAGAACTTAGAACTACTTAAACCTAGCTAACCTACGGACATCACACACATCCATGCCCGAGGCAGGATTCGAACCTGCGACCGTAGCGGTCGTGCGGTTCCCGACTGTAGCGCCTAGAACTGCTCTGCTACAAAATCACACCCCAGACCAAAACTCCAGGTAAAGCTCCAGTGTGTCTAACACGCAGACTGGTTGGTTGCAGGCCCTCAAAAATGGTTCAAATGACTCTGAGCACTATGGGACTTAACTTCTGAGGTCATCAGTCCCCTAGAACTTTGAGCTACTTAACCCTAACTAACCTAAGGACATCACACACATCCATGCCCGAGGCAGGATTCGAACCTGCGACCGTAGCGGTCGCGCGGTTCCAGACTGTAGCGCCAGAACCGCTCGGCCACCAGCGGCCGGTTGCAGGCGCTCAACTAGCCTCCTTATAATCTATACACGGCCATCTGTGGAACAGAGGCAGAATTGGCTTTCATCATAAAATGCAACAGACCTCCACCTTGCCCTCCATTGAGCTCTCGCTTGACATCACTGAACTCGCAAAGGGCGGTGGTTTGGGGACGGTGGAATGCACGCTTCAAGGCGTCTGGCTCGGAGCTGTCCTTGAAGTATCCGATTTGTAACGGTTCGTTGTGTCACTCTGATGCCAACTAATGCTGAAATTGCTGCTGCAGGTGCAGTACGATGCGCCAGAGCCATAAGCCGAACACAATGGCTAACCCTCTCGGTAGTGACACGTGACTGTCCGGACGCTCTTCTTATGATTGAACACTCATGTGACAATCGCTGCCAGCAGTCGTGTACACTTACTACATTCCTGCCCAATCTTTCTGCAACATCACAGAAGGATCATCCTGCCTCACGTAGCCCTTTACAGGACCTCGTTCAAACTCAGTGAGGTGTAGATGATGGCGTCCTTGTCGCCTTGAAGGCACTCTTTACTAACATCAACTCACCACATCCAATCTCAAAGGTATCTGACGCTCACGACCGTTGCAGCGTGTATTTAAAGAAAATCTCAGTTAAATCCTCATATAGGCGTCACTAGCGCCATTCTTATGCCACTGGTGATAGGCAACATCTTTCAGATGTACAAAAACGCCTACCAACTTTCTTTTATGTTGATAGGCGACTCCATAATGAGCTGTGAGCACAACGACCATATGATAAATAAAATTAGAAGTAAGGTCAGCATTGGCCTCAAAAATGTTTCAAATGGCTATGAGCACTATGGGACTTATCATCTGAGGTCATCAGTCCCCTAGAACTTAGAACTACTTAAACCTAACTAACCTAAGGAAATCACACACATCCATGCCCGAGGCAGGATTCGAACCCGCGACCGTAGCAATCGCGCGGTTCCGGACTGAAGCGCCTAGAACCGCTCGGCCACCGCGGCCTGCAGCATTGGCCTTAATTTCGACGATTTATTAGCAGCAAAATCGATATTCGGTCACATAATGATCATCTTCAGTGCTTTAGCTGGCGTCTAGTTATTAGCAGTAACAGGAGCTATGAAACGATGACAATAACTCGTTGTTGCGCCTTCCGCATTCAACGCAGGAACAACGCACTCACTGATACAACGTGGACCGTGTGTGCGTCTGACAAGCACTCATTTCTCTCCATGCGACGCTGCTATCGCCTGGACGGGTTTCTGTCGATAGTAGGTCGGTGGTCTTAATGTTCTGGCTGATAAGTGTATGACTATGGGTAACACTGTCCCTGATTACTTGTGTTACGTCTTGTTTTCATTTTCGATTGTGGCACATATTCACCCGTAACAGAATGTAGTCAAATTAAACCAGATAATTAACCTCCCGAAAACTCTCAGAACCGTGAGACGGGAACTACTTTCAACTCCTGTTCTCATTTTCGATGGTGGCACATACCTGTTCTTAACAGAATATAGTCAGATTAAAGTAGGTGATGCTGAGGGAACTAAGACAGAAAATGAGACGCAAAAACTTGTAAATGAGTTATTTGGACAGCAGACCAACTGATGATGGCAGGAGTAAAGAGGATATAAAATGCAAGCTGACACTAGCAAGAATAGCATTTCTTAAAAGCTATATTTCTGAAAATCTAATATAAGTTGTGTTGGATTGTTTGGGTGAAGAGACCAGACAGCGAGGTCATGGGTCTCATCGGATTAGGGAAGGATGGGGAAGGAAGTCGGCCGTGCCCTTTCATAGGAACCATCCCGGCATTTGCCTGGAGCGAGTTAGGGAAATCACGGAAAACCTAAATCAGGATGGCCGGACGCGGGATTGAACCGTCGTCTAAGATAAGTCTTTAAGGTATTTTTGCCTTGAGTGTAGCCTTGTACAGAAGTGAAACGTGGATGATGAACAGTTCACATTAAAAGAGAAATTTTTGAAATGTGGTGCTATACACGAAGGTTGAAGGTTAAATGAATAGATCGAGCAGTTAACGAGAAGATATTGAATTAAGGTGAGGGAAAAAAGAATTTTATGACACAACTCGACATATTCAGGGGCGGCAAACTGTTAGTGGAGGGAAGCCTATAGTGTAAAAGTTGAAGAGGGAGACCAAGGCTTGAGAACAGAAATCAGATTCAAATGGATCCGGGCAGCAGCTGTAAAGAAAATATATAGAGGTTTGCACAGGACTGACAACAGAGGATAGCTGGATAAAATCAGTCTTAGAATTAAAAGTGACAACAGCAGCACATCAACAAATTACACGTGTTAGAATATGCACTATCTGCCAATAGTTTTTAAGAATATTCTGGCACTGAAACATTAATGGGCAGTAATTTAACAGTCGGTAAGCGTACCTTCAATATGAAGTTGAACTGTACAGGAATATACACTCTAAGAAAAGAAAGAAAAAACAAACAAACGACGCACGACAAAGGAATTATCCGAATAGAAAGGACATCGGTAGATGTTATTTACATGTGCAGACAAACAAATGATTACAATTTCAGAAAAAAATTCTGTGATTTGTTCTAGAGAAGACAGTAGAACCTCTGGCCGTGTGCGGGCGGGAATTACATTGTTTAAACGTAAGCTAACGATGGCTTGCCTCGAAGACCATCAAAACGAGACGTAAAATATCGTCTACGTACCAGTATGCTGTAAGGGTGCCGTGGGTGACAACCAAAGGGGCCCTGCTATGAAATGAAATGGCATCCCAGACCATCACTCCTGGCTGTTGGCCCATATGGTGGACGACAGACAGATTGATATCCCACCTCTGTCCGGTGCGTTTCCAGACACTTCTTCGCTGGTCACGGGGGCTCAGTTCGAAGCGGGGTTCATCGCTGAAGACAATTATACTCCAGTCATTGACATTCCAGATGTGTCTGAAGACTCCCGGACAGTGGTGGGATACCAACATGTTTGATGTCTGCCGTGTGGCCCAACAGCCAAGAGTAAAGGTCTGGTGGGTGGGGGGGGGGGGGGGGGGGGGGAGCATTTCATTTAGTAGCAATACACTTTTGTTTGTCATCCGCGGCGCCCATACAGCACAGCGGTGCGTAGACGACATTTTACGCCTCGTTTTGATGCCTTTCGTGGAAAGGCATCCTGGTCTTACCTTTCAGCAAAATGATGCCCGAAGGCACACGGTGAGAGTTACTATTGCTTCTCCTGGTGCTTGCCAAACCCTACTTTGGACAGAAAGGTCGCCGGACTTCTCCACAGTTGGGAATCTTTGGAGCATTATGGGCAGGGCACTCCGATCAGCTCGGTATTTACACGATGCAATGCGCCAGTTGACCAGAATTTGACGCGATATTCCTCAGGAGGACATCCAACAAGGCTAAGTCAATGTCTAACCCAGTAACTGACTGCATAAGGGCCAGATGTGGACCAACGCTCAATTGCTCGATGTGTGAAGCTCTTTCTCTTGAATAAATCATCCTATTTTTCAGAAATTGTAATCATTTGTATGTACCTGTGCATCACATTCAGATAATCCCTTCGTAGTGCCTTGTTTCTTTTTTCTTAGAGTGTATGTAAGAGATGCAGCTGATACGCAGACTGTATGACCTCATCTTCGTTTATTCTAGAGTTTTAAAACGTTGTTTCCGCTTTAGCGCCTTTCTTAATGGAGATGGATATTTTATGACGTTATACAGTTGGTGCCGACGCATCAGCTCTAAATAGAAGTAGCCCTTATGAGCAGCTCTTGTTGGTAAGTGGCTAGTGAAATTTCAAACTAGGATAAAAGCTGAAGTATCATATACTTGAACCAAGATTAACGCCAAGAAGCTTAAAGTGACAAACATGAAGAACTGAAACAGCGGAAGAGTTTTCTAAAAGAACTGGAAGTTTGTTGACCGGTTCTGCTGCTTAGAAAACGTCACACCAGAGAAGGAGGCTACTACAGGAAACATTAAGAGAAAAATTAATGAGACTAGCTTTGGGTTAGCAACACTCCTAACGATCTGGTGATGTGGAAACTTTAAACAGTCAGATAATAGCTCCTGTCTAACAGCAACGTAAAGGCGGCCCACGAGGATGACTGTAACACGTTGAAATCCAATAGATTACAGTCTAGGCGTCTGCAGGATTTCATGAGGACATGCCAGAGGAATCTTCTGAGTACGTATTAGGAACAAGTTATATCCCAAGAATAGCCCCGGATCAGTGCAAAGTCGATAGATAACGACAGCAGAACGCGTCACAGCTGGTCGGTCCCGGAAGAAACACGTACCGTCTTACGGAACAAGCAGTGGAATGGGGACGTCAAGAAAATACACCGACGGCAATAGAATCGCAGCATCAAGAAGGAGTTGGGCGACGTAAATCTACGTTGGTAGGAGCGTTTCTACATCTGACAGGTGACCTCTATTCAAATTTCGAAGCAGTAGCGTGAGTTGGCACTAGTAGCCACTATGTGGATGCAAATCAGGTTTGCTGCAAATATACGCTGACCGTTAGTTACCTTTGAGATTGGACGTTAGGTGGCCGAGCGGTTCTAGGCGCTACAGTCGCAGGTTCGAATCCTGTCTCGGGCATGGATGTGTGTGATGTCCTTAGCTTAGTTAGGTTTAAGAAGTTCAAAGTTCTAGGGGACTGATGACCTGAGAAGTTAAGTCCCATAGTGCTCAGAGCCATTTGAACCATTGGACGTGAGGAGTTGATATTAGTCAAGAATTCCTTTAAGGTGATAAAGACGCTGCTATCAACACCTCACTGAGTTTGAAAATGGTCGTGTAAGAGGGCTATGATGAGCTGGATGACCCCTCTGCGATACCGCAGAAACACTTGGCAGGAATGTAGCCACTGTACATGATTGCTGGCAGCGGTGTTCTCGGGAATGTACGGTCGCAAGAAGATCGGGCTCCGAAAGGTCAATTGTCACTACCGAGAGGGAAGACCATAGCGTATGACTCTGGCGCATCTACTGCATCTGCAGTGGCAATTTGAGCCTTAGTTGGCGCCACAGCGACACAACGAACTGTTACAGGGTGGAAGTATGTTGTGTTTTCTGACGAAAGCTGGTTGTCCCTCTGTGCCAGTGATTTCCGTGTGTTGGTTAGGAGGAAGCCAGCCGAGGGACTGCAACCTACCTGTGTGCGTGTTAGACACGCTGTACCTCTGTATCTGCTGTTATGGTCTGAGATGCGATTTCGTATAACAGGAGGAGCACTCTCGTGGTTATCCCACGCATCTTGACTGCACATTTGTATGTGATTCGACTTGCAATGCTGTCATTCGTGAACAGCACTCCAGAGGGTGTTTTCCAACACAATACTGCTCGTCCACATACCGCTGTTGTAATCCAACATGCTCTACAGAGTGTCGACATTTTGGCGTGACCTGCTCGCTCAACAGATCTATACCCAGTCGAGCACTTATGGGACATCACCGGAGGACAACTCCTGTGTCATCCACAGGCGGCATAAACCGTCTCTATATTGACCGACCAAGTGCAACAGGTATGAAACTCCATGCCACAAACTGACATCTGGCACCGGTACAACACAATGCATGCAAATCTGCATACTTTCATTCAACATTCTGGCGGTCACACTGGTTATTAATGTACCAGCATTTTACATTTGCAATGTTTTACCTAGCGCACACACTATCTGGTCAAAAGTACACGGACACCGGTTAGCGGACTTCAACATGGCGTGTGTTCGCCCTCCACCTTCATAACTGCTTTAACTCTGCTGAGGACACGTCCAGTGAGATGTGTGAATATCTGTGGAGGCATGACAGCCCATTCTTCCTCAAGAGCCGAAACCAGAGAAGGAGTCGGGAGTCTGAAGCGAAGTCGAAGTTCTAACACAACCCAAAGGTGTTGGTTTCAGTTCAAGACTCTGAGCAGCCCAGTCTATTTCAGGAATATTGTTGTCCACAAACCGTTGCCTCACACATGCAGCATTGACAGGGGCTATTACCATGCTGGTACAAACAATGGTCGTCTCCGAAATGTTCCTCTACTGTGCGCAATGCACAATGCATAAAAATGTGTTCATATCATTCCGCATTCACCGTTTTCTTGAGCGCAATATGGAGACCACACTCTAAGCACGAAAAAATCTCCAATACCGTATCACTGCCACCTCTGTACTTACCTGCTGGCGCTACACAACATTCCCCAGGCATTCGACAAACCCAAAGTCATCCATCGGATTGCTGTAAGGTATAGCGTGATACGAGGTGCGACAATAAGGTAATGAGACTGATTTTCTTTGCAAGATGTGGCAACCCTGCAGGCATGCATACACTACGTATCCTTGACTTTGGTCTATAAGCTGCTTCTAGTCCAAGCGGCACATCGATGCAACTGCTCGGTCATGCTGTAATAAGTTAACACCTGTTTGTCTCTCGTCATGGAAATGTAACCGCATAGTATTGCGCAACGGTATGCCATTTCTTTTTGCGTTAAATTGGGTGAAAACGCGACGACAACTTATGGTAAGCTTCAGAAGGCTTTTGGAGAGGAGGTTATGTCAAGAGCTCAAGTTTTTCGTTGGCATAAAATGTTTAGTGAAGGCAGAACGAATGTTGAAGATGAAGACCGCAGTGGACGACCATTAACCTCACGGACGGATGTCAACTTGACCAGGGTGTGTGAACTCATACGATCTGATCGAAGGCTATCCGTGAAAATGTTTGCAGAAGAACTGAACATCAATCGAGAGCCGGTTCGTTTAGTAATAACCAAAGATCTTGGTATGAGAAAGATTTGTGCAAAAATGGTCCCCAAAAATCTCACACCACAACAGCGAGAAACACGGAAAAATGTGGCAGCCAATCTGTTAGAGCAAACGGGAATCAATCCAGAATTGTTGAGCCGTGTTATCACTGGTGATAAAAGTTGCTTTTTTTCAGTACGATCCAGAGACGAAACCCCAAAGTTCGCAATGGTGCTCAAAGGGCTCATCCGACGTCGACTAGTAGAGTGGTACCATGCGAGCATACATTCCAGTATGGTGGCTTAAGGTCGTCGCTTTGGACGGAGATTATGTGAAAAATAGGGTTTTGTAGCCAAAATAATGGGGAACAATATGATGTATTGTAATCCGGAATGAAACAAACCTTCTTTCAGAAAACGTATGTATTGTATTGCTTATTGAAGACAAGACAGGTCTTGTTGTTTTTGAGGTCATATACGTGGTCCGCTAAGTAGCGTCGAAATGTCTCGAAACGTTAGTTATTGCTCCAGCGATGAACGGAGCTGCTGGCATGGCGTAAGTGTTGAGCTTGAGGGTGTCAACAAGCATTCGGATTTCGGCATCGGACCCCATCTTGCGTCCGCGCCAGTGCACAGTAGTAATCCAGAAGATCATGGTACAAGGCGATCAGTATCCACAGCTCCGTAAGACGTGCTAACGTCCTATACCACTAGAGGCCGTTAAATGCGTAAGTAATGTCTATCGTTATGGTTATTACATATTGACGATCTGTGTTGGCTACTATGCGGGGAGCTTGATTTATCGTGTCGTCAGTTGACTTGTTTTTCCGAAAGCAACATTGATGTGGGCTAAGTATCATTAGCTCCCAGTGTGACTGTAGTCCGTCGTACGGGGGGGGGGGGGGGGGGGAGGGTTTGTTGGGGGGGGAACTAGACAGCGAGGTCATCGGTCTCATCGGAGTAGGGAAAGATGGGGAAGGAAGTCGGTAGTGCCCTTTCAAAGGAACCATGCCAGTATTTGCCTAGAGCGATTTAGGGAAATCACGGAAAACCTAAATCAAGATGGCCGGACGCGGGATTGAACCGTCGTCCTCCGGAATGCGAGTCCAGTGTGTTAGCCACTGCGCCACCTCGCTCGGTGGTCTGTCATACGGAAGGCGTTCCTGGACCTTAGCAACTGTGTTCAATAAGCAAATTTGGTCTCATGGTTTTGGATCGGTTGAATTTTTATCCTCGTCTTTCCTGAGGATTACAGTGTTTGCTGCAGTGTTTGCTACATTGTTGGCTATTTTCTACGCTGCGGGTAATCTTCTCAGGAGCAGGTCCTTGTTTAAGGTCTAAGTTAGGAAGGAGTGACAAGCGACGTGGTCTGTTGCAGGACTTCGGCGTGGATGCCATCGGGTCAGGAGCTTTTTACGGTTCTGTACCTCAATCGGTTAAAACAAAACAGTTATAGGTCCACTTTGTTACCTGTCTGTCTGTCCGATCGACTGCTAAAATGCCTCTCAGGAACGGGTGTGCATATCAAGTTGATATTTCTGCCACATACTAAGGTCTACGGTTCCTTGTCAGTGTAAAAAATTGAAGTTGTATGCAATGCAATCAAAAGATACGGCCGTTTATGTCACGTATTTTCGTACCCGCAGACTCACTCGTAAAATATTGTTCTGAAATATCAGATACGCCAAGATCGTTTGTAAATATTTTTATTCAATACCTGTTTCGACATATCTGTGCTGTCATCATCGGATCTTGTAACACATTGACAAGATCAGATTGGTTGATTTGGGAGAGGGGACCAAGTAGCGAGGTCATCGGGCCCATCGGATTAGGGAAGGATGGGGAAGGAATTCGGTCTTGCCCTTTCAAAGGAACCATCACGGCATTTGCCTAGAGCGATTTGGGGATATCACGGAAAACCTACATCAGGATGGCCGTACGCGGTTTTGAACCGCCGTCGTTCCGCATGCGATCCCATTGTGCTAACCACTGCGCCACCTCACTCGGTCAGAAAGCAAGGTTTCACAGTAAAAGTAAGGGAAAAACTTCGGAAACTGTTAATTTATAATTACTTCACAGGAAAAAAATTGTCGTTTGTTGTCCGACTGTCTGTTTTGTCTGTCCGTCTGTTTTGAGGTTTTTTTTTTTTCTCACTAACGGGTAGACGTATCAAGTTGAAGTTTATATCACATACTGCGGTCTATAGTCCCTTTGTGGTGTAGTAAATGTAATTGCCGGCCGGAGTGGCCGAACGGTTCTAGGCGCTACAGCCTGGAACCGCGCGACCGCTACGGTAGCAGGTTTGAATCCTGCCTCTGGCATGGATGTGTGTGACGTCCTTAGGTTAGTTAGGTTTAAGTAGTTCTAAGTTATAGGGGACTGATGACCTCAGATGTTAAGTCCCATAGTGCTGAGAGCCATTTGAACCATTTATTTGAATACTTCCTGTTGACCTAGATCATGTAATTTTGGAGGAAGCAAGCTTTCACGGTAAAAGGAAAAGAAAAGTCTGAAAACTGTTAAGTCGTAATTATATCACATGAAAAAGCATATATTCTATATCATATGGTACCCGAATGTTTCTCTATCTGTTTTGTTAAGAACCCTTTTTTCTCAGGAACAGAGTGGCGTATCGAGTTGAAATTTATGTTCCTCGGCGGGATAATAAAGTTAAGCTTTTAAGTCAGTGCAATCAAAATATACGGCCACTTACGTCACATGTTTTGATGCTGGCAAACTCACGCATCATAACCCATAGGGGGCTTCCCGTTGACCTGGAATCATGAAATTTGGCAGAAAGCACAGTTTCACAGAACAAGTAAAGGAAAAATCGTAAGTTGTTAATATGCAATTACGTTGCACAAAAAATTCTTTTGTCGTGTTATCGGACTTATAAGTTAAAACTGAAACGTTTTCCAAAGTCTTGGAAGTACCGGGACCGATATATTCGCAGTATGTGTGTGTTGTCAAGAAATTTCAAAATTCTCGATTATCGCAATGGATGAACTATATTCGTACATATTTAAACTCGTATTGAACCCTCGGTGCGTGAGTCCTACTCATATGGCGGTTTCTGTCCTGTAGTGAATTTGTACTTCCGTTCGCACTGCAGTGCCTCTCCATCTATGCGATCGCGTGCCGATCATCTAGTCGTAGCGTTGACAACACCGAGTGGGGATTTGATTTTTTTCTGTTAAAATTGTGTAAGGTAATCACCATATGTTTTACTGTGTAATGGTGACCCAATGTCGTCCCTGAATCTGAAAAACAGCTGTTCTGTGTCTATCTTTCATCTTTCTGTATATTTGTAGTCTTGCTTGTCCGCCTCTGGCGTTGTTTGCTCTTTGATAGTTTTTGCCAGTTTGTCTTGTTTGTTTCCTAGGGTTTGTGAGCCCGTGTGACTATGGATTTTTTTAGTGTTCAGGTTTGCTTGTGCGTGCTATTGCTGTCTTTTGTACCGTCTAACATACACTCTGTCGTTGTTATGGCATATGCTTCCTTTTACGGTTTGCAGAGAATAATCTATGATTTCTCGCAGTGTTTCCCAGTCTGCTTTAAACTCGTCAGATACGTAATCTAATACATTGCAGGTCTAGATTTTTATTGTGATTACCTTTATGTCACATTGTGTGCAGCCTTCTTGAACGATCCAGTCTCCTATTTGTGTCAAGGCTTTGATGTTTACGATGAAGACATCTCTGTTGCCTTGCCGTCCTGTGTTTCCTTGAAAGGTTGATGGCTCTCCCTCTCTGTTAATAATGTGTATATTATGTTCATGTAGTGTATCGCTTACTATGCTCCTTTTATCGTCAGTTGCGTTGGAGTGCCGTGAAGGTTATTTTGCGTTAATCTCTGTGCATTCTAAAAGGCCTACGCATACTGCATATTGTGCAACGTTCCTAATGTAAAGTACGTATGTTTCTATATTAACGGAGTACTGTACACAGGGAGAGGCTTCGACCCAGCTGGTATGTCCCCACGTAAATTCTATTGTTATGTGCTTCCCACAATGTTGACTTTTTTGGTTACTACAACGTTTTTATTCAGTACTATTATGACAGCCACTGGCATTTGGTCACCAGTAATTGTTATTGTTCCTGGAGGTAGGCATGTGAGTCGACCATCTTCGAAGAACGGTCCTTGGAGACAAATTACGTCCGCAACTTTCGTTAATTCCACGCTTACTAATTTAATTCTTCCGGAATCAAGCTGCTTTATTTTCATATGGAAATTTTCTAAAACCTTAGTAATGCGGTGTTGTCTTGGTGTGGCCGAACAGAGCTTTTCCATGTGCGCGTACAATACACTCCTGGAAATTGAAATAAGAACACCGTGAATTCATTGTCCCAGGAAGGGGAAACTTTATTGACACATTCCTGGGGTCAGATACATCACATGATCACACTGACAGAACCACAGGCACATAGACACAGGCAACAGAGCATGCACAATGTCGGCACTAGTACAGTGTATATCCACCTTTCGCAGCAATGCAGGCTGCTGTTCTCCCATGGAGACGATCGTAGAGACGCTGAATGTAGTCCTGTGGAACGGCTTGCCATGCCATTTCCACCTGGCGCCTCAGTTGGACCAGCGTTCGTGCTGGACGTGCAGACCGCGTGAGACGACGCTTCATCCAGTCCCCAACATGCTCAATGGGGGACAGATCCGGAGATCTTGCTGGCCAGGGTAGTTGACTTACACCTTCTAGAGCACGTTGGGTGGCACGGGATACATGCGGACGTGCATTGTCCTGTTGGAACAGCAAGTTCCCTTGCCGGTCTAGGAATGGTAGAACGATGGGTTCGATGACGGTTTGGATGTACCGTGCACTATTCAGTGTCCCCTCGACGATCACCAGTGGTGTACGGCCAGTGTAGGAGATCGCGCCCCACACCATGATGCCGGGTGTTGGCCCTGTGTGCCTCGGTCGTATGCAGTCCTGATTGTGGCGCTCACCTGCACGGCGCCAAACACGCATACGACCATCATTGGCACCAAGGCAGAAGCGACTCTCATCGCTGAAGACGACACGTCTCCATTCGTCCCTCCATTCACGCCTGTCGCGACACCACCGGAGGCGGGCTGCACGATGTTGGGGCGTGAGCGGAAGACGGCCTAACGGTGTGCGGGACCGTAGCCCAGCTTCATGGAGACGGTTGCGAATGGTCCTCGCCGATACCCCAGGAGCAACAGTGTCCCTAATTTGCTGGGAAGTGGCGGTGCGGTCCCCTACGGCACTGCGTAGGATCCTACGGTCTTGGCGTGCATCCGTGCGTCGCTGCGGTCCGGTCCCAGGTCGACGGGCACGCGCACCTTCCGCCGACCACTGGCGACAACATCGATGTACTGTGGAGACCTCACGCCCCACGTGTTGAGCAATTCGGCGGTACGTCCACCCGGCCTCCCGCATGCCCACTATACGCCCTCGCTCAAAGTCCGTCAACTGCACAAATGGTTTACGTCCACGCTGTCGCAGCATGCTACCAGTGTTAAAGACTGCGATGGAGCTCCGTATGCCACGGCAAACTGGCTGACACTGACGGCGGCGGTGCACAAATGCTGCGCAGCTAGCGCCATTCGACGGCCAACACCGCGGTTCCTGGTGTGTCCGCTGTGCCGTGCGTGTGATCATTGCTTGTACAGCCCTCTCGCAGTGTCCGGAGCAAGTATGGTGGGTCTGACACACCGGTGTCAATGTGTTCTGTTTTCCATTTCCAGGAGTGTATTTAGTTCCTCAGAGCGATGCGTACATGGCTGCTATAGTAGGGCACATAGTTTTCGCGTATGTGTTTGTAGGTTTATTGCCCGCAGTTACATTCTTTCTGCTTGCCCAATTGTAGGGTACCAATTTTGTCAACCCATGAATGTTTTAATCGTATCACTAATCTCTGGACTGCCTGGAAGTTGTCTTTTTTCTATTTTTTTCTTTTTCTAATCTCAAAAGTCGTAAGTCTTCTTTTAACCTACCATAGTCTGTAGTGGTCCGGTTCTAGTGGTTCTGAGCCCTTAGTTGTGTCTTGTGACACTAAGCTTGATGTTGCTGTGCTGGGGTCAGTACACTCTAATTCTGGAGTTAGCAGTATCTACTTGCGGGTAGATTTGTCGTTTGTCTTTGCGTCATCTGTTTTAATGAAATATTCTGTCGCATATTTAACAGACGTCATGTATTTTCTGCATTTGTAGACTGGCACTCTATATTAGATGATACTGTGTTAGTGGGACTTTTCTTAATTCTGTTTTTATGTTGAGCTACTATCACGCTGCTGTCTGCCCGTTTAGCTGAGTGGTAACGTGTGTTTGCCTATCATGCAGCGGTCCCGGGTTGGATTCCCGGCCGGCTTGGAGATTTTTTCTCCGTTCGTTCACCGATACGTATGTCGCCCAGTGTGGCGTCGCCTGAAATAAGGCTTGCAATCCGGCGGCCGAAATTCCCCGAATGGGGTCTCCCGGCCATCAATTCCACATGATCATTTCATATTTATTACATTGATGCTTAACACTGTGGTTCACACGATGAATTTATATTTTCACACGTATATTCGATATTCAGCTGTTCCTTGTCAACTCTTAATCCATACGAAACTGCCATAGAAATGCTCGAAGAATTGAAATGGGAATTCATGGAAACAAGATGACATAGGAGACAATCTAAGTAGCCGTCTTAGACGTCATTTACCGTCTTGTAAAGTCATCAGATGATCAAAACGACTTGCAAAATGATTTACATTAGATATCTGTATGTTGCGAAAAGTGGCAGTTCACCCTGAAGAAGGAAAAGTGTGAAGTCATTCACATGAGTACTAAAAGAAATCAGCTAAATTTCGATTACGCGATGAGTCACACAAATCTGAAGGTTGTAAATTCAGTTAAATACTTAGGGATTACAGTCACAAATAACCTAAACTGGAACGATCACATTGATAATATTGTGGGTACAGCAAACCAAAGACTGCGACTCATTGGCAGTACACTTAGAAGGTGCAACAGGTCTATTAAAGAGACTGCTTACACCACGCTTGTCCGCCCTATTCTGGAGTATTGCTGTGCAGTGTGCGTCCGCATCAGGTGGGACTGACGGATGACATCGACAAAGTACAAAGAAGGGCAGCACGTTTTGTATTATCGTGAAATAGGGGAGATAGTGCCACAGACATGATACGTGAATTGGAGTGGCAATCATTAAAACAAAGGCGTTTTTCGCTGCGACGGGATCTTCTCATGAAATTTCAGTCACCAGTTTCCTCCTCAGATTGCGATAACATTCTGTTGGCGCCCACCTACGTAGGGAGAAATGATCATCACGATAAAATAAGAGAAATCAGGGCTCACATAGAAAAATTTAAGTCTTCGTTTTTCCCGCGTGCCGTTCGAGAGTGGTGGTTCGTTTAAGCCTTTGCCAGGCACTTTATTGTGAATAGCAGAGTAATCACATAGATGTAGATGTGTAAATGTAGTTCTGATGATAACGTGTTTATTCGAAGAAATCTATGCGACAGCTCTGCTGTCACCATCTCATACGGGTGCTAAGAATAAAATAGATTAGAGTGTGTATACAAGCAAATAGTTGTTTTTGCTTCTATATCCTAATGCAATTGGACAGAAAACTGAGATAATACTGGTGTGAAGTTACCGTCGCCAGGCACTTGTCAACAGCTAGCGGAGTACGCGGGGTTCAAATGGTGCACGGCCACTCCGGCCGGCAGTACATAGGGTGACTCAGGTGCCCTTACCGATGCCGTTTTGTGCAATCTGCAGTGTTATATTTGGCCTTCAAAAACCACACACTAAATTTTCATATTCTCTCGCTCGCCACGCGCAAGCTATTATTCCTGCATGAAAAATGAAGAAGACCTTTTTTTGTAGCGACTTTAATCTAGTTACATTTTGTGCTGGGATACAGTTTCGCTAGAGTCTGTAATTTTCGAGTTAGCGAAGAAAAACGTACAGAAGTGACCTTCAAATGCACCCACGCTCTCTCACTCAGCCGCGACAGATTAGGATTTCTAGTTTGCTGTTCGTGGCACTCCCCAATACCACAGCACAAAAATTGGTGATTGCATGAATTATTCCCCACATTTGGCCTTTATTGGCATAGTCGTTTTGTAAAATTTTATCCAACTATGTTGTGAATCTTAACAGCATAAAATAAGCAGTTTCATTGTTGCATCCGTAAGGCCTTCTGACGAGGGAACTACTGTGCTTGTAAGGGTTAAGTTTTAGCGTAACATTCACAAAAATCATTTTTCATTCATTACCCTCACAGTCGACTATGCTGACAGCGTTAGAGGCCAGTCAGTAGCAACTAAAATACTTCGAATTCAGTAGTTCCTCTAGGCGGAAATTTTTGTACAGTGCTAGGAGGGAATGCCGCAAGCAACATATTGGAAAACCTGGGCAGTGAGGGATGAGTCTGTGTTTGAAGGTCACTTTTGTAGGTTTTCATGAACAACTCGAAAACTTCAGCCTCTAGTGGACACTTTTTCCACGACTAATGGCTTGCCCGTAGCAAACGAGAGCATATGAAAATCTAGCGCGTATTTTTAAAGGCGATATTCAACGAAAAAATTTGTGTTTGTTACTATATGTGGCATTAATATATTCTCTCTTCAGAATAAAACTGCCATCTAACATTTGAAACGTCCCCTTAGAAAACTTATACATGACTGTGCTTAAACTGACACACAATATTTCTAACGCGAAGCAATCTGACTTTCAATAATCCCTACAAAAGAATGGCCCTGCCTAACATTAACCTATACCTTTCACAAATCACTTACCTCACAAAAAGCTTCGTTACTCGAACTACTGCAATACAGCGAGCACCACTACTGCCAGCTAAATAAAAGGTTCAAACTACTGAAGGCACTAACTACAGATAGGCATAGTTAGCAAATGAAAGATTTTGATAGAGAACAAACAATGTATTTACCTTAACAGTGTTCAAAAGTCATAATATATATCAGTTCATGACATCCAGTCTTACAAACTTACTGTCTCTGATGGACACACCGTCTCAAAACTCCGCCATTTCTCTCCCCACATCCACCACTGCTGGCGGCTCACCTCCAATTGCGCAATGCTGCACGCTGTTAACATCCAGCTGCCCAACACTACAATAGCCAACAACAATGCAAACCAGCCACAGACTGCACACAGCACAGCCAGTGATTTTCATACAGAGCGCTACGTGGCGTTACCAACATACAAACCTAAACAGCCTACTTACATAGCCCCCATGCTCCCCACAAAAGATTTTACTAATTGTTTTGAGCAGTGGCCAATACAGATTTGAAAATTTTTTTCATAATTACAATAACAAAGAAATCAAATCCACACACTTATTGATACACGGTTGGTCAAAAGCAAAAATTGTTCTCATAAAGACAGTCCTGATCATTTATCACAATAGGAATTACAGTGTTTTTCACAAAGTCTCATCAGTAAAAGAAATTGCACACTGAAGTAGTGGATTTCCATGCAGTCTTGAAGAAGTAGTGTGGTCCTTCCAACGGAAAGACAGTGCTGACTCTTGACATGCAGACAGGTAATGGGCCACAACAGAGCAAACCCACAGCAGAGTCAGTAGAAGTTGAAGAATATTGGTTGGTAGATCATCACAGAGCAGACATCTGTAGTCTTGTTAGAGATTACGGTATTGGTGGGCCATCAAAGATGCAGACCCACTGCAGTCCTTGTAGAAATAATGGTATTGGTGGGCCATCAAACCATGCAGACCCACTGTAGTTCTTGTAGAGATGGCCAGCAGCCATATGTTGCTACTGTGCAGGTGCACAATCACCATCAATGAGTCTTGCGGACAATATAGCAAGTCCATGAACCACCACTTGTGCACTCACAAAATTTTTTTTTGAAGTGTCCTTAGAACCAGCAAGGCTGTTAACCAGTCCCTTGCTGAATTATTAACACACGTGCAAATGCTAACAGTCCCCTTTTTTTCTCGCATATTCTGCATGTACTATGACCAACAAAATCGTGTGCAGTGTAATGAAACTTAATTTGAAGAACTGGTGTCTATACAATCATAAATTTACAACATAAGAATACAATTACAAAGGTACAAAATATATCATTCAAGAACATAATAATGCAGATAACATTTGTAGTAATATGGGCTTTACAAAAGAATCGAAATAACATATACATCAGTGTTACAGGAATTATGACATAATTAAATATATAAAATAATGAGAATAGCTTTCGAAACATTAATTTCACACATGAGCGTTGAAACAGAACAGAATTAACAATGTCTAAACATCTTTACAAAGTAAATAACATATTATTAATGCAAATTATATTTGAGGATAACAGTGTTCCTCATCATAGTGAATGTAGCTTAGTACTAGAAAAATTCCACGACATAAATCTTATTAGCTAAACACATAAAGACAGGAAAAACACAAATACACAAGAGTACACAAAAATATAGCAGAATAACACAGGAGGAAAGGACAGGGTTTGTTTGCAGTGTAACATTTGGTACTGCAGTCCAACACAAAACTTCATTCCATGGATCTTTCGTCTTATTTCAACTTTTGTTTCCACCAAAAAAAAACCTATCAAAGCATGCTTTCTGTAGTTATACGTTCACATATTTCTTACCTCATTGTTTATGTTCCATTATCTTACCTCATCATTTGTTTCCAAGAAAATCCTACCTAACCCTGTTGTCCCTAAACCCTACTTTTTTGTTCATATCCTCTTTCAAAATACTTTTTTGGCCAAACCATTTTCTTATAGCTCCTCAATGCATTTCTTCCAATTCATCACAACTCGTTCTCTTATATAGCCTACCCCATCTTAAGCTAATTTAAATCTACTGAGCCCAGATGCTAAACGAAGGGACAAGGCAATGCAGCAGCACAAAACAGTTAACACAAACAGCAATGACAAAAAAATGGAAATTGGCAAAGAAAGCAGCAGTATATCTAAATTAGCAAAGGAAATGCAACATTGCAACTAACATAAGGCAATGTGCAGCAAATAAGAAAAATAAATCAGTAGTAAAACTTGCTTAACAGAGTAATACAAAGTGAAATTTAGTAGCACTATGCCTGGCAAACAGCAGCAGTAAATGTAATAACTTATATCTAAACATGACAAACCCACAAGGAGAAAAAATAGTACACTGAAGACAACAATGCAGATAAGGGAAATGTATATTCACATCTTAATATCTATTTAATTAAAGTGGTGCACCACAACTTATTCTACAAAAAATATTAACAAGTACTTGAAAAGAAAATTATGTATGCAGTTACTGTTATTAGTCCCTTCTTATTGTTCTTTCCTTTCCAAGTGCTCCTTTTTCGAAGAATGTGGATCATAAAATTATTATGTAATAGATCAGTTGACAGAAAGTGTTCACATTAGCAAATGCATTTAATTTTATTTTATAAAACCAATGCTGCAACACAGCTGGAAATCAGATATCAAATGAAATAAGAAACTATGTACAAAGTAAAGCATAAAAATATCATTCAATAGTCATGTGGCATTTCATAAGTTAGTAGAAATTCTCTCATCTCTCGTAGAAAGACGCTTGTCATAATCAGGTGTGCAGATGTAAGTATCTTTCCAAGTAATGAACATGTCGTATTTGCGATGCTTTCTAGAAAGGAATCTCAATAGCGAGGTTAATGGCCTCTCCTTTTTTTTGTTGTGCCTCTGAAAGGCACAGCCAATTCCAGGCGACTGTTGCATAGCTTGGCGCCTACAGCAAATTGTATAAAAATTTCACAGGTTGTGAATTTGCGTTGCAAATGTGTAGAAACAAAATCCTATAAATATAACAGTGTCCAAAAAATATTCGTCGGCATTGTGATACATTCACGCATTTACACACATTTCATAACTCTTAAAGTACGACTCTTGGTTTCCAATATCCTTTTCATTAATCAGAGTCCCTAACCACTACTCCTTATTCCTTACCTTATTACACATATACATATTCGTCGACACTTCTTCAATATTTCATCATAATAAATACGTAGCATAAACAAATTCCTCATATAGCATCAGCTTATTGATCATTAACATACCTCAACAGCATAATACACATCGTCGTCGTAATAATAACATCATAACACCTCAGTCAAATCTCAAAATCGTTGTAGCTTTCTTCAATAATTTCAAAACCTGAAAAAAATTCTCTGCTCATTTCAATAGTGTCATCTACCTCAAACGTACTTTAAAAATCATGATCCCATACCAAATACAACATTCAAAGCTCTCATAGTATCACAATGGTTCCGAAAAAATATGAACATTTCACAAAGTACAGACAAAATACAATTTCATAAGTGTGAAGTTATTCAACTGTGTAATTGAGTAAACATCTGTCACTGACGTAGTAAAATATCATGTTTGTCTTTCTCAGTTAAATGATCAGATAGCTGTGTAATTTATGTGTTAGAGAAATATGGTACCGATGTGTAAAGTTATATAAGCAAATACCATATTAGCTAGGGCTCCTTGTGCTTGCCAAACACATGGTACACAAAGTAAGCGTATACCCCCCTGAGGATTAATGTAGTTATAACCTCAGGTGTTACAGATTACAGCAATGGAATGAAATGTTCCACGGAAAACCTTTGTATCATTGTAATTCAAAAATCTTTAAAAATAAATGTTTTAAGTACAAAATTAATCACTCAAATACGTGTCCTGTAGCGCTAAAAGTGCGCCTTGCTGTAAGATAATTCTGTTGAACTGTCGTAGTTAACGTCCTCTGTAAGCAAAGTTCTGCTGAAGTCAATGTACTCACCTCCTCATAAACAAAAGTGAAATGCTTTGCGTATAGATATCTTAGTTATTACGCTTATTGCCGTGATAAAGAAAGTACTGTGCTGTAACGTATTGTTGTGCTACGGAAAAGGATGTCTCATTGTAGCTATACCACAAAAGTTACTACTAAAACATGTTTTACTTTCCAGAAGAATTCAGAAAAACTGTGCAGATATAAAACAGATACAGCGCAAAAGCAATAATATAAATTGTGTCACTCATTAGTAGCGTCGTGATATAATCGAGTAGCTGTCAAATAAACTAACCACTGTGTCATCTGGTATCTCTCAGAAAGTACTTTAAATCCAGAATGTATTTTCAAGTAAACCAAAATGTTGCATTAAAATCTCATTAGCAGTACCAGTACATGATCTAAGTATGTGAGCCTTACAGTCGCTACGTAATCGTGCAACTAACAAGCCAGAATGTACACACACAATAACACTGTGTCGTCGGTTCACTATAACAATGCACTCGTAAATACTGTCTAAGTATGTTCCCTAGGTTCTACACTGGATAGTTAACTTCAAAACATTGTTGCATGTTAACAGTTTCTCAGTGTGACAAATTGTACTAGTAGTGTGAAGTGAAAAATTTTATGGCAAAGACCAAGTTAAAAAGCAGATTATCTCTCAATAAACGGTCTTACATGTGAAATGTGGTGCAATCCTTTACTCTTCCTAGTACGCAGAGTTTCAATTTCAACGCAATTATCATGTGGTATACGTCGGATTCTGTAAGGTCCATTGTAAATCACAAAGAATTTGTGACTCAAGTATTTCTTCTTATGTGACAATGAATGAGCTTTAATGAGAACTTTCTGACCAATATATAATTTCTTTGCATTTGCTTTGCAGTGTAGTTTTCTCCTTTTGTCTGCTGCAGATTTTATATTTTTTATAGCCAAATCAATTATGTCTTTGTGTCGAAGTTTACGTGTATTCGGGAAAGGTACAAGCTCTCTGATTCTGTTCAGTGGTTCTTCATTCTTCAGTACAAGAGTAGGTGGTAAAGCAGTGGAGTCATGAGGCATTTCATTCAGCACGTTTTGAAATATGTGTAAATATCTGTCCCAATGCTGATGCTTTCTGTGACAATAAAGTCTGCAAAGCTTGTTGATTTCTTTCATAATTCGTTCAGACGGGTTACAATGTGGTGAGTACAATGAAATAAAAACAGGTTTGATTTTATGATTCCGAAGCATGCGTGACCAAACAGCAGACCTAAATTGCAGTCCGTTATCTGAAATGACGTTATTGACGTGTCCAACTTCACGTAAGAAATTTTTCATAAAGCCGTTGGATACAGACCGCCCAGTGGCTTTACGTAACGGTGTGAAAGAAACAAATTTTGAAGTAAGTTCAACAGCGACTAGAACGTACAAAAATCCGTTCGATGTTCTGACAAGGGGTCCCAAGAGATCAACAGCAGCAAATTCTATTAATTTAGAAGGAATGGTAGGAAACAACGGAGCACGATGTGAGACAGTAGATGGTCTAGCCTTTTGACAAAGTTTACAAATAGACAAGACTCTTCGAATTCTCTTTCCCATATTGTTAAAATAACAAGTCGTCCGAAGAATATAATAACATTTTCGTGGACCAAAATGTGTGTAACTGAAATGAATGTACCAAATGAGCTTATTAACAAAATCGTCTGTAATGCAGAGTACCCATAGCTTGTCATCAACAGTGCAGTGTTTGAACAGTATGTTGTTTCTAACCAGATAATTATGCTGAACCTGAGTGTGTGTCTTTTCATGCCATTTACTTTTGATATCTTTCCAAATCGGATCTTCATCTTGTTCATGAGTAATGTCCTTTAAAGATGTGGTGACGAAGTTTTCAAAGGCGGCTTTCTGAATGTAAAGAATACTGAAATTTTTCTCGAGGTTGCCTTCTGCGTTACTTTTCTCAAGCCCAGCCGGTGCGCCTGACAGTGCGTCCGCAACAATGTTGTCCTTGCCGGGAATGTAGACTATTGTGAAGTGGAATTCTTGCAGAAACAATGCCCAACGCTTTAACCTGTCATGATTTAATTTTGAAGACATAAGAAATTGTAATGCACGGTGATCACTGTATACTTTTACATGCTTACCAGAAAGAAAGAAACGGAATTTGTTAAATGCCAAACGACAGCTAAAGCTTCTAATTCAGTAACTGAATAATTTTCTTCAGATTTTGTTAGCACTCGGCTAGCAAAAGCAATGGTTTTCTGAACAGTAGTGTCATTTTCCATGGCTTCTTGAAATAAATGGGGACCAAGACCGACTTTAGAGGAATCCGTGCGAAGGCAGAAATCTTGTGACAGATCTGGATGAGGTAGTATTGGCGCGTTAAGTAGCGATTCTTTCAAAGAACTGAATTCCAACTGTGCTTGTTCGTCCCCGTTCCAAATAGTATTTTTTCCAGTGAGAGAACAAAGTTTTGGTGTAACTAGAATTTGCATATTCAAAAAACGACGGTAAAAATTTTCGAGACCTAGAAAACTGCGGACTTGTCATTTTGTGGATGGAACTGGAATAACTCTGATTGCTTCTAACTTTTCAGGATCTGGCTAAATGCCTTCAGAAGAAATAATATGTCCCAAAAACCTCAACTTTGCGCTATCGAATTCAGACTTTTCCAAGTTAACTGTAATTCCAGATTCTTCAAAAATACGTAACAAAACTGTTGAGGATGCGAATATGTTGTACCCATGAGGCTTCTGCTATTAGAATATCATCCACATATAAGGTGATGTGACGTTTTAAGAAATCAGGTAATATGGAATTTAGCCCGCGAATGAATGCTGCCGAAGAAATGTTCAAAGCAAAAGGAAGTTTCCGAAATTGATAACAAACGCCGAAACAAAGAAAAGCTGTGTATTTTCTACATTCTGGATGAAGTTTAATCTGACTAAAAGCTGGATATGAGATCAATAGAAGACAACACTTTTACACCATTAAAATTTTGAAGAAGGTCTTCCATCGTTTGCGGCCTGTCTGTTTCAGGAATGATGATAGTATTGATTTGTCTCGAATCTCAGACAACTCTGATCGATCCATTTTTCTTCTCAACAACATGTAATGGATTGTTGTATGAGCTAACTGCAGGCTCAATAATGCCCTCGTGAACCATAGATTGTTTTTCTGTTCTAACACAGTCCCTATAGTGTGGCGGAATTACGTATGGTCTAACACAAAATTTAGTACGCTCACGAACACGAAATTGGTATTGAAATCCCTTAATTATTCCTGTTTTGTGAGTAAAAACTGTGGAATGTGCTTGTAAAATCTCAAAAAGGTCCTGCCTATCAGTGTCATTACAGTTCTCAATTGTTTGATTTTTATTCTGAATTAACTGATTAGTATCAAGTATGCCGTCGATATCATCCCTGTC
This sequence comes from Schistocerca piceifrons, assembly GCF_021461385.2. Classification (NCBI taxonomy): domain Eukaryota; kingdom Metazoa; phylum Arthropoda; class Insecta; order Orthoptera; family Acrididae; genus Schistocerca; species Schistocerca piceifrons. The sequence goes on along the minus strand of NC_060139.1, from coordinate 303,390,357 downwards.
AGTACTTGCAGAGTGATTGTTAGTGTCTAGTTCCGTCGAAAATTTCGAACTGTTGTCTAACAAAAGGTAAAGCCGATTAATTTCCTCGTCATGGTTTGAGAGCCAGTCTTCAAATTTCAAAGCTATTGACTTACCTTCTTTCTTTAAACATATTTCAGCATCGTGAAAGTTTAAGATTGCTTTGTATTCATTCAAAAAGTCAACTCCCAATATAATTTCCGTCGACAATAATGGAACAATAAGAAAGTTCATAGAGAAGCTGTGGCTTTGACAAAAGAATTCTAAGTTGGTTTGTTGGCGTACATCTACACTTTTTCCAACGATTGCACCTTGTAATTTAATCTTACATAACGGAAGTGTGGGGCAATCGTTCGATTTGTTGCATTTGCTAAAGGCTGTTTCACTAATTACTGAAATGGGACTGCCAGAGTCAAGTACTGCCGTAAATTTTACGTCATTTACTGTAATGTGAATCACAGGATATGCAATGTTGTTATGTTTTACGTCGTGTTCCTGGAGTAAGATGTCCCTAATGTCTTCTATCTTTACGTAATTACTAGCCACGGCAGCTACGTCGTCAGCTTCATAAGTACGTTTTGTGGCTGCCAGTTGTGTGAGTCATTGCCTAATGTCTCTTTGTAGGCGTGTGTCAGTATTGGGATTAGGAGATCTAACTTCTACAAATTCACCTTGTCGAGAGGGCCCTGCCCTGTTTGAATCCCGCCAGTTCTGATGAAATTCAGGTCTGTCGTTTTGTCGGTAGTTTACATAGTTTAACCGAATCGGTAGATGCAACTGAGTCAATTTTAGCTTGCAAGGTGTCGTGATTTTCATGTACAATAGTTTGCGGTTCTTTCATGGCTGCTTCGTGATTCTATAATGCATTTTCATGACGTGAAAAAATAGGTTGAAAATGTTCACAAATTTGTGTTTTTACGTCATTACAAACTTTTTGACATTTCGATTCGATTTTAAGTAACTCATCAGTTAAACCTTCACGAGTTTGTTCAGGCGTTTGTTCCAATGAGTCTAAGTTTTGAAGCTGTTGCTGTATTCGTCTCTGATTTTGTTCCATCGTGTCTAACTTTTGAAGATTTTGTTCCATTTGTTTCTGATTTTGTTCAAGCGTTGTGTCTAACTTTTGAAGCCTTTGTCCCATTTGTTGCATTAACTGTAATAACAATGCACTGGTGTCTGAAACATGTTCCTCAGTGCTATTCGGCAGTGCATTTGAACCGGAAATATTCGCATTTTGAAAAGCAGAAAATGTGTCTTGACTTATTTGAGAAAACGGTGAGGACGCAAAATCTGAATCTACAGCATTTGCAAGATCGTATCCTGTCATTTCGGATTCCTGAGGCGAGCTGTTGCCGACCGATCGATCGATAATGCTTCCCTGTTCACTAATTGTTTCACTGTCTACACCATTATTTGCAGCCCGCTCCATTTCCCTATGCACAATTACCAAATTACTACTTTGAGCAATAGTTTATTCATTACGCGGTGGCGCTAACACACTGCTTTCCTCTTCACTGTCATTTCTTAGTTTACTTTGGAGCCTAGTATTACGTTTTTCACACGCCATTATTGTCACAATATTTCACACGATATCACAGAAAAGCACAATTTGAAGAGTAAAATAAGAAAAAACATTAGCATAGCACTGAAAATAATATCTAGTTAATTGCAAGCGCAGCTGCGAAATACTTGGTGCAAATCTGCATGCATGCCACAACTGTTTTACTGTACAACAATGAAAAACTACAACTACAACGAAGATTCTCTCTACAATTACGCGCTAGCAATAAACAATAGCTACGCAAATTACACAAACTACAAGAAAAAATCAGAAGATTCCAGTGAGGTATCCTCGGCTAAGGGTCGACATATGAAACGTCTCCTTAGAAAACTTATTCAATTTCTGTGCTTAAACTGACACACAATATTTCTAGCGCAACGCAATCTGACTTTCAATAATCCCTACAAAAGAATGGCCCTGACTAACATTAACCTATAGCTTTCACAAATCACTTACCTCACAAAAATCTTCGTTACTCGAACTACTGCAATACAGCGAGCGCCACTACTGCCAGCTAAATAAAAGGTTCAAACTACTGAAGGCACTAACTACTGATAGGCATAGTTAGCAAATGAAAGATTTTGATAGAGAACAAACAATGTATTTACCTTAACAGTGTTCAAAAGTCATAATATATATCTATTCATGACATTTACTGTCTCTGATGGACACACTGTCTCAAAACTCCGCCATTTCTCTCCCCACATCCACCACTGCTGGCGGCTCACCTCCAACTGCGCAACGCTGCGCGCTGTTAACATCCAGCTGCCCAACACTACAACAGCCAACAACAATGCAAACCAGCCACAGACTGCACACAGCACAGCCAGTGATTTTCATACAGAGCGCTACGTGGCGTTACCAACATAAAAACCTAAACAGCCTACTTACACATTGTCACTCGTGCTGTCGTAATGTCAAACAAATCATCAAACGAACGTCGCTCGAAGAAGCCGAGACAGAATCCAACAGGCAGTTTGTCAACAAGCGGCCACGAAAGCCTTAACAAATTTGTAGCCACAGCAACGTTCTCATTTAGCTCGTCGGTTTCTGGCACGGATTGAAATTAGTGACATGTTGTTGGCAAATATTCTTTGGAGTGACGAAGCATATTTTGCGCAAAAGCGTGCAACATACACGGAACTGCCGAATTTGGCGGACTGTTAAACCGCGTGTTGTGCACGAAGAAGCACTGCAATCGGCGTGTATAACTGTGTGATGCGGATTCACAAGCGACTTTATTCTCGGTCCGTTCTTTGAAGAGAATACGTTCAGAGGGGGCCTGTCAGATGTACCGTGACGTCTCTACGTTATCGGGACCTCCTTGTACAGCATGTGATTCCTGCTTTGGAAGAGCACAGCTGTGAGGAAACCACTGTTTTGACTCAAGATGAGGCAACACTTCATGTCGCTCGTCCAGTGAAAGTTCTGCTTAATGCAACCGACCACAAACGTGTTATCTCCAAAGGTTTTGCCAGATGCGTTTCCTGTTAAGAGTTCCTGGACAGACTGTTCGACACATGCTTCGGTGTCGATTGCGCCCAGTCTCCTGTACAGAAGATGATCTTCAACAAGCAACAGAAAATGCACTGGAAGTGGCCAAGTTTTGGTCAAAAGTAATTTAATCACAACTGTGTAAAATGTATATACATGTACCTGTATGTTTCTGACACCAGAATAATAATAACAATAACCTGAACTAAACCCATGTGACTTTTAGCTCTGGGGATATCTAATAGAACGCGTTTACCGCGGACGCGTTCAGTCTCTACCCGATCTGAAAGCCGGTAAACATTAACCCGTTGCTCACATTAACAAATCGTTTACGTGGCAGTTAATAAGAAAATTATGCCCTTCTCACTTTTTTGACGTTTTATGTCCACGTCCCTTTCCTAATCCATTACATATGGAAACATTTTCGTATGTCTTTCATGCATTTACGGCGCCAGATTTGCACTTGGTGGCCAGTATTGGAATTAATATTTTTCCAGCGTAAATCGGTTCCGCAGCAACGCACTAAAATATCTACCAAGTTTCTCTTCCATACAATTGCTACGGCCCACACTGGACCTCTGTAAGTAGCTGCACTTTAATTATAACCACCCAGTACTTGTACCGAGAAGTTACTGGCTGCTCTAAGATTCCATGTCACCGTTGAATCGAAGTCTGTCCAAAAACTATCGTTACGTGAACATCCTCACTGCCAGCACCACCCGTCAATACTGTGAACGCTGAGTGTTTTTTTTTTTTTTTTTGTTTTTTAACTTCCAGCCCTGTTGTTCAAATGGTTCAAATGGCTCTGAGCACTATGGGACTTAACATCTGAGGTCATCAGTCACCTAGACTTAAACTACTTAAACCTAACTAACCTAAGGACACCACACACATCCATGCCCGAGGCAGGGTTCGAACCTGCGACCGTAGCAGCAGCGCGGTTCCTGACTGAGGCGCTTAGAACCGCTCGGCCACAGCGGCCGACCCAGCACTGTTGTCTGCGACTTGTGTTTAATGCTGTATCACGTATCGTCCTGTTGTGATAATCTTCATTATTGATGTCGAAAAGACATAACTTCAGTTCTTATTGTTCGATTAAAACAGGTGTTCCTTGCACTATGCCTTCTTTGTTCCCGAAATGACTTTGTCAAAGTGCCGCGACTGCTGTGCAGCGCAGAGTCGCAGATGTGTTCACCGTTTGAGAGCACACGTTCGTCTAATATCGCATGCGCTTTCACGCATGGGTATCGAATTACCTTCGGTACAGCGCAGCACGCAGCAGCAAGGTGGGCGCAGAGAGTTTAAGCAGCCTTCGCAACTCCGCGGACTCTATAATGTGCTAAAAGCAACATGTAAAACAACACCGGGCACGGCGCGGGCAACACATCACAACAATGGCTAACTCCTCATTTGACAATACCATCCGATATAAATTTAAATAAAAGCAATCATCAAGGGAGGACTTCACCTTTGTCCTTCTCACATCTGCCATACAGTCTTAAGACCACCTAGTACAACGTTCTATCAATGGATGATGGACATGTGTGTAAGGGCTGAAGTGTTACTGGTCCAGCAGAAAATATACAACCGTAGTAACATATGTTACGATAATGGCCAAAACGTTGATCAATACCACAATACCGCACCTGAAGACGAGAGCATATACACCCTAAGAAAAAAGAAAAAGAAGAAACTTTGAAACATCCCCTTGGAAAAATTAATGAATTAGTGTGCTGATAAACCTCTTACGTTATTTGATTTTCAAACAGCTAAGCAAAACGTACTCAGACATTTCTCTCTTTACGTATTCTGATCAACACTAAACTGTCACAAAATGTTTTTAGAGCAACGAAATCTGACTTTCAATAATCCCTACAAAAGGATGGCCCTGACTGACAATAACCCATACCTTTCATGAATCACTTACCTCACAAAACTACTGCAATACAGCGAGCGCCAATACTGCTAGCTAAATAAAAGATTCTAACTACTGAAGGTACTAACTATTGATAGGCATTGTTAGCAAATGAAAGATTTTTATAGAGAACAAACAGTGTATTTAACTTAATAATGTTCAAAAGTCATCATATATATATATATATATATATATATATATATATATATATATATATATATATATACATATCAGTTCGTGATATCCAGTATTACAAATCTACTCTTTCTGATGTACACACGTCCAGATCGTCCACTCTCAAAATTCTGCCATCTCTCTCTGTTGTGACTTAGCAAGACAGCCAAGTCACAACGAGAGGAAGCCGAAAGGCACGCGTTAAGCTCACGCAGATTGGCGTGAGGTCTGGAACAGTTAAAAGGAAATGAGAACTTAGAAAATGGACGCAGTTGCTGTAATACTTATCTTTAATCCACATTTGTAGAACATCGCTCTTGATGATACATGCTTCACAATATTGATTATCAAAGCTATGGCGCCTTGCTAGATCGTAGCCAATGACTTAGCTGAAGGCTATGCTAACTATCGTCTCGGCAAATGACAGCGTATTTGTCAGTGAACCTTTCCTTGCAAAGCCGGCTGTACAACTGGGGCGAGTGCCAGGACGTCTCTCTAGATCTGCCGTGTGGTGGCGCTCGGTCTGCTATCACTGACAGTGGCGACACGCGGGTCCACGTATACTAATGGACCGCGGCCGATTTAAGGCTACCACCTAGCAAGTGTGGTGTCTGGCGGTGACACCACACTCTCCCCACATCCACTACTGCTGGCGGCTCACCTCCAACTGCGCAACGCTATGGGCTGTTCACATCCAACTGCCCAACAGTACAATAGCGAATATTTCAACAATGCCAACCAGCCACAGACTGCACACAGCACAGTCAGTGATTTTCATACAGAGCGCTACGTGACGTTACCAACCTAAAAACATAAACAGCCTACTTACAACTTAGCACCACGAAAGAATGGAACGGAAATCGGTGTATGTGATGAACATGTACAGACAAACAAGTGATTACAATTTCAGAAAAATGGGATGATTTATTCAAGAGAAAGAGCTTCACAAATTGAGGAAATCAGTAACGCGTTGGTCCATCTCTGGCCCTTATGAAAGGGCTTTGATTGATGTTGGATGTCCTCCTGAGGATATCGTGCCAAATTCTGTCCAATTGATGTGTCAGATTGTAAAATCTAGAGCTGGTTGAGGGGCATTGCCCATAATGCTCCAAACGTTCTCAGTTGAGGAGAGATACGACCGACCTTGCTGGTCAATTTAGAGTTTGGCAAGCACGAAGACAAGCGGTAGAAACACTGTCCGTGTAGGAACGGACGTAATGTTGCTGCAGTGTAAGCCTCAGACCATCCCTCCTGGTTTCTCGTCCGTATGGAAGGCGACAGTGAGGTTGATATCCTACCGCTGTCCGGGGTGTCTCCAGACACATCTTCTCGCCGGAAATCTCGTTGACTGTAACATGTCTTCAGTGTTGAGCCCCCCCTTTGAAATGAGCCCCGATGACCAGCGAAGAATTGTTTGTAGACGCCTCGATCAGCGATCGAATTTTTCGGAAATTTTAATCAATTTTTGTCTGGTGATCAAGTCTTCGTTTTGTAAGAAACACACACTTCCTTTGAGAGTGGGGTGACCTTGCAGCTGATACGTCACCTAACCGCCCGCATACAGAACTGAAGAGCGCCAGCTTTAACTGTAAACTTAGCAATTTCTTGCTAGAGTTACGAAACAGTTATACCGTATCGCTTAATTTGTCACACTAATAAGTGCTAATCTGGTGCCAATAAATAAATCTGCCAGGAATTTTCATATCAGTGAATACGCCGCTAAAGAGTGAAAATTTCGTTCTAATGTTAAAGTGACTTCCTGACAGATTACGGAAAAACGCTTTCGTTATTTTAGGATTCCCTTGGTCGTCTTACTTCGTCAAAAATTATTTGCCAGGCAGGTGATAGACCTCAGTTACTGTATGGATGATGTAACGACAGGCATAAGAGTCAGTTACAATGCCATCGTGACGCATCAGATAGGCACTTTACAAACGGCTTCCATGTATGATACGTGTTGTACAACAACCTTCAAGATTACCCGTGTAGTGTCGATGGAGAGCAGTTTGCGGTGGACACCGCTACGCCAATTAGAAACAGGTAATCCTTCTGCAACCGCAACGGTACGAGCCCGAGGCTCGGTACAACACTGAAGCGCCAAAGAAACTGGTATAGACATGCGTATTCAAATACAGAGATATGTAAACAGACAGAATACGGCGCTGCGATCGGCAACACCTATATAAGACAAGTATCTGGCGCAGTTGTTTGATATGTTACTGCTGCTTCAGTGGCAGATTATTAATATTTAAGTGAGTTTGAAAGTGGCGTTATAGTCGGCGCATGAGCGATTGGACACAGCATTTCCGAGGTAGCGATGAAGTGGGGTATTCCCGTACTACGGTTCACGAGTATACCGTGAAAATCGGGAATCCGGTAACACATCAAATCTCCGACATTACTGCGGCCGGAAAAAGATCCTGCAAGAGCGGGACCAACGACGACTGAAGGGAATCGTTCAGCGTGATAGAAGTATAGCCCTTCACGAATACTGCTGCAGATTTCAATTCTGGGCCGTGAGGAAGTGTCAGCGAGGGAACGTTTAACGAAACATCATCGGTATGGGCTTTCAGAGCCGAAGGCCCACTCGTGTACCCTTGATGACTGGACGACACAGAGCTATACGCCTTGGCTGGGCCCGTCAACACCAACATTCGACTGTTTATGACTGGAAACGTGTTGCCTGGTCGGAAGAGTTTCCTTTCAAATTGTATCGTGTGGATGGAAGTCTACGGGTATGGAGACAACTTCATGAATCCATGGACCCTACATGTCAGCAGGGGACTGTTTAAGCTGCTGGAGGCTCTGTAATGGTGTGGGGCGTGTGCAGTTGGAGTGATATGGGACCCTTGATACATCTAGATAGGACTCTGACAGGTGAAGCGTACGTAAGCGGTGCCTGATTGCCTGCATACATTCATGTCCATTGTGCATCCCAACGGACTTCGGCAATTCCAGCAGGCAATGAGACACCACACATGTCCAGAATTGCCACAAAGTTACTCCAGCCACCAACTTCGCAGACGTGAACATTATTGAACATATCTGGGATGCCTCGCAACATGGTTTTCATAAGAGATCTCCATCCCCTCGTACTCTTACGGATTTATGGACAGCCCTGCAGCGTTCGTGGTCTCACTTCCCTCCAGCACTACTTCAGACATTAGTCGAGTCCATGCCACGTCGTGTTGTGGCACTTCTGCGTGCTCGCGGGGGCCTTACATGATAGTATGCAGGTGTACATGTTTCTTTCTCTTTTCTGAGTAATACCACGTGCCGGCCGTTGTTGCCGAGCGGTTGTAGGCTCTTCAGTCTGGAACCACCCTGCTGCTACGGTCGCATATTCGAATCCTGCCTCGGGCATGGATGTGTGTGCTGTCCTTAGGTTAGTTAGGTTTAAGTAGTTCTAAGTCTAGGGGACTGATAACCTCAGATGTTAAGTCTCACAATGCTTCGAGCCATTTGAACCATCTGAATTTGTAATACCACGTGCCCTGCTCTAGAGCATCATTCACAGATCCTTCAAGCTGGCCTTCCACAAGAAAGTTGTAAGCTCCCAACAGAAAAATATAATTATATTATAATATTCACATTTAGTGTAACCTCCCAACAAAAAAATCTCGTTTAAGTTCCCAATAGAAAAATTTCTTTCCAATAATAAAATTTCAAGATTTAATGTGACCTTCCATTAAAGACTGACTGCATATCGAGATTAATAAGTTTTGACGTCAGCAGCGCTGCGTCATGGCCCTGGATAAACCGAAAAGTTCTTACCTCATAACGATGTCGCCGGATAACGCTATCTTTATATCTGCTCCTATAAGAAATTTTTGGCGCAGCCTAGTGCAGTGCTGACCACTAGATTTTCACTTGTAGGAAAACAATTGATTTTCTTTTGCTTAATCAACATGAGTATGCACAGGAAAAATACGTAAAATCTTTAAATTCAGATAAATTACTGGAAAAATTTTCTTCATAACATAAGTTATTATTGAAACATTTCTGCAAGGAATTACATGGGACTTTAACATTACAATTGTGGTTAAATCAGTTGTGGCAATTAACATATGCGCGCGACAACAAATAACAATTATATACTACATCGCTCAGGTACTGCCATCGTTCTACACGACCGGCCCAACACAAGTCAAACGCTGGACTGTCCTGTCCGAACTTCAGAACTCAAGTGCTCTGTGTGAGCTACAAAACACGACTGCTCTCTGCAAGCTACTAAACTCTACTTACTGCCAACACAGCTCTGAACTGCGACTCTATTGTAGCATAGATATTCCATATCGCAGGCAGCGCGTGAGCAGTCCATCGAAATTACGTCTGCCCAAGTGCGCTAGCGGATAGTAATGAACCCCTTACAAAGTCTTCGCAGTAAACATTGTCCTGGCCTATCGTCTGCTATTACCTTCAACATTATCATCATCATCCATTTAAACCTTCCGCTGGTTAAAGGCAACCTCTAGTCTTTTTCTTCCTATACGATTTTGAGTGACACGTACCCATGTTGCTGTTGCAAGTTTTCTAATGAGATTCAACTACAAACCATTATATTTTCGTCACGTCCTTGTCTTATGTCTTCGAACTGAACAACGAACTTCCTTGATCGATCTGCGACGGGCGCTCCATAAGTAATGTAATACAATTCTTTTCTCTGGCATTTTCGGCCGGCCGGTGTGGCCGAGCGGTTCTAGGCGCTGCAGTCTGGAACCGCGCGACCGCTACGGTCGCAGGTTCGAATCCTGCCTCGGGCGTGGATGTGTGTGATGTCCTTAGGTTAGCTAGGTTTAAGTAGTTCTAAGTTCTAGGGGACTTATGACCTCAGCAGTTGAGTCCCATAGTGCTCAGAGCCCTTCTGGCATTTTCTACAAGTGCGGAATTTCTTGTGGGACACCGTGGAATATTCCTGCTTCAGGCGCTGCAGGTTCATGAAGTTCCGATACATGGCGGCGATATATGAGCCTTCAAAATGGCGTCTGTACCGGATGTGCGTTCCAAGCACAGAACTGTCATCGAGTTTCTTTCGACAGGAAACCAGAACATCGCAGATATTCATAAGCACTTGCAGAATATCTACGGAGACCTGACAGTGAACACAAGTACGGTGAGTCGTTGGGCGAGGCTTCTGTCATCATCGCTACAAGGTCACGTAAACCTGTCCTACCTTCCGCGAGCCGGCCGGCCGCTCACAGCTTTGACTGCTGCCAGGGTGAAACGTGCGGACACTCTCTTTCGAGATGATCAATGGATAACAATCAAACACCTCGCTGCTCAACTAGACCTCTCTGTTGGTAGTGCTCGGACACTCGTCCATCAGTTGGAGTACCCAAAAGTGCGTGCCCACTGGTTTACTCGCCGCCTAACACAACACCATTAACAGCAACGAAGGAACATTCGTGCGCAGCTGCTAGTGTATTACAAGGCTGACAGTGAAATTTTTTTGTCTAACATCGTCTCGGGCGAGGAAACGTGGGTTCATCAGTTCGAAAGGGAAACAAAACGGCAATCCATGGAGAAGTTCCACACCACCTCTCCTGCGAAGAAAAAGCTCAAAGCTGAACACTCAGCCAGAAACGTCACGGTGAGGGTCTTCTGGGACTCTGAAGAAGTTATTCCTTTTGACGTCCTCCCTCAGGGTGTAGCGATCAACTCCGAAGTGTATTGTGCTATCCTAAGGAAAATGAAGAAGTTCGTCTCCACAAAATTGCAAACGAACGTCTTTCTCACGACAACGCAAGGCCTCACACAAGTCTGTGAACCGATAGGAGCTCACAAAACTTCATTGGACAATTCGTTCAAATGGCTCTGAGCACTATGGGACTCAACTGCTGAGGTCATTAGTCCCCTAGAACTTAGAACTAGTTAAACCTAACTATCCTAAGGACATCACAAACATCCATGCCCGAGGCAGGATTCGAACCTGCGACCGTAGCGGTCTTGCGATTCCAGACTGCAGCGCCTTTAACCGCACGGCCACTTCGGCCGGCGGACAATTCGTCCTCATCAACCCTACAGTCCGAGTCTCGCATCTTCCGACTTCCATCTGTTTGACCCAATGAAGGATGCACTGCGGAAGAAGCAGTACGTGGATTGTGGGGAGGTTGTTTATACAGCCAGTCATCTGGTCCGATGTCGACCAGTAGAGTGGTAACACACGGGCGTACAGGCCTTCCCAAATGGTTGAAATGGCTCTGAGCACTGTGGGACTTAACATCTTAGGTCATTAGTCCCCTAGAAGTAGAACTACGTAAACCTAACTAACTTAAGGACATCACACACATCCATGCCCAAGGCAGGATTCGAACCTGCGACCGTAGCAGTCTCGCGGTTCCAGGCTGAAACGCCTAGAACCGCTCGGCCACAGCGGCCGGCCAGGCCCTACCAGTAAGATGAGGTACGGCCGTCGCATTGAATTGAGATTATGTTGAAAAATAGGGTTTTGTAGCCAAAGGAGCGGGAAATAATATCTTTTATTGGAATCCTTAATAAAACCAACCTGCTTTCCCAAAAAAATTCTGCATTACTTACTAAACACTCCTCGTCCAGTCCATTGTGTTTGTCTAACTGCAACTCAGTTTCGGCCTTACAAGCAAAGTGCTACTGCCATACAAATAAAAGTCTACTAACTTTAAAACTGGAATTAACTACGGGATCTCTTTCTTAGTACAGCTTGAAGTGGATCTCAAAAACTTCAGCAACACTTCAGTATAGATGATGGAAGAATCAATATGTGGTATTTTGAAGTTCTTCCCTACCATCTACATACGGCACATACTTTGTTTACGACTAATCAAATTTATTATTATTATACTTCCGGACATTTTTAATTACAAGTATCTGTATAGTATGACTATACCATGTTGTGATCCATTACGTCTGCACCCCGAGACTCCTTGCGGAAGCCTTGATTAGCAGTTCTCTATCGATAAAACCATCTGATGCACGTCTCAACGGTAGTATAATCTGCTCATGCCTCTTCATCTCTGCACAACTACTGCAGCCTACATCTACTCGAGTCTGTTTACTCTGGTCTAGCGTTCTGCCCAGTATCTTTACCGTTGCTGCACTCGCGTTCTCATCTTCAGCCTCTCTTTACTTTCATGTTGCAAGTTAAGCAACAACTTTCCTAACGCATGCTGGCGTTCCAGTGAAGTTCATTACGCTGCAGATGATACGGAAAGATATTTCAAGTATATACTGCTTATTTCTCCTTCACTAAGCTGGACGAAACATTTATTTTTCCTAAGAAATGTCCGTCTGCTACTCATTCAAATTCTTACAAGTGCATAGATTACAGAAGCAAGAAACAAAATAATCAACCCGCTACTACGAATGATGTACGAAAAAATGCCTACTGTCAGTATCTGACAACATGCTTTGGATTAGGAATGCCCAAGACGTTTGAAAATACATTAAAGGAAATTTTTTTCCATTTGAGCACCACAATCGAATCGTAAGTAATCGAAGAAAACCAATTTTAATATTTTTTAAACTGCTGCCGAAGTTCCTTAATTCGAAAAAAAAATTCAGTTTTGAATTCACAACTATTGGTGTTTGTAATCTTACCCTCCCACACAGCACTGTTAAATTTTTCTTAGTGTCTTCATTAGTTTCAAAAGCTTCGAGAGGCGTAAGATTTACAAAGGAAATTTTTTTTACTTATCTTCATCTTCTCTTCTTGTTGTTGACTGCAGTTCTCCCGTCTAGGGGTGCATTCTCTAGGCTGAGGTTCCTGTTGATCTGAATAATGAAGATTTGACAGTTTTACTCCTGAATTTTATTTTTTTTAACATTTTTCAATATCACACCGACTTTACAAATTCCACTTCAGAACACAAATTCACAATGTCCAAATTATTAATAAGTCTGTTTCCATCAGAGGTATGCCCATCAGTACTCCTACATTCTGCGGTACTCACAATAATCCAAAGAGTCTAAAAAGCAAAAGAGTTTACAAGTTTTATTGACAAAAGTAGAATCTTTACCACATTATATCATTATCTTATAAACGAATCCAAAAATAGATTCAATAATTCGCTTTAGATTCCGCAAGTAATAATATGAATTTTAGGTATGCCAGATATTTCATAATTTCAAATATTTCTAAAAGAATAATAATTTTAACCTTAAGTACAGAGTGTAACAAATTAATTTCTTTTTTATTTATTTTGGCCTGAAATATGATACATCGTATACAAAATCAAATGAAATTCTTTCAGTGAAACAGCCGAGAATGTTCACTTATACCAGATTCGGGATTAATCCTGATGCCGACTACTTCTATCAAAAACAGGTGATGTTAGAGGAGGGTGTCCCATTACACGTTGAACTTTGTTTTAAAAGGAGTTTTGAGCTCTGCTCATTATCAAGTGACGCATGATTTTCATGTTGAAGAATAACATTCTACACATCGTTACGAAAAAGTAGACAAAGTTACGACGCCATGATGAGAAGAAAAGAAATAAAACACGAAAGTTGAAATGGCCCGTAATTCAGTAAGCTAAATAGCTCTCAAATCTAAGCTTTCGATGTATGTGAAACGAAAGGTATATAATCAGTGTAAATTATCATTTTTGGCTTATGGCAGTGAGATATGGACTTCTGCTATGAAAATCATTCAAAAACCTGGGTTTCTTCAGTCAATAAGTTAGGGATCTATGTTGTAAATCGTAAAGAGAGTGATAGCAAAACAAACAAATGGTTGAGGGAGCAGACAGGGGTGCAAGACATAATTATGAATTCAATGAAAGAGATATGGCACTGAGCTGGACATGAAGCCACTAATTGGATATTAGACTGACCAACGAAGTTTTTTGATTTAGTCCCGTGATAAAAAGGATGAAGATTATAACTAACCGAAAGTGGGAATATATACAGGAGTAAAACATGTGCCTACAGCTGAAGGTTATATTGCGTTTAAGGTCTGGAGAACGTCTTTATCCAGCAGTATATGTCAGACGGCCATTGATAAATATGAGGATGATCAGGGTGGTAGTTCTTCGCGATATTGCAACTATTACAACACACTTGTGAGATTCAGATACGAACAATAGTGCACTGATGCAGAGGTCAGGAGTGTATACGGTGAAATCTGATATAATTTCATCTACAAACGCCTCCCTTATTGTGCCTCGAAATTACCACATTACCATGTTCATTATATTGGCAGCTTATTCAAATTGAAGTTTGGATGATAAATTCAGAATTCCCCCAAACGTCTTTGCCGTTGAAACAGTGCACCTAGAAAAAAGCATAATTGTTTCCACTGAAGAAATTAAGGAAAACAGTTTCGTGAAAGCACATTCCTCGAAACTGCGATAATTCGAGGCTGGAGTGGTTTCTTTTACAATGGTTAATAGAGGTAATTTTTATTTTTTATTCTGGATAAAGTAATCCAGTGTGAAGTCCCACATTATTTCGGAAGAGAAAAGTCTTTTCGTAGTTTACCGAAGTCAAGTTATACCTAGTGCCCCTCGTAAGTCTGTTGAAATGCATGAAGACCACAATGATGCCTTGTATACCAATTTATTTACCACCGGTTTTTGTCATAATTCCATTTCCATAGTGCTGTAGACATAAAATGAAATCAACTGAAAATAGTGAAACATCGAAACACAATGTGCACAGAAATCGTAATCGATGATTTTAAATACTTACGAAAAATCTTATTTGAAAAGGGCAGCATCATACGGCATTCATACGTTTATATCACATGAAGAGCATTGAATGACAATGACAAAATAAAGAACGTAACTACTTTGCTTTGCAGTACAGGTTCGTACAACACCAAATAGACTGCTGGTAGTCCAGGTTAGAAGTGCTATCTAAGAGATCACAGAGTTGCAACAAAGATTACTTGGCCAAAAGAAACCTGAGAATATAAAGTGAAGCAAAAGATAATATTATCACAGAGATTTATACAGTCAGGGGAAAAATGACCTATTAATAGAACAAGATAATAAAAAAATGGTTCAAATGGCTCTGAGCACTATGGGACTTAACATCTGTGGTCATCAGTCCCCTAGAACTTAGAACTACTTAAACCTAACTAACCTAAGGATATCACACACATCCATGCCCGAGGCAGGTTCCAGACTGAAGTGCCTAGAACCGCACGGCCACACCGGCCGACAGCAAGATAATAATCATGTACAGTTTTTACATACATCATTTTCATACTTTCTTATACAAATCAAAGTAAGTATAATAAAAATAATGTGGTGGAAATAAAAATGTCATGTCATACCGACATTATGACTTATTCACGTAAAACATAGTACCAGCCATCATCTAAAATTTGGTTCCAATTCCACAGCTATATATAGGTGTACTAAAAAGAAAAGTATTGGACATGTAAACCAACCTCATGTCACATCATACTGAACTCATTAACAAAAAGTGAAAACACTCATTTATGTAGTCTAAAATCAAACAGATAAAGTGCATATTCTATTTTGTCTCTGTATGAAACAATTAGACTACAAAGAAAATATAATGAAGAATATACAACAAAAATTTCTCAAATGTCAAGTCTGAATTCTAAATGAAATTCTGAATTCTAAATGAAGAATCTGATGTACCAGTAGAATTAAGATTTTAATCACGTTTGAAGGTGTCATCCAAACCTTTATTTGTCTGGTATCATGTAAAACATGGTGTAATGAGAACTATGCAAAGAGACAAAGAGCATCTGAACATGGACGATAATAACATTGTCTGCCACATTAGGCCATATGTGACCAACATGTCCAAAAATATCAATATATAAAATGACAAACACAGTACGTATATGCCAGGGCTCCATCACTAACTTCATTCTTCTAAACTGTCAGTCATCCAACCATACCATATGCATAATAATTTAAAAGAGCTCAGAATAAGCGCCGTCAGGCGCGTTTTCTCTGGTTTTTCGGCAGGTATTTGAAATTTTGCTTTCGCAACTTGTAGCTAGAGTCAGCCCAAATAAAGTAGTGCTCGTCACGTGTTTCAACTGATGCAAAGTGTCGACGGAAAGTGTAACTTTGTTTCCCCTCTCAAACAAATTTATTTTTAAAGCTGAATTTTATGCGCCCAGTCCATAGGGCGTTCCCGGATCAGTCTAGTGCCATGTTTGTATTATTGATACGTATTAACAGGAATAGCAAAACACGGACTAACCAGCACTCTAGTGGCGACTAAGTAGCGCTGCTGCATGCAGGGCGGCAGCGGCCAATGTGGGCAACTGCGGCACGCGAGTCGCTGCTGTAGTACTGGTTGTCGTTCTTCGTGTTTTACTGTCCATGTTAATACGTATTGATAAAATGAATATCTTTAGAGACAAATTTGGGCCGCTCTATCGAATGGGCAAATAAAATACTGCCTTAAAAATCATTTTTTTTTTCATGTAGAGTATATACAATGTTCTTTATCTAAAAAAAAAAGTTCGGGTACTCTCATACTAGATATAATGCAGCGACAGTTACTGAAGCTTTCAGTGTAGATGATTATTTATTTAAATATAAAACTGCATTGTAATCAACATTACCTAACATTATAACAGTTTCCAGCTTCACACTAGTTCCTGGCTGCTGTAATGTCTATGCCTTCTTAAGTCACTCCTGGTATTAGCAGGAAGATGTCTGCTTTTCATAAACCTAGAGCGCACATGAACCATAGGTTGCTATCGCACACTTGTTCGTTCACTGTATTTTCACATGTGGGTTCAGCGTTCAGGTTTACATTTTCGCTTTTATAACCCACCGACAACATCGAAACTCCTGCTTTTCCCAAATGTATCATTGAAAAGTATTAGCTTTGCAGATGCAGGAGAAAAAGCAAAATACTTCGTTATTTTGCTGATCATATTGCCTTAATCTCTAAGCTAACTTGCAGTGAAAGGAAAGACAAGTCGTACAATCATGCATACAACCAGCAAGAAGCGAGTAGGAAATGAATAATCAAGTAAGCCGTGTCCGGTGTATCGGCTCACTCACAGAACAAGATAGTGGACTCGCTGACTGACTGCCAGTGGTTCAGTTATCGAGAACGGGTCCCTGCTGCTTCGAAACAGTTAAATGTACCGCTTTTGCCATCACAGACTGCATTAGCATCTTTCATACGGCGGTTACCAACACGAGAAAATGAAATATATCGGATTTACGCTCGTGAAATAAGACGTTGGCAAATTTTTTGTTCTCCATCGTCGTAAAGAAGTTACTTTACGGGCAGAAAAGTGTAGGGTTACGCCTCCTCCGGCGTTCTCACAGAAAAAAAGCACTGTGCATATATGACACTGGGGTTTATATCGTTCGGAAGGAAATTTAGGGTTTAAGGTATCGTCTACAGCGGGACCACTGGTGACAGAGCAGAAGCTCGAGTTGGGTTACGACATACGCAGTGGCTTTTTCAAAGGAACACTCCCTCCATTTACCCTAAGCGTTGTAAGGAAATTACGATAAACGGAAAACCTAAATTTGAATGGCAGGACGGGTATTCGAACCGCCGTCTTCCGATCACGAGACCAGTGTCTTATACGACTACGTCAAGTCGATCCGTCAGATCCATATTACTACTTCAGTCCTACCTCCTTCCGAACATATTCCAGTTCATCATCTCGCAGCTTCTCAAAGTCACATTATATTCGTCTTGCACTATACAGCCGAGGAAAAACAGTTGCAGCGTCCACGGTCAACTGTTATTTCTCGAATGTCTTATCAGTACAAATTATGTAGATGCAACGACTATTTGTAAACTTTCTCAGCTCACTTCAATCCTGTATTTCCTGCAAGAGAAAGAGATGGTTGTGCATTACTTCCGAACCAGGTACGAATCAGTCGAAGCAAATAAATCAACAAAAATATAAAGGCAGTACGTTGCACAAAAGCACGCACACGTCGATTACATGTAGCGGCTTCATTGTTGCCTTCGCTGGACTAGGGATGGGAAAAACCGGTACCGGTATTTTAGTTCTGAATAACCGGTATTTTCGGTGCTTCTTTTGTTTCGGTAGTAAGAGGTGACTTTTTGCCAATAATCGGGTAAAAAATCGAAGTATGAATCAGCAACAGCAGCAGTGCTAAAATCTTTTGTTGTTAAAAAAACGTTTTTCAAACACGAGAGATTTTTACTCTTAAAATTTCCCTTGGTTTGAAATATTGTAGTGTTATTATAGAAAATAGAAATAGTGGTCAATGCTACTTTAATCACGATTCCGACAGACAAGCGCAACAAACACACGTCACGAGAAGCGGCACAGCATTGCTGAGACAATAATGTACATGTTACCATGTGGCACGACCTATTAGATGGCACGTGTGCACTTGCAGTTTATAAGACTTGTCCCATCTGATATGTACGGTACTTTCTCACTGTACTCGTCGGATATCAGTTGCCTTACAAGTAACATCCCTAGTCAGGAAGTATTTTACGCAATGCGGTATCAGCAAAGTAAAATGCTCCGCTTGTTTTAACAAATTAAAGACGGGAGGAGTCACAACAAACGTGCAACGTCATATAAGGAGAAAACTTAAAATTTATTAGTTCTTCCATAGTTTTAAATGAAATAGGAAGCCTCTGATCTAGTTCTACCTAGTACGCCATTATCTGTTTGTAGCACTTGAAAACGGGCAACTTGATACTAAAAGTAGACTTCTGCAACCTCAGTTTTCACCCTTTAGCACTGACTGTTCGTAATGCCTAAATAGTGGTATGATCTTCGATTACAACCTGATTTTTGAGCAGAATTTCAAAAAATACAATCAGCAGAAGAATTGTTGATTTTATGTACGAGTAGTATTCAACCACGTATCACTTTTCGAGAGAAGCTGCGAACGGTGGGTGGACTTCCTTTTTTTTTGCCTATCAATTTAATATTTTGATTCTGAGTCTCTTGAAACTGAAGGGCTCAAAATTTTTCAGTCTTTGTTCTGGGCTCAAAATCTTCCAGTCTTTGTACGATTTTTACCTTTATTACATGAAATAACAGGAATAAAAAACCTAAAATCATTTATTTCAGGAACGGGTTACTTTGAGCGGTTTTAAGACTCCAGTTAAACTGGCATGGAAAAAAAACGATATAACCCAAAAAAAGGTTATTTCAAAGATACCCGGCATCCCTACGCTGAACGCGAGATGTAAACAGCAGAGGCGGTTAACAGCACTCGGGCGATACCGGGCCCTGCTGACAGTAACAGCACGATATCAGACACTTCGGAAAAACTGTGCTCGAAAATCACGTAAGACCACTTGAAAGCAAACGACGATGTAAAGATACGCACTCAATATAAGATCCTCACAAACAATACCCGCACTGGCGTGCAAACTGTGTAATTCGGAGCTACAACCTGAGGTGCAGAAAGCAAAGCCAAGAGCTCGCCGGGTCTTATCCGTTTATTACGACTGCCCGTGCCGAATCTGAATTGCCGCGTGCGGCCATTCTTTCCTCGCGTAATCACAAAGCTGTCCGCATACGGGCTGTCGGCGGCACGGAGCAGCCGGCGTGTAATTGCGAGCTGGTTATTGTTTCCAAGCACGCTGACCTGCTCTTACCGTGTCGGCGAATATTGATAGAGACATGATTACACGCTGTAGCTTAGCACAGAAACTCTCGCGCAGTGTAACACACAACCATTGATGCAGCAACGAACCAATATATTACACTGAATCAATAAGTGTTTTCGAAATCCTTCGCCCGTCACCTGGCAAACGTGAATGAAATTATCGCTGTCTAAGCTATAATACGAACAAAGTAATGTACCACACAAGCACAAGGGCAGCACTACGAAGAATTTGTCATGAACATTCCACTATGGGCAAGATGTCACTGGTTTTCATCACAGGTTCTTCCTAGTGACAAAATTCCGCCTCCGCTTTCAGAAGGCTGACAATGGAAGGTAGCCTAATCAAACATATGATGTTGTTGTTGTTGTGGTCTTCAGTCCTGAGACTGGTTTGATAGAGTTCTCCATGCTACTCTATGCTGTGTAAGCTTCTTCATCTCCCAGTACCTACTGCAACCTACATCCTTCTGAATCTGTTTAGTGTATTCATCTCTTGGTCTCCCTCTACGATTTTTACCCTCCACGCTTCCCTCCAATACTAAACTGGTGATCCCTTGATGCCTCAGAACATGTCCTACCAACCGATCCCTTCTTCTAGTAAGTTGTGCCACAAACTCCTCACCAATCCTATTCAATACCTCCTCATTAGTTATATGATCTACCCATCTAATCTTCAGCATTCTTCTGTAGCACCGTATTTCGAAAGCTTCTATTCTCTTCTTGTCCAAACTAGTTATCGTTCATGTTTCACTTCCATACATGGCTACGCTCCATACAAATATTTCAGAAACGACCTCCTGGCACTTACATCTATACTCGATGTTAACAAATTTCTCTTCTTCAGAAACGCTTTCCTTGCCATTGCCAGTCTACATTTTATATCCTCTCTACTTCGACCATCATCAGTTATTTTGCTCCCCAAATAGCAAAACTCTTTTACTACTTTAAGTGTCTCATTTCTTAATCTAATTCCCTCAGCATCACCCGACTTGTCTACATTCCATCTTCGTTTTGCTTTTGTTGATGTTCATCTTATATCCTCCTTTCAAGACACTATCCATTCCATTCAACTGCTCTTCCAAGTCCTTTGCTGTCTCTGACAGAATTACAATGTCATCGGCGAACCTCAAAGTTTTTATTTCTTCTCCATGGATTTTAATACCTACTCCGAATTTTTCTTTTGCTTCCTTCACTGCTTGCTCAATATACAGATTGAATAACATCGGAGAGAAGATACAACCCTGTCTCACTCCCTTCCCAACCACTGCTTCCCTTTCATGCCCCTCGACTCTTATAACTGCCATCTGGTTTCTGTACAAATTGTAAATAGCCTTTCGCTCCCTGTATTTTACCCCTGCCACCTTCAGAATTTAAAAAAGAGTATTGCAGTCAACATTGTCAAAAGCTTTCTCTAAGTCTACAAATGCTAGAAACGTAGATTTGCCTTTCCTTGATCTAGCTTCTAAGACAAGTCGTAGGGTCAGCATTGCCTCACGTGTTCCAACATTTTACGGAATCCAAACTGATCTTCCCCGAGGTCGGCTCCTACCAGATTTTTCATTCGTCCGTAAAAAATTCACCTTAGTATTTTGCATCCGTGACTTATTAAACTGATTGTTCGGTAATTTTCACATCTGTCAGCACCTGCATTCTTTGGGATTGGAATTATTATATTCATCTTGTAGTTTGAGGGTATTTCGCCTGTCTCATACATCTTGCTCACCAGATGGTAGAGTTTTGTCAGGACTCGCTCTCCCAAGGCCGTCAGTAGTTCTAATGGAATGTTGTCTGCTCCCGGGTCCTTGTTTCGACTCAGGTCTTTCAGTGCTCTGTAAAACTCTTCACGCGCTATCGTATCTCCCATTTCATCTTCATCTACATCCTCTTCCATTTCCATAATATTGTCCTCAAGTACGTCGCCCTTGTATAGACCTTCTATATACTCCTTCCACCTTTCTGCTTTCCCTTCTTTGCTTAGAACTCGGTTTCCATCTGAGCTCTTGATTTTCATACAAGTGGTTCTCTTTTCTTCAAAGGTCTCTTTAATATTCCTGTAGGCAGTATCTATCTTACCCCTAGTTAGATAAGCCTCTACATCAAACATATAGTGGTGTAATAAATTAATTCACTGTAGCAGAGGCTGAGCATTCCTTCTATCACTGCCCCACATACAATGTCTAAAGGTGTTTCTCTGAAACTATTCGTACTACCTCTATTGATATCCACGAAAATTACGATCTACAGGACTGGCATACAACTCGTGGTCCTACCTAGAGTATTGCGCTTGGATTCTGGCCCAAAAGATAGAAAGAAAACCGTGACATCTGCAGTGCTGTTCTGAGATAGACTTTTGGGCCAACGGCGGGGCAGAGAAGACTGGCGCCAAGGATAACTCCGAGAACTGTAGGAGTTGTACAAATCGTTGAAAGTTATGGCAGTGATTAAAGAGTGGAGATTGAAGTGCTATGGGTACATAATACATCGAGAAGGCCAGATCACCAAATAGGTGGTGAGAGAAGACATCAGTGGTAACAAACTAAGAGGAAGAGATCTGCTTAGATGGACAGTTCGAATCAGAGAGGATACGAGTACGATGGAATTAGACGGAGAGGAATACATGGACCAAAGATGATGGTGGAGTCAGATTGGCGAGGCCAAAGACTGACAGCCATTTGTACGGCCAACCTAGTAAGTAAGTATTTGCACAACAGCGTTATGTGGAAGTGAAGCGGACGATAAAGACAAAAGGAGAAAAGGAGAAAAATCTTTAGAAATGTGGAGCTTTAGAAAAATGCTGAAGGTTAGACGGGGAATCCGTGTAAATAATGAGGAGGAATTGTATCGAATTAGTAAGGAAAGAGCTATGGCCCAATTTGACGAAAAGACGGAAATGTTAATATCATGCATCAAGAGGCATCATAGAACGCTTACTCTGAAGTCTTCGCCACACTCCGTTTTTAAAATGGATAAATTCATGGAATACATTCTGCAGTGGGAAGGATCGTCATGGTGTAATCAGATTTTGCGAATCATTCTCTGTGTTTCCTTTCATCGCCTAGTCATCAGAAAATGGAAAAGAAAATGTACCAATTCCTACTGTCTAAGACCGATATCACTCGATACTTTTGCATCAGGTGGGACTGACGGATGACATCGAAAAAGTACAAAGAAGCGCAGCTCGTTTCGTATCATCGCGAAATAGGGGAGATAGTGCCACAGATATGATACGTGAATTGGAGTGGCAATCATTAAAACAAAGGCGTTTTTCGTTGCTACGGGATCTTCTCACGAAATTTCAATCACCAGTTTTCCCCTCCGATTGCAAAAACATTCTGTTGGCACCTACCTACGCAGGGACAAGTGAACATCACGATAAAATAAGAGAAACCAGGGCTCACACAGGAAAATTTAAGTGCTTGTTTTACCGGCGAGCCTTTCGAAAGGGGAACGGTAGAGAGACAACTTGAAGATGGTTCATTGAACCCTCTGCCAGGCACTTTATTGTGAATAGCAGGGTAATCACGTACACGTAGATGTAGATTCGAATTTTTCTTCCTTAAATTTGATGTTTTGATAATCTGTGACTTGATGATGCCCGCTTGACCGAAATTAATACATAGTCTATGCATCGCAATAGCTTTTGCTATTTCCTTGATGCCACTGTTTAAATATATTTAAGGTGCGTAGCGCTTTGTACACACTCTTTGCTGAAGGTACCAGAGATAAAATACAGGAAGTAAAATGTTCTTTGCAATGCAGTCATAACAGCTGAAGCAAATAAAAGAAGAGATTAGTTGAGAATGGAATGAGACAGGATTGTATCCTATCCCCGATGTTATTTAATCTCTAAGTCGAACAAGCTGTGAAAGAAACCAAAAGCAAACGTGGAAAGGAAATTAAAGTTCTTGGAAAAGGAATAAAAACTTTGTTTGCCAGTGGCATTGTAATTTTGTAACAGACGGCAAAGGACTTGTAAAAACAACTGTACGGCAGAGATAGTGTCTTGAAAACAGATTATAAGATGAACGTCAAGAAAAGTAAAACAAGAGTAATTGAATTTATGCCGAGCGAACTAGATTTGGGAATGATAAACTAAAAGTAGTAGATGTGTTTTGCTATTTAAGCTGTGTAAAAACTAACGTTGGCCGAGATGATATAAATGGAGAGTGGCAATATCAAGAAAAGAATTTCTCAAAAAGAGAAATTTGTTAACATCTAACATGAACAGAAATATTACGAAGTTTTTTCTGAAGATATTTTTCTGTATTATAGCCTTGTACGGAAGAGAAACGGGGAGGACGTATTGTTCAGATGGGAAGAGAATAGTAGCTTTCGGAATACGGTGCTACAGAAGAATGTTGAAGAATGACATACGAGGAGCTGCTGGATCGATTTGCGGAAAAAATACATTTATGACCCATTTCGACTAAAATAAGCGACTGTGGCAGAAAGGAATTTTAAGTTTTGTAATGGAATTAAATATGGAGGATGAATATTGTAGAGGGAGATGAAGACTTGAGTAGGATAAGCAAGTTAAAATGGGTACAAGCGGTGGTAGTTACCCAGAGATGAAGATGATGATGATGTTTGGTTTGTTCAAATGGTTCAAATGGCTCTGAGCGCTATGGGACTTAACTTCCGAGGTTATCAGTCCCCTAGAACTTAGAACTACTCAAACCTAACTAATCTAAGGACATCACACACACCCATGCCCGAGGCAGGATTCGAACCTGCGACGGTATCGGTCGCGCGGTTCCAGACTGTAGCGCCTAGAACCGCTCGGCCACCCCGACCGGCCGTTTGGTTTGTGGGACGCTTAATTGCGCGGTTCTCAACGTTCGTACAAATTCCCAATCTTTTCTCAGTCCAAACACGCGACTTTCATGAATGATGATGAAATGATGAGGACAACACAAACACCCAGTCATCTCAAGGTAGGTGAAAATCCCTGACCCTGCCGGAAATCGAACCCGAGACCTTGTGCTCGGGAAGCGAGAACGCGACCGCGAGACCACGAGCTGCGGACAGAGATGAAGAGACATGCACTGGACAGAGCAGCATGTAGCGCTGGACCAAGCCAGTCTTCTGACTGAAGATCACAACAACAACAACAGCACTTTCCACAAATGATACTTTTGCTTTCAGTGCTATAACTATATCGTTGAAGAACTCTAGAATTTTGCTTATGCTCGGTGCAGTACGGTGTTATGAAAAAAAATTGTAAATACGACGCCGTGCTGAAAAGTACTGCCTCTGACTCTTTTATGTGAAAAGTCCTTATGGTTTTTAAATCAAACAAACGTTATTAAGAGTCTACAGCTTTATTCTTCGTGTCTGTTTCTCGAGACGTAGTAACCCTGGCGACGAACACATTTCTCCCAACGGGAAAGCAGTTTCATGATACCGTCACTGTAGTATGTTTGACTTCGTTGACGGAGCGATAACCTCAGCTTTGCTTGCACCCCTTCATCACTGCCAAAGTTAAGTCTTCGAAGATGTTCTTTAAGTTTTGGAGAGATGAAAATCGGATGGTCCCAAGTCTGGACTGCGTGGAGAGTATACGATAAATCGCACAAACCTAAGGGCTGTCAATTCGACTAAATACCTAGGAATTACTATTACGAGTTTTTTAAATTGGAAAGACCACTTAGATAATATTATGGGGAAGGCGAAACAAAGACTACGCTTTGTTGGTAGAACACTTAGAAGATGCGACAAACCAACTAAAGAGACAGACTACATTACACTTGTCCGTCCCCTGATGGAATATTGCTGCGCGGTGTGGGATCCTTGCCAGATAGGATTGACGGAGGACATCGAAAAAGTGCAAAGAAGGGCAGCTCGTTTCGTGTTATCGTGAAATAGGGGTGAGAGTGTCACTGATACGATACGGGAGTTGGGGTGGCAGCCACTGAAATAGAGGCGGTTTTCTTTGCGGCGTGATCTATTTACGAAATTTCAATCACCAACTTCCTCTTCCGAATGCGAAAATATTTTGTTGACACCCACCTACGTAGGGACAAATGATCATCATAATAAAATAAGAGAAATCAGAACTCGAACGGAAGGACTTAGGTGTTCCTTTTTCCCATGCACCATTCGAGAGTGGAGTGGTAGAGAAGTAGTATGGAAATGGTTCGATGAACCCTCTGCCAGGCACTTCAGTGTGAATTGCAGAGCTACCATGTAGATGTAGATGTAGAGGATGATCGCTGACAGTGAACACAAGGCGTCGGATTGTTGCAGACGTCGCAGCGCTCGTGTGTGGTCTGGCGTTGTCAAGATGGAGGAGAGGGTGCTCCATGTGTGGACGAGCTCTTCGAATTCGAAACTCTGTAACAGAACACTGTTTTTCATGCACTGGCGTAGTTACGTTACACACTGCCATGTTACACGGAACAATTCGAAACCTTCTAGCGGTGGAGGCATGCAATTTGCGTCAGGGAAGCGAGAAAGTCGCCAGAATAATATGCATGACATGTAATACGTCCACTGATGTTGCAAACGGAATAAAAAGTTCGGAGTCATTATTTTTCAGCATGCCTCGTATTTCCCACGTTGTGGAACAGATGCAGCGCGCTGCCCTTAATGACCCCCGGGCACTTTTGAGTAACGGCGCTCCTGAGCGAGGTACGCTGTGTAGGCTGCCCGGGGGACGCCGGCCGAAGCTGTTCGCCGTGCCGAAAAACACAAACAACCCACCGCTACGCTGCGCTGCGACTCCCTAAATGACGGCGGTGAGCGCTCGGCATGGTTACGGCCTATGGCGCGCCGCCGCAAAAACTACGGCGCCGAGCGGCGCGGAAAAACCGGACGAAGGACAGGCGCTGCGGACTAGCCTGCGTCCCCGATGTCCGCTCGCACAGAACTCAAACGCGCCCTTTGTCTCCCTCGACTTCATCTGCATCTACGAGCGCTGCTCATAAAATGTTAATTATCACCTCGAAAAGTAAAATCAAGTTGCATAGCTATGTACATTGACGGAAAAAAATCGCAACACCAAGAAGCAATTGGACAACATAAACGAAAGTTGGTAGGCGTGTTCGTACATCCGAAAGATAACGTCTGTTTAAATTTAGTAGCAGTCGCATAAGAGTGGCGCTGGTAGCGGCACTATGAGATTGCAAATTAGGTTTGCATTGAATACGTGATGTTACGGTCGTGAGCGTTGGTTACCTTTGAGACTGGACATCGTGAGCTGATGTTAGTCAAGAATGGCTTTAAGGCGACAGGGACGTCATTATCACTGCCTTACTAAGTTTGAAAGAGGTCGTGTGATAGGCGCTTCATTCCAGAACCGCGCTGCTGCTACGGTCGCAGGTTCGAATCCTGCCTCGGGCATGGATGTGTGTGATGACCTTAGGTTAGTTAGATTCAAATAGATGAAGATGAAATGGGAGATACGATACTGCGTGAAGACTTTTACAGAGCACTGAAAGACCTGAGTCGAAACATTCCATTGGAACTACTGACGGCCTTGGGAGAGCCAGTCCTGACAAAACTCTACCATCTGGTGAGCAAGATGTATGAAACAGGCGAAATACCCTCAGACGTCAAGAAGAATATAATAATTCCAATTCCAAAGAAAGCAGGTGTTGACAGATGTGAAAATTACCGAACAATCAGTTTAATAAGCCACAGCTGCAAAATACTAACACGTATTCTTTACAGACGAATGGAAAAACTAGTAGAAGCCGACCTCGGGGAAGATCAGTTTGGATTCCGTAGAAATACTGGAACACGTGAGGCAATACAGACCTTACGACTTATCTTAGAAGAAAGATTAAGGAAAGGCAAACCTACCTTTCTAGCATTTGTAGACTTAGAGAAAGCTTTTGACAATGTTGACTGGAATACTCTCTTTCAAATTCTAAAGGTGGCAGGGGTAAACTACAGGGAGCGAAAGGATATTTACAATTTGTACAGAAACCAGATGGCAGTTATAAGAGTCGAGGGACATGAAGGGGAAGCAGTGGTTGGGAAGGGAGTGAGACAGGGTTGTAGCCTCTCCCCGATGTTATTCAATCTGTATATTGAGCAAGCAGTAAAGGAAACAAATGAAAAATTCGGAGTAGGTATTAAAATCCATGGAGAAGAAATAAAAACTTTGAGGTTCGCCGATGACATTGTAATTCTGTCAGAGACAGCAAAGGACTTGGAAGAGCAGTTGAATGGAATGGACAGTGTCTTGAAAGGAGGGTATAAGATGAACATCAACAAAAGCAAAACGAGGATAATGGAATGTAGTCGAATTAAGTCGGGTGATGCTGAGGGAATTAGATTATGAAATGAGACACTTAGAGTAGTAAAGGAGTTTTGCTATCTGGGGAGCAAAATAACTGATGATGGTCGAAGTAGAGAGGATATAAAATGTAGACTGGCAATGGCAAGGAAAGCGTTTCTGAAGAAGAGTAAATTGTTAACATCAAGTATAGATTTAAGTGTCAGGAAGTCATTTCTGAAAGTATTTGTATGGAGTGTAGCCATGTATGGAAGTGAAACATGGACGATAAATAGTTTGTACAAGAAGTGAATAGAAGCTTTCGAAATGTGGACTACAGAAGAATGCTGAAGATTAGATGGGTAGATCACATAACTAATCAGGAAGTATTGAATAGGATTGGGGAGAAGAGAAGTTTGTGGCACAACTTGACCAGAAGAAGGGATCGGTTGGTAGGACATGTTCTGAGGCATCAAGGGATCATCAATTTAGTATTGGAGGGCAGCGTGGAGGGTAAAAATCGTAGAGGGAGACCAAGAGATGAATACACTAAGTAGATTCAGAAGGATGTAGGTTGCAGTAGGTACTGGGAGATGAAGAAGCTTGCATAGGATAGAGTAGCATGGAGAGCTGCATCAAACCAGTCTCAGGACTGAAGACCACAACAACAAGTCTATGGGACTGATGACCTCAGATGTTAAGTCCCATAGTGCCCAGAGCCATCTGAACCATTTCGTGTGATAGGGCTATGAGAAGCTGGATGTTTCTTCTGCGATACTGCAGAAAGACTTGACAGGAACGTAGCCGACTGTTGGCAGTGGTGGTCACAGGAATGTACGGTCGCCAGAAGGCTGGGCTCCGGACGGCCAAGTGGCACTAACGAGAGCGAGGACCATCGTGTTTAGCGTGTGGCTCTGACGCATCGTAGTACATCTGCAGCAGCAGTTGCAGCAGAATTTTGAATCACAGTGACACAACGAACTGTTATAAATCGTTTACTTCAAAGACAGATCCGAGCCAAAGCCCTGTAGCTTACGTTCCACCATCCCCAAACCACCTCCATTTGCGATTTCATTTGTGTCAAGGGAGTGTTCAGTGAACGGCATGGTGGAGTTCTGTCGGTTTTCTCACGAAAGCTCGTTCTGCCTCGGTGCCAGAGAAGGTCGTGTATTGGTTAGGCGCAGGCTAACTGAGAGCCATCAACCAACCTGTCGGCATGCTACGCACATGACCTACAACTGGAGTTATGGTCTGCGGTGTAATTTAGAGTGGTTGCACCCAGACTGCAAAATTAAATATTAGTCTGGTGATTTAACCTGTTGTGCTGCCATTCAGGACCAGCATTCCTGGGGGTGTTTTCCAGGAGGATAACGCTCGCTTCCATACCGCTGCTGTAACCCACATGCTCTACAGACTGTCGACGTGTTACTTTGGCCTCCTCAATCACCAAATCTGTCTCCAGTCGAGCACATGTCGGACATCATCGGACGGAAACTCCAGCGCCATCTACAAACAACGTTTAACTGTCCCTGTACTGACCAATCAAGTGCAACAGACCTGGAATTCCATGTCACAAAATGACGTCCGGCATCTGTACAACATAATGCATGCACATCTTCACGCTTACATTCAACATTCTAGCTGTTACATCAGTCATTAATGTACCAGCATTTCACATTTGCAGTGGCTTATCTTGCACTTACATTACCCTGTGATCTTGCAACGTTAATCACTTAAATATGTTACCTAGACAAACATATTCCCGAAAATGCATTGCATTACTCTACCTTTCTTCTTCCGTCTGTGCATTTGTTGTTTTGCTGGTACATTCGTGCAGTACAGCTCACCATCCCACAGTACCATAGGACACCGCTAAAAGCAGCCAGAACAAAACAGCACACTTCATTGTTAAAGGTGGAGTACTATGCGGTAATTCGTTTTCGGCAACAGTGGAAATGTTGCGGCTGCGTCAGAACAAACCAGATGGTAGCGTGATGTCACATGTTTTGAAAACGCGAGCGCAATTAGTCGTTGCACTGTGCGGAAACGGAATTTTGCTATATTCAGTAGCGAACCAGGATGTGAATCGGACATTCAACAAAGCTACGATCCCCCTTGATAATGTCCTCCGCAGATGGGGACGAAACGTCGGGTTTTAAAGTAAAACTCATTCGACCACGGCATAATAGCCCGGAATATTTTATCAGTTGCGAAATCCAGCAACTTTGCGCACCCTATGGCCACGGGCACGGCAAAACACGATTTCCCCTTTCTGTTCCTGCCACTTTGCCACGCCCTTATATGTAACCACGTTTACGAACAGTGTACTCTTTCAGCATAAATGTCACTGATCGTTGCTCCCCTACGCAGTGCGCACATTTTAAAATAATAAATACTGGTGCCTCGGAATCGACTTGTATCTTTTCCTCGGCAGAGTTTCTCCTGATCTGATGTATTGTAAAGATAGTGTCATTTCATTATGTAATACTTGACTGAAATTGCTATTTTATGAGTATTTACATTAATCGTGTATTATTTGATACACACCTTGTCATAATATGATTTTTAAATGCCATTTCAGCAAATTACTCGGAACAACTGTACTAGATCGGCCGTCTTAGTGAGATTATGAAACTGATCGTCCGCCATTGTCGCAGCTTTACATGCAAGGTCACCGCTCGAACCTATACTCATTCAGAAGTTTATCACGAAGTCCGATTCCTTTTTAAAAGTGTCATTTTATTACAAATTCAAAACCGAGGCAAAATTTAGTATTATATTTTCACGGTCGGGATTCATTGTGTTAAAGATGGGACAACATTACAGGCTTCCCCGATTTTGATTGCTCCCGCAATGACCAAACTTTCGCTCTTTTGCTTATCTTATTCCTTACAACTAAAATTTAAAAAAATTAACCTGCAGAGAAAGGGCGTTTACAAATCCCATGTAAGAAGTTAAAATGTGAGTCCATAAAAGTCGAACAACAGAATTTAAATTAGGTTAAAATAGAGCACTTCTGATACATGGCATAAAACAGGAGACCCTCTCAGTTTCTAGGACCGCCGGGAAGTCACTCGGTGAGCAGAATCTACATTAAAAGACAAGAAGCCTCCAAATGAAAAGAGCGGAACCACCGAAAACAACATCACGTCCGTAAGCACAGATCTTTGTACGTTTTGCAGTGGGAAGTACGGAATGTTGGGTCGTGCAATAATTTATATATTGATTACAGTGATTTCGCCTTTTTATCCATTTGGCGACCTATGTCCTTTTATGTAACCCCTGCTCTGCCATAGTCTTCCCGGTAGGCCTAGGAAAGGAAAGGGTCTCCTGTTTGATGCAATGTACCGGGACGCACTAATTTAACCTATGTTATTCGACTTCTATGGGCTCCCATTTTACGTATACACATGCAATTTTTTCTTAAGAATTTTAGTGTAAGTTCTGTTTAGTTTCCTTAATGCTAACAATTTGGATAGGTATCATTACTTATTTATAACTTTGCCGATGCATACGAAGTGGGACACATGTCCCGAAACCGTGTTGTCCTTTCTTTTTGCGGAAAAAAGAAAATTCCAATGATCAAAACGACGCGTTTTGAAATGGTCCTTAATGAGGTGTATCATTGAAATTACATATTGAAACCACACGTATTTTTATAATATATAAGTATAAACATGAAAGCCATCAAAAACGGATTTTTAAAAATTTTATTTCCTTTCTGAACGTGCCCATACAACCATTTCAATAATGGAGTGCCGATTACTACGATACGAACGGCAAGGAGAACTCAACACTAGTCCCCGAACGGAGAAAATCTCTGACTTGGCCGGGAATCTCTTCGATTAGCTATCCGTCGCGCTGACTGCTCATCTGCCGAGGCGTGAAAATACGGCATCTTAGCTTCAAAGATGGTGGCTTCTTAATGACGCCAATGGCTGGTGGGAGAAGAAAAGTGCCATCACAAAATTAAAAAGTTTTCAACTTCTACATCTATCTACGTCTACATCTATACTCTGCAATCCACCCTGAGGTATATGACATAGGTACGTCCTATTGTACAAGTTATTGTGGTTTCTCCTGTTCCGTTCATCTATGGAGTGCGGGAAGGATGATTGTTTGAATGCCTCCGTAGATGCAGATTAGAATAAAAATGGGGGTATATATAAGTCCAGGTGACATGCCATTACTCTTAGAGAGTTCGTTTTTAACACAATTTTAGTACTGATTTATGCCTATATTATGTTATACAGGGTGTTACAAAAATGTACGGTCAAACCTTCAGGAAACATTCCTCACACACAAAGAAAGAAAATATGTTATGTGGACATGTGTCCGGAAACGATTACTTTCCATGTTAGAGCTCATTTTATTACTTCTCTTCAAATCACATTAATCATGGAATGGAAACACTCAGCAACAGAACGTACCAGCGTGACTTCAAACAATTTGTTACAGGAAATGTTCAAAATGTCCTCCGTTAGCGAGGATACATGCATCCACCCTCCGTCGCATGGAATCCCTGATGCGCTGATGCAGCCCTGTAGAATGGCGTATTGTATCACAGCCGTCCACAATACGAGCACGAAGAGTCTCTACATTTGGTACCGGGGTTGCGTAGACAAGAGCTTTCAAATGCCCCCATAAATGAAAGTCAAGAGGGTTGAGGTCAGGAGAGCGTGGAGGCCATGGAATTGGTCCGCCTCTACCAATCCATCGGTCACCGAATCTGTTGTTGAGAAGCGTACTAACACTTCGACTCAAATGTGCAGGAGCTCCATCGTGCATGAACCACATGTTGTGTCGTACTTGTAAAGGCACATGTTCTAGCAGCACAGGTAGAGTATCCCGTATGAAATCATGATAACGTGCTCCATTGAGCATAGGTGGAAGAACATGGGGCCCAATCACGACATCACCAACAATGCTTGCCCAAACGTTCACAGAAAATCTGTGTTGATGACGTGATTGCACTATTGCGTGCGGATTCTCGTCAGCCCACACATGTTGATTGTGAAAATTTACAATTTGATCACGTTGGAATGAAGCCTCATCCGTAAAGAGAACATTTGCACTGAAATGAGGATTGACACATTGTTGGATGAACCATTCGCAGAAGTGTACCCGTGGAGGCCAATCAGCTGCTGGTAATGCCTGCACACGCTGTACATTGTACGGAAACAACTGGTTCTCCCGTAGCACTCTCCATACAGTGACGTGGTCAACGTTACCTTGTACAGCAGCAACTTCTCTGACGCTGACATTAGGGTTATCGTCAACTGCACGAAGAATTGCCTCGTCCATTGCAGGTGTCCTCGTCGTTCTAGGTCTTCCCCAGTCGCGAGTCATAGGCTGGAATGTTTCGTGCTCCGTAAGACGCCGATCAATTGCTTCGAACGTCTTCCTGTCGGGACACCTTCGTTTTGGAAATCTGTCTCGATAAAAACGTACCGCGCCACGGCTATTGCCCCGTGCTAGTCCATACATCAAATGGGCATCTACCAACTCCCCTTTTGTAAACATTGCACCGACTGCAAAACCACGTTCGTGATGAACACTAACCTGTTGATGCTACGTACTGATGTGCTTGATGCTAGTACTGTAGAGCAATGAGTCGCATGTCAACACAAGCACCGAAGTCACCATTACCTTCCTTCAATTGGGCCAACTGGCGGTGAATCGATTAAGTACAGTACATACTGACGAAACTAAAATGAGCTCTAACATGGAAATTAAGCGTTTCCGGACACGTGTCCACATAACATCTTTTCTTTATTTGTGTGTGATGAATGTTTCCTGAAAGTGTGGCCGTACCTTTTTGTAACACCCTATATATAGGGCCTGAGGATAGCGTTGACGCAACGTCGAAACTAGTAGCCAAATAAATATAAACCTTAAGTACAGCTGGAGGAGTTTCATTTTTAACAAACACCTGTATACGTTCAATAGACCTTTGTAGTCCTATCTGATACTGGTACCACACACTCGAGCAGTATGCTAGAACCGGTCACACGAGTGATTTGTAAGCAATCTCCTCTTCAGACTGATTGCATTTCCCCGGTATTCTGCTGTTGTGACGTGTCTATAAGTAGCGTTACTCGAATGGCGTCTCGGGAGTATGGGTGCTTCCGTATGCAACTTCGGTAATGCCACTCGAGTGGTGGGCAAGTGGCGTTTTTTAGTGTTGCATGTGGAGATCCGACCTTAGTGGCTTAGTTGTGAATTTTTGTCTACTCCATCCAGGCAGAGCACAGGCCTATTACCGTGATGTAGCGGCTCTTGTCACAGCGAGCAGTGTTGCAGGTGAGCAGGGTTCTGCTACGGTGACGCACAGTGGCGGTGACGTCGCTCTGTTCGCAGGCGCCGGCCGGAGTGGCCGAGCGGTTCTAGGCGCTTCGGTCTGGAACTGCGCCACCGCTCCGGTCGCAGGTTCGAATCCTGCCTCGGGCATGGATGTATGTGATGTCCTTAGGTTAGTTAGATTTAAGTAGTTCTAAGTTCTGGAGGACTGATGACCTCGGCTGTTAGTCCCATAGTGTTCAGAGCCGTATGAACCATTTTATTTGTTCGCCAGGCGGCGGCGGCTCGCCGGCGCGCGCAGCGGCCCACCACGTGGGAGCGGCCGTCGCGCTTCGGCGTGTCGCGGCTCGCGAGCTGTGCACAACAGCGCCGCCAGCGGTCCGCCAGCTTCTCCGACTGTGGCGGCAGCTGCTGCGAGGACGTCATCTCCGTCACCTCCTTCTGGTGAGTACAGGCTTACCACCTTCTGAAACCTCAAAATGACACCCTCAATTTGTTTTTTTCTTTTAATTTATTTTGTCTTCGGCAGCAATGACCATACAGCCAGTAGCAGTCACAAGAGTGGCAAGTCAACAGAATTGTAAATTTCACAATAGAACAATGATGAAAGTTTCAAGTACAAGCATAAGTTCTCTGTGTAAAATACGAGGGGCATTCAATAAGTAAAGCAATAAATTTCTTTACTCGGCCAGTTTCTGTTGAAAAAAAATGCGGAATTTGGTGAGGGACATTTTGGAATGTTCTCACTTCAGCCCCTATAGTTTCATGAAGTTCCGACCGGTGGCGGGACTGCAAGCATCCTTAAAAATGGCGTCGGTAACAGACGTGCGTTCCAAGGAGAGAGCTGTCACTGAATTTCTTTTGGCGGAAAACCAGAGCATCGCATGTATTCACGCGCTTGCAAAATGTCTACGGAGACCTGGCAGTGGACACAAAAGCACGATGAGTCGTCGGTCGAGGCGTCTGTCACCATCGCAACAAGGCCAGGCAAACCTATCGCATCTCCCGCGTGCCGGCCAGCCGAACATAGCTGTGACTCCTGCAGTGTTGAAACGTGCGGACACACTCATTCGAGGTGATCGACGATACACAATCAAGCACCTCGCTACACAATTGGACGTCTCTGTTGGTAGTGATGGCACACTCGTCGACCAGTTGGGGTACTCTAAGCTGTGTGTGTGTGTGTGTGTGTGTGTGTGTGTGTGTGTTCGCTGGGTTCCTTACTGCCTGACGGAAGACCATAAACAGCAGCGAAGGACCAAAAAAATGGTTACAATGGATCTGAGCACTACGGGACATAACATCTGAGGTCATCAGTCCCCCTAGAACTTAGAACTACTTAAACCTAACTAACCTAAGGACATCACACACATCCATGACCGAGGCAGGCTCCGAACCCTCGACCGTAGCGATCGCGCGGTTCCAGACTGAAACGCCTAGAACGAACGACCATCTGTGCGGAATTGCTTACACGTTATGGGTCTCATCGTGACAATTTTTTGTCGAACATTATCACAAGAAATGAAATATGGGTTCATCACTTCGAACGGGAAACAAAACGGCAATCCGTGGAGTAGCGCCATACCACATATCCAATGAAGGATACACTCCGCGCGGGAACGAGATGTGAATGTTTCGGAGCTTATTGATGCAGCAAGGTACTGGCTCCGACGCCTATCACCATGGCAGGGATACAGGCCCTCCCAGTAAGGCGGCATAAGGCTGTCGCATTGAACAGAGATTGTGATGAAAACCAGGGTATTGTAATCAAAAGAGAAGGGAATAATAGTGCACTGCAAGACCCGAATACGACCAACCTGCTTTCATTATTTTTTGGTCGCACCCCCCCCCCCCCCCTCCCCGTAGAAACAGAGAAGCACGACGCAGTTTTCGAACGGGGCTGGTTCCATGAAAGGATGGTATCTGCAGAACCTGATACAGTAGTTAAAAGCTGGTCGTCGGTGTCAATTAAAAATATAAGTTTTTAATATAAAACAAAGTACGCCCCCGGCAGCTGAGCGGTTGCCGGCACGGTAGCTCAGCGTGTTCGGTCAGAGGGTTAGCTGCTCTCTCTAATAAAAAAAAACCTGAGTTAATCGATCAACAACGAACTTAAACGGATGTCTTACGACGTCCGCCCTGAGCAGATACAACGAACAAAAACGAACAATATGACATTAAAAAGAAAAAAATAGTGGTTAGCACGATATAATGTCAATCTAAGGTCCTGGGTTCGATTCCCGGATGGGTCGGAAATTTTTTCCGCTAAGGGACTCGATGTTTTGTTGTCCTAATCATCGTCATTTCATCTCCATCGACGCGCAAGTCGCCGAAGTGGCATCAAATCGAAACACTTGCACCCGGCGAACGGTCAACCCGACGGGATGCCTTAGTCACATGACATTTACATTTTTTATGTAAAACAAAAACACACGATTACCATTTATACCCGGGCTGGTTCCATGTGAAGGCAAGATATACACCAACGTGTAGTTTAAAGCTGAATACCAGCATCTTTTAAACAGGCCGCGAGCATATTGTACTTAGATATGTGTGTCGTCCTTAGGTTAGTCAGGTTTAAGTAGTTCTAAGTTCTAGTGGACTGATGACCTCAGATGTTAATTCCCATAGTGCTCAGAGCCATTTGAACCATTTTGAACCATATTGTACTTGCATGCATCAAACCAATAAAGCAAAGCAGTGAGACTTGTAGGGGGGAGATGGGGGGGAGGTTAGCCCCTCTCAACCAGTTTCCTAAGCTAGTGCGGCCGTGGACTGCCTGCGTACTTAAGTGCTCAGCACGTCTGACTTCTATACAAGAGAACCGGGTTCGATTCCTGCCAGGTGGGAGATTTTTCTCCGCTCGGGGTCTGGGTGTTACTTTGTAATCATCATTGAAACGAAGTCGCCGACGTGATGTTACATACAATGACTTGCGCCAGGCGGCCGAACTACCCGAGATAGAGTGTCCCGGACAATAATTCCATACCCAGAATTTCATTTCGTTTTTGAGCCGCCGTGTACTTGGTATACGCTAATATGACGTTCAGATCCACCATTGCCGTTGGGCCCTTCTCGTAGTGTCCAGAAGCGAAAATTTTTAACCGGCGTAGGTGGGCGGGGTAACTAACACCTGTATACCAGCATCATGCGTGTGTTTGTTGTCACATGACGTCTAATGAGCTTCACTGAAGCCAAGTAGTATAAACGCCAGGTGGCTGCCCTTCCTCAACGCGATTGGTCATCTCGCTTTTAGAACGGTTGTAGTCCGCACTTCGATAGGAGGGTAGACGTAAATGTGCATGAGAATTATCAAATTATTTTATACAAAAGGGAAATGAAGAATGATCAAAACACATTCTTCAGCTGTAAAAAATCTTAACTTAAAAGACAGAAAACAGGAGAAGAAGTTTTGGTTTTATGAACAAATCCAGAAATTGTTGACTACTTCCGCAACAAAAACACCAACTAAACTTCAATAGAACGAAAAACCAGTCCAAGATGCAAATATTTTATTTTTCATTCAATGACTAGTTTTGGTCCGAGACCCATTTTCAAATCAACCTACATGGCAGAAAACCAAATTTGCACTCATGCAAAATGCAGTTATTACCAAATTCTTAAGCATATGCCAAATAAACAGAACATATCGTTTTTAACTTACGTAACAAAGTCGAAAATGGCATTTCCGAAGATGTCAAAAAATGTGTAATATACGTTTACAGTGCATACAGACAACCGGCAGTTTACTCCCTCCTCTGTCGCAAGGAAATCTCGGGAAGGGGGCGCCCTATCAGGATGTACGGAACCTTTCTGTCTATTAAAATGTTCTCTTACCATCAAGAAAACAACAATTCATCCAATAACAGTAGAAGTCCTCGATAAAAATAAAATTAAAATATTTACCAAACAGAGTCAAATACTTAAAATCACTGACCAGTAGTACATAACAGCACCACATATAGCGCGTATTACAAAATTGTATGCCATGTAGACACGTAAAAATCATTAAATGTAAACAGCAACAACAGTATTAAAAAACAAAACAATAGGAGAACTTTTCAAATCTTTACCAAGAAGAGTCAAATACGTTAAATCACTGACCAATAAAACACAGCAACGCCACATACGGCGCATATTACAAAATTATATGCCATGTTGACATGTAAAAGTCATTAAGTGTGAAACCCAGCAAATTAACAATAAAATTATTACTTTTTAAATCCATTACCAAAAACTGTCAACTATTTAAACCACTGACAGTAAAAGAAAACAACACTATCTACGGTGTGTATTACAAAGTTGTATGCCATGTAGGTACGTACAAATCTCCAAAAATGAACAGCAACATCAGTATTACAGGAAAACAATAGGATATCAAAAATCCTTATCACGTCCGACCATTTACAAGCATAAAAAATTTTTATCACACCAAAAATTACAAATTCCTAGCAGATTTTCGTAATATGTTCCACATAAAAACAAACATTAAAGCACAAGTTGTCTTTTTTCGAGGCACCAAAAATATACTTGCCATACAGAGGAAGTCGTAGTATAACCGTACCTATGGGCATGTAGTGTGGGAGTGTAGTTGAAGGGGGAGGGGGGGATGAAAGGGTGAGGGTGAGGGTGAGGAAGGAGGGGGAAGCATGCTGGAAATTTGTTTAATGAAACGGAGAAGGCTTTAAGATAACTCCAAATCAAAGAAAATATGCTCATAAATAAAACTGCAAAAAGAGAGAGAGAGAGAGAGAGAGGGTGGGGGCGCCTCCAGGTCAAAAACAAAACCAAATTAACGATCGAAAGCTCTGAAGAAGGAAAAAAAGCAGCCTCCGAAAGAATTAAACAATACGGGGGTAACAGAAAGGCACAGAATATTAAATATTGGTTGACTTAACGTACCCCAAAGTCCGGTGAAACGAAAAAAGAAGAAAACAATGCTCCTGTGTCTTACACTATTTTTTGAAAATCATGAAACTGATGATTCAGCTTACCTAATAATGTGATTTACTGGGTGAGAAAAAATAGTCGCTACAAAATAGAGTATCGCACGAAAAACTCTTGATTAGAAACTGGAAGGAAGGTGAACAATCACATCCAAGGAACGTAGACATCACAGCTACCTCTCAGCTGAAAAGACCGAAACATCGATTGTAACTTTTGTGGTGGTGTTCGTAGCGACAAACAATTCGCTGTAGAAACGGCTTACGAAGTCACCGCCACACTTTTAATAGCGGGCCGACCGGTCCGCTGAAACAGTGAACAGAAAGATGAAAACCCAAACACTCTGATTAAATAAAAGTCGGTACTTATCTTTATTGATGAAGATACAGAAACACAATAGTGAACTCCGTGTCTACAGAGATCTGTCTAGTTCGAGTCGGAACGGCTAGGTCAGCGTCGGCTGACGACAAACAACAACTCTGCTGCGATGAACACACAACTGACTAGCAAGTACACAATTCGGTGGCGAGTATACAACTGAGCGGCGAATACAGAACTGTCCTAGCGCTCGCGACTCCAGCGCTTAAGAAGCCAGAAGCCAGCGGTGGCGCGCGCAGACTTGCGGCGATTTCCTCTCTCGCTGGCGCTGCTTATGCGGACGGCGTCCGAACTTTGATGCTGCCAACCTTTTGGCAGGGGGCTCGGGTGGCAGTACTGGCTAGGATACAACAGTAACCAATATGAATCGATATTTTCAGTTTCACTAGCACAACAGATCAGTTTCAAGTAAATAACGTATCATGTAATTCAATAACTATATTAAAAAGTATGTAAATTGGTCGCGATTCGAGATGAAAACGAAAATCATAAGATGTTAATTTATAAAACTAAAAAAGCTGACCTAAGCTACTCTCTCCTCTTGAACCCAAGACGAATTCTCTGCACCCGGCGCAAATAACTGAATTCTGAATCAGTTACACGCAGTAGGAAAGCTTCGGGGAAGTCAACCACCAGGCACATAGAATGAGAAGTTGTGTGTGTGTGTGTGTGTGTGTGTGTGTGTGTGTGTGTGTGTGTGTGTGCATGTGGAGAGGAGGGAGGGAGGAAAGGGCTCTCGCTACGCCTGTAAGAATATCTCCACAGTTCCGCGTGGTAGAACATGTACATCTGCATCTCCTTGATTACTCTTCAGTCCGCAATTACGCGCTTGGCAGAAGGTTCATCAAACCACCTTTAAGCTATTTCTTTATCGTTCCACTCTAGAACAGCGCACGAGAAAAACGAGCACTTAAATCTTTCTATTCGAGCTCCGATTTCTCTTACTGTATTATGATGCTCATTGCTCACTGTGTAGATGGGAGCCAACAAAATATTTTCACATTCTGATTAGAAAGTTGCCGATTAAAGTTTCATGAGAAGATTCTGCTACAACGAAATACGCCTTTGTTGTAATTATTGCCACCCCAATTCTCATATCATATCCGTGGCAATATCTCCCTTATTTCGTTATAAGATAAAACGATATGCCCTTCTTTGAACGTTTTCGATGTCCTCCGTCAATCATATCTGATGCAAATCCCACACCGCGCAGTAGTATACCAGAAGAGGAGAAACAAGCTTAGTGTAGTATACTTGTTGCATTTTCTAAGTGTTCTGCCAATAAATAATATTCTTTGGTTCACTATCCCCAAACATTATCTATGTGGTCATTGTATGTTAAGTTATTCGTAATTACAATCCCTACGCATTAGTTGAATTAGTACTAGCGGCGTACGCCAAAGACGAAACGATTACTGTACAGAGTGTCTATAACTTCGGCACTATTAGAGATAATGCATGGTGGTTCGTAATACAATGTTTAGCATCTCTCGAATTTTTTTTTATTTTACTTTTTTTTTTGTTGTTGCCAGAATTCAAACGTGTGCTCCACTGTTCGGTCATAGAATGGCAAGCCGATATTCAAGTTATACCCTTGCATGAGTCAGCATTGCAAAATCAATAGTTCTCATTGCTTCACTGGCCCATACACTAAGGTTAGCAGTTCCATAGACTGGTGCTATGTACACGTCATCCTTGACGTTTGCCCACAAAAAAGAGTCTAATAGCGTGACAGAAAGAATATAAACCTATTTTACACAAATGAAGGTCGCGAATAAGTCCCTGTGACAAATAAGTCCAGTTTTGATAAACAGTTTTAGTTACTCGTAAATTAATAAAATGTAAAGCTACGTCGAAGAATTCCCAAGTTATTTTGAAATAAAAATATCGATTGACGGACAGAAAATAAGCATATTTTGTAACTAAAACTGTTGGTAGATAAATAAATCCACACAGAACTCAATATGATTTTATGTAATTTTCTGATAAGAAAAAGCAACTTTAGGAAAAGGAAATTTTGTGGAGGAATACTGCACTCATCGCCACAATCTAAGAAGTCAGGTGCTGCAACAAATGAAAAGCATACCATGCGGTGCCAGGAAGGGGCGCAGAGCAGCGTCACTGATGTCGAAAGAGAACTGAGAGGCGAGGGTGTTAGATATAAGAGCGACGACGGCAAAGTATCTGGGAGTGCTGGAGATGTATTTCGATAGTCAACGATCTTAGACATAAGACTGAGGCTGCAAGACAGGTGCGAATATTCAATAAGAAAATTATCGAGAAAGTTTTATTTTAATTCAGTGTAGAAAACACCGAAATAATATGGTGCGATACGATGGTAGGAAACACCGAAATAATATGGTGCGATACGATGGTAGTTGGCGTCAAAACAAATCGGAAATAGTAAGCGATAACATAAAAGTAATAAGTTAGGCCTATTATTTCACTTAATCACTTATCTACAAACCAGCTTCAGGAAAATGTTGGCATCCTCAAGCTGAGCTCACCATCATCTTAACGATAACACAGAGCAGGTTATACACATGTGTTTGAAAGTAAATCTTCGAAGATACGAGCTTG
Source organism: Schistocerca piceifrons (assembly GCF_021461385.2). Classification (NCBI taxonomy): domain Eukaryota; kingdom Metazoa; phylum Arthropoda; class Insecta; order Orthoptera; family Acrididae; genus Schistocerca; species Schistocerca piceifrons. The sequence goes on along the minus strand of NC_060139.1, from coordinate 303,348,226 downwards.
GTAATTTCAGTGATCCGAATTAAACGTTTGCATGCAGCAGATTCTTTCAATAATATTGTATAATAATCGTATTACATTGCAGGAACAAAAGGTGTATAAATCCGTTATGCAAAGAAACATTTAAAAATTACCAAGTTAAACAATTTGGTGAAGTAATGTCGGATTATATATGGCATCACATGCCAGAATTTTAACAGACAGAAACAGCATAAACAGTTTATAATGAAAGAGCACATTATGTCCGGCCTCCCACGCAAGGATAAGAAAACTGCATATGGTAAGTGGAATTTACGCGTTGAAGGGTGTTCTTTTGTGCATTTGATCACCAGTAAATCATTTTAGACTGTTTTATTTCGCCTCGGCTATTCACGAATTTTAAGCTAAGCAACATAACTAAGTGGGGCAGTGAGAGGACCGTGTTTCACTATCAGGTCGAATGGTCAGCACTATGTACAAGTGATTTGTGATTTCTCTCTGTTAACACATTGAAACGCAAATTTCCGATAAAGAAAGTTAAAATAAGACAAAAGAATAACAACCAAAATTGGGCTAAGACTTGAGAAGAGGGGTATTGGCCACTGACTCATGCTGTAGGGCACTATGCATAGACCTCTGATACCGAGAATGTGTTATCCCCCCTTCACTCGTCTCCCCCAGAGAAACAAGTCCTGAGGCGGCGTGGACTCGAAAAGACATACATTAGAAGTATATGCAACCTACACACGTTGTCATAGTGTTTAATGAAACTGGTCGATAAAATTTAGTCTCAGTCTTTCAAAATTAAAAAAAGGATTCAAGCAGGCGTGCTGCATCTGTTCCACATACAGAAACCCTTATACTTGTGGAGAAGCAAATGTGAGGCAATGGCTTGTCAGATAACAAAGTTCTCAAGGTACGCATTTCAGAACCCATGTCTACTCGATATTTTTTCCTTGTTTTGTTTCATATTGCCACCTGTGGCAGTTGCCTACCATACAATCGTAGACAACCGTATTCTACTGCCAAATGGTTCAAATGGCTCTAAGCACTATGGGACTTAACATCTGAGGTCATCAGTCCCCTAGAACTTAGAACTACTTAAACCTAACTAACCTAAGGACATCACACACACCCATGCCGGAGGCAGGAGTTGAACCTGCGACAGCAGTAGCAGCGCGGTTCTGAACTGAAGCGCCTAGAACCGCTCGGCCACAGCGGCCGGCATACTACTGTCGGAGGTATCATAAGGACTCATATGGAATTTCGCTCTTAATTTTCCTCTGTCATACATGAAAGTTTGTAACATCGTCAGGGAATCATCCTGTATAATGCTAACGACAGGTGGTTAAAGAAGGCTTGATTTACCATACTCATGAGGAGAACACGGCAAATGCCATAACGTGATTTCTCAGAAACTTCACACAATGGAAGAGGGGTCACCGCTCATCCGTAGATACAAGACCGTTTCTGAGAAAACGAATGTCGCAGTTTTCGAGGTGATGTGCTTTTTAACGAGGAAAAATGTTCTGTTGAAGCAGTGGAACAGTGGATAGCATCGCCACTTCACCTGTTCATGGAAATCCGATTATTATTTTTGTTTTTGTTTTTCATTTATCTACCCATGTCCGTAGAAGATTACTACATGAATTTTTTCCAGTTTACATTGAAATAACGTTGTCGTTAATCATCTACTAATTGTATGTCTGATGAATGAATTAAAAACTAAATCAATGAGAAAATTATTTCAAAGTATTTTCGGTGAAAATCCTTGATTCATAGTCAACTGCAAGTGCCAGTTTTCGGTAAAGTGGTCCGTTATGTGTGGATTGTCGTGAAATTATTGCCAAGGCGTGAAATCTTCAGCAATGTTAAGAACATTTCTTTCCCGCGTGAGATTCATGCCTTAGGGCGACGCTCGTCGTGTTCGGAACTTCTGCGTTTCAAATATTTCCATGGTCTGTGTCATCCACGAGAAAGCACCAAGTCTTTCTGTAGAATAAGCATCAGAATGAAACATAAGAATTAACATTAACAATGGATGTAAGAAATATAGATATATAAGAGTATGAGAATTTGAAAAAGTGTAATCCCTGAAAATACCATGGACACACACGTATATGCAAGAACCATCTAATACATGTACGACACATATTATGAAACTCAGTTGTAATTTTACAATAAATATTACGCCCTTGTATCCCCTAACTTGATAACATTCGTATAGTAACCTTCTACGGACATGGGTAGGTAAATGACACAAGAAAATAAAGTAAAAAAAAAAATAATCGGCATTTGAAGACGGGACGCAAAACAGGGACGGTGACGGGAGCTACTGTGCCACCATTTCGGTTGAGACTGTCGCACGCTAACTGGCATTTAAATTGCATCGAAAACATCGACCGTCGTTTTCTCCGAAAACGTCGGTATCTACAACTAAATCTACATCTACATGGATACTCTGCAAATCACATTTAAGTGCCTGGCAGAGGGTTCATCGAACCTCCTTCACAATTCTCTACTATTCCAATCTCGAATAGTGCGCGGAAAGAACGAACACCTATCTTTCCGTACGAGCTCTGATCTCACCTATTTTATCGTGGTGATCGTTTCTTCCTTTGTAGGTTGGTGTCAACAAAATATTTTCACATCCGGAGGAGAAAGTTGGTGATTGGAATTTCGTGAGAAGATTCCGTCGCAACGAGAAAAGCCTTTATTTTAATGATATCCTGCCCAAACTCTGTATCATTTCTGTGACACTCTCTCCCATATTTTCGCGATAATGGAAAATGTGCTGCCCTTCTTTGAACTTTTTCCATGTACTCCGTCAGTCCTATCTGGTAAGGATCCCACACCGCCCAACGGTGTCCTAAAAGAGGACGGACAAGCGTAGTGTAGGCAGTCTCCTTAGTAGATCTGTTACATTTTCTAAATGTCCTGCCAATAAAACGCAGTCTTTGGTTAGCCTTCCCACAACATTTTCTGTGTGTTCCTTCCCATTTAAGTTGTTCGTAATCGTAATACCTAGGTATTTAGTTGAATTTACGGCTTTTAGATTAGACTGATTTATCGTGTAACCGAAGTTTAACGAATTCCATTTAGCACTTATGTGGATGACCTGACACTTTTCGTTATTTAGGGTCAACTGCCAACTTTCGGACCATTCAGATATCTTTTCTAAATCTCTTTTCAGTTTGTTTTGATCTTCTGATGACTTTATTAATCGATAAACGACAGAGTCATCTGCAAACAACCTAAGACGGCTGCTCACATGGTCTTCCAAATTTTTTGCATAGATAAGGAACAGAAAAGGGCCTATAACACTACCTTGGGGAACGCCAGAAATCACATCTGTTTTATTCGATGACTTTCCGTCAGTAACTACGAACTGTGACCTCTCTGACACGAAATCACAAATCCAGTCACATAACTGAGACGATATTCCATAAGCACGCAATTTCACTACAAGCCGCTTGTGTGGTACAGTGTCAAAAGCCTTCCGCAATTCCAGAAATACGGAATCGCTCTGGAATCCCTTGCCAATAGCACTCAACACTTCATGTGAAAAACAGCTAGTTGTGTTTCACAGGAACGATGTTTTCTAAACCCGTGTTGACTGTCTGTCAACAAACAGTTTTCATCGAGGTAATTCATAATGTTTGAACACAATAGATGTTCCAAAATCCTGCTGCATATCGACGTTAACGGTATGGGCCTATAATTTAGTCGATTACTCCTACTACCTTTCTTGAATATTTTTGTGACCTGTGCAACTTTCCTGTCTTTGGGTACGGATCTTTCGTAGAGCGAACGGTTGTATATGATTGTTAAGTATGGAGGTAATGCATCAGCATACGCCGAAGGGAACCTAATTGGCATACAGTCTGGACCAGAAGACTTGATTTAGACTTGCTTTTATTAAGTTAGGATAAGCTGAGAGGCGTGTTCTTATATTTTGACTCCTCTTTCACTGAGAGAAGCGTCTGGGAACGCGAGTTGTGGCATTTGCCGTGTTCTCCTCGTCAGGGAAAAAACAGAAGAGGAAGACACAAGTTTGCCTGCTTAGATGGAGTAAAGGGGACCATGAAAAAGAGAGAAGACCGGGAAGCATGAGAATATAGAAATCAATGGCGACCGGTATATGGGACGCGGCAACAGCTGTAGGAACTTCACAGGTTAGTGATGAAAACGTTGTGACTAGCCTTGATAGAGCACTTCGGGCGTGCTGGGGGCAGCGGCTAGCGAGCAGGTGCCGCCCAGCTCCCAACTCGCAGCCGAGGTTGGGTCCTCCCTCGCCGGCCAGCTCAGCCACTGCCTTGCCTTCCTGTTGGCGGGGTCCGACGTTTCGCAACGTGCTGCCGAATCGAGCCACCCATATTATGACACGCAGCTTGTCCCTACACACCTTACGTCACCTGGCGTTGCGCAACACGCGGCCGAGTGAATGCCCTGTGCCGCCAAGTCGCTACACGTGTTGTTACCGTGTACACGTATGCAGGTACCTCTGCAAATTAACATTTAACCTCGCAAAGGTCGCCAGCTGCCTTTAAACACACCGCCTTTCGCTGTAGCCGGAATGACTAAGCCAGAAGATATTTATGTTCAGGATTACTGTGGAACTAAAAGGGCACGCATACTATCTATTGAGGGATAAGCCCACCGGGCAAAGTGTTAACCCGTCGGCCCACGGGCGGGCACTCGAACGTTGAGCATTGAGCGTGCGGATTTTCTGCCGTCATAGCGTGCAACACGCGCGTTCGGGAGTCTTTCCGAATGTGCAGAGCAATGTCTAGCGTGTCAGTCAACGTGAGTTTCAACGTAGACCAGTGAGGTGGAAGAATGCCACTTACGTTTCTTCAATACAGAGTCGCGAAACACCATATTGGCTTTCAGTTGAGATTCCATCAAAAATGCATTGTTCTTGGTACAATTTATTAGAATTACACGTCACTTAATAAGATATCTACGATTAAATCTTTCAAGATGCTGTAACATGCTGTAAGTAGGCTGTTTGTTTTCTTATTGGCAACGTTACGTAGCGCTCAAAATGAAATCACTGGCTGTGCTGTGTGCAGTCTGTGGCTAGTTTGCATTGTTGTCTGCCATTGTAGTGTTGGGCAGCGGCAGCTGGATGTGAACAGCGCGTAGCGTTGCGCAGTTGGAGGTGAGCCGCCAGCAGTGGTGGATGTGGGGAGAGAGATGGCGGAGTTTTGTAATTTTTCATGAACTGATATATTTATATATGATGATATCAAGGTAAATACATTGTTTGTTCTCTATTAATATCTTTCATTTGCTAACTATCCCTATCAGTAGTTAGTGCCTTCAGTAGTTTGAATCTTTTATTTAGCTGGCAGTAGTGGGGCTCGCTGTATTGCATTAGCTTGAGCAGCGAAGATTTTTGTGAGGTAAGTGATTTGTGAAAGGTATAGTTTAATGTTTGTCAGGGCCATTCTTTAGTAGGAAATTTTGAAAGTCAGATTGCGTTGCGCTAAAAATATTGTGTGTCAGTTTAAGCACAGTCTTGTATAAATTTTTCAAAGGGGACGTTTCATATGGCGACCCTGCCAGGATTCGAACCTGGAATCTTCTGATTTTTTCTTGTAGTTTGTGTAATTGGTGTAGCTATTGTTTATTGGTAGCGCGTAATCATAGAGAGAATTTCCTTTGCAGTTGTAGTTTTTCATTGTTGTACAGTAAAACAGTTGTGGCATGCATGTAGATTTGCACCAAGTATTTCGCAGCTGCGCTTGCAATTAACTAGATATTATTTTCAGTGCTATGTTAATGTGTTCTCTTATTTTTGATCTTCAAATTGTGTTTTTCTGTGTTGTCGTGTGAAATACTGTGACAATAATGGCGTGTGAAAAACGTAACACTAGGCTCCAAACTAAACTGAGAAATAATAGTGATGACGAGCGTAGCTTATCAGCGCCGCCGAGTAATGAATTTACTAATGTTCAAAGTAGTAATTTGGTAACTGTGCACAGGGAAATGGAGCGGGCGTCAAACAATGGCGTGGACAGTGAAACAATTAGTGAAGAGGGAAGCATTATCGATCGATCGGTCGGCAATAGCTCGCCTCAGGAAGCCGAAATGACACGACACGATCTCGCAAATACTGTAGATTCAGGTTTTGGATCCTCACCGTTTTCTCAAATAAGTCAAGACACATTTTCTGCTTGTCAAAATGTGAATGTTTCTGGTGTAAATTCACTGCCGAAAAGCACTGAGGAACATGTTTCAGACACCAATGCATTGTTATTACAATTAATACAACAAATGGGACAAACACAGCAAAAGCTTCAAAAGTTAGACACAATGGAACAAAATCAGAGACAAACACAGCAAAAGTTAGACACAGTGGAACAAAATCTTCAAAAGTTAGACACAATGGAACAACACCAGAGACAAACACAGCAACAGTTAGACACAATGGAACAAAATCTTCACACCACGCTTGAACAAACGCGTGAAGATTTAACTACTGAGTTACATAACATTGAATCGAAATGTCAAAAAGTCTGTAATGACGTAAAAACACAAATTTGTGAGCATTTTCAACCTATTTTTTCGCGGCATGAAAATGCATTACAGAATCACGAAGCAGCCATAAAAGAGCTGCAAACCATTGTTCATGAAAATCATGAGACCTTGTGGGCTAAATTTGACTCAGTTGCATCTACCGATTCGGTTACGCAACTTGCAAAAGCTCAGGAAAACTTAAAGGACAAAGTAGATACTCTGAAACTTGGTTCAGAAAAACACGCTGAGGAAATAAGTACACTATCGGAGAAAGTAGCCGAACTTTCGGATCAATTCACTAACTTATCTACAAAGGTAGATGATGATCTGAATGACACAAGACCTGTAGCCTTCACTGACACTGAAGAGTGCGAACAAATTAGGAAATTCAAACAAAATCAGAATCAGATTAATACGCAACACCAAAGAGAAATCCGGGAAGTACAAGATCAGCTGACACAGTTAATACAAGAATTACGTATTTCAGAGGATACTCGCGCCCCAATACGGGAAGAGGGACTTAGAAATACGGAACAACCACAAAATAATAACACAGGACACTTCGGAAGTTATGAAAGAAATTGGCAAGGTGCACCGAATTTTGAAATGGAACCGCCGAAACGACATAACAATGACCGATATGCGACTCGCCGACATGATGACTTTGACTATAAGCTGTTCATTACTACACGTAAATTCAAAACATTTAAGAATTCTGGGAACGACATTCATCCACAAGCATGGCTCCATCAATTCTCTCATTGTTTTCCTCCCAACTGGTCATTAGAGCACAGATTAGAATTTATGTGTGGCTACTTAGAGAATGAACCAGCTGTAAGAATGCGATCGGTAATTCACGATTGCCACAGTGAAGGAGAGTTTTACCATGCCTTCCTCTCAGCATATTGGTCTCAAGCCACACAAGACCGTGTAAAACATAGCATCATGATGATGAAACACTTTGAACAATCTGAATTTTCCAGTCTTGTCAAATATTTTGAAGACATGTTGCATAAGAATCAATATCTTTCAAACCCATACAGCCCGTCAGAACTTATCCGCATTTGCTTAATCAAACTGCCTGAACATTTACGACATATTATTTTGGCAGGACGTTGCAAAGACGACATTGAAGCTTTTCAGGGACTGTTACAAGAATTAGAAATTGACACAGACAGTCGCGGGATGCGAAAACAGGAACACAATCACTACAGGTCACATCCGTCACAATTCCGTGACGACAGAAACAATAACTGGACACGACAAGGCTATTCTTACAACGTAAATCGTGACCAAAACAGACACCACCCGTATGATAACCGTTGGCAGAGTAAAAATAATTACAGAGAAAGATCGCATTTCCGTAGTAATGACTATCACAGAGACAATCAGAGAAACAGACAATATGGGAACCAAAACAAGTATTATCAAGGGAGGCAGAATAACTTCAGACGCAACAGTTCGGCGCAGAGTTACGATTCAGGGAGAAATTCTCCACCACATGACCGACAAACAAGAAACTATGTAAACTACCGACAAAACGACAGACGTGAATTTCATCAGAACTGGCGGGATTCTAACAGAGCTGGGCCCTCTCGGCAAGGCGAATTTGTTGAAGTTAGGTCTCCTAATCCCAATAACTGCGCGCGCCAACAAAGAGACAGACAATGACTCGCACAGCAGGCAGCCGCTTGCGCCCGCTGGCTCCGAGAAAAATAACATAAGACGCTAACCTTGAGAAATATTCCAGTATTCTTTACCGACGTATACCGCACGATAACTGGGTTGATGTTGAAACTCTGAGTACTATGAAGAGTAAAAGATTGTACCACACTTCAAATGTAAAACCGTTTATTGAAAGATAATCTGCTTTTTAACTTTGTCTTTGCTATATAACTTTTCGCTTCACATTACTAATATGCTTTGCCAGACTTAGAATCTGTTAACATGCAACAATGTTTGAAGTTAAATATCCAGTCAAGAACCAAGAGAACTTATTTAAACAGAAATGACGAATGCATTGTTATAGTGAACAGACGTCACAGTGTTATTGTGTGTACATTCTTGCTTGTTTGTTGCACGATTATGGAACGACTATAAGGCTTACATACTTAGAACATTTACCAGTACTGCTAATGAGATTTTAATGCAACATTTTGGTTTATTTGAAAATACATTCTGAATTTGAAGTGCTTTCTGAGAGATACCAGATGACACAGAGGTTAGTTTATGTGACAGCTACACGATTTTTATCACGACGCTACTAATGAGTGACAATTTACAATGTTGCTTTTGCGGTGTATCTGTTTTATATCTGCACAGTTTTCTGAATTCTTCTGGAAAGAAAAACATGTTTTAGTAGTAACTTTTGTGGTATAGCAACAATGAGACAGCCTTTTTCGTGGCACAACATTACGTTACTGTACAGTACTTTCTTCATCACGCCAATAAGCATAATAACTACGACATCTATACGCAAAGCATTTCACTTTTGTTTATCATGTGGTAAGTACACTGACTTCTGCAGAACTTAGCTTTCGGAGGACGATAACTACGACACTTCCACAGAGATTATGTTGCGACAAGATGCACAGTTTAGCGCTACAGTACACGCATTTGAGTGATTAATCTTATACTTAAAACACTTATTTTTAAAGATTTTTTTTTAATTACAAAGAAAGTTTTCCGTGATACATTTCATTCCATTGCGGTAATTTGTAACACCTGGGAGTATAATTACATTAATCCTCAGGGGGGTACACGCCTACTTTGTGTACCATGTGTGTGGCAACCACAACGAACCCTAGCTAATATGGTATTTGCTTATACAACTTTACACATCGGTACCATATTTCTCTAACACACAAATTACACAGCTATCTGATTATTTAACTGAGAGAGACAAACATTTATTTTACTACATCAGTGACACATGTTTACGCAATTATACAGTTGGATAACTTCACACTTATGAAACTGTATTTTGTCTGTACTTTGTAAACTGTTCATATTTTTTCGGAACCATTGTGATACTATGAGAGCTTTGAATGATGTATTTGGTATGGATTCATGATTTTTAAAGTACTTTTGAGGCAGATGACACTTTTGACATGAGCAGAGAATTTTTTTTAATTATTGGAGGAAGCTACGACGATTTTGAGATTTGACTGAGGTGTTATGATGTTATTTTTACGACGACGATGTGTATTATGCTGCTGAGGTATGTTTATGATTAATAGGCTGAGGCTATATGAGTTATTTGAATATGCTTCATATTTATAATGACGAAATATTGACGAGTGTCGATGGATACGTATATGTGTAATAAGGCAAGGAGTAATGAATAGTGGGTAGGGACTCTTGACTTGTGAAAAAGGATGTTGGAAACCAAGAATCGTACTTTAAGAGTTATGACATGTGTGAATCATGTGTGAATGTATCACAATGCCACTGAACATTTTTTGGACACTGTTATATTCATAGGATTTTGTTTCTACACATTTGCAAAGTAAATTCTCGACCTGTGAAATTTTGTATATATGACTGTCACTGTAGCGGTAAATATTTCCGTACGAAAGTTAAGTGACCACCTGCACGTAATGCGTCGCGGGCACCCAGCTGTGTCAGACGCCTGGAGAAAAAGCCATTATTGCGAGCCCTTTTCAGCGGCACAGGTAGAAAAAAAAAAAGGGGACGTGGGACGTGTCAAACACCTGGAGAACAAGCCATTAGGGTGTGCCTTTCATCGCTAATGCGACACCCTCGTTACTTGAAAACATATGATTACTCGCACTTTGTGCTAATTACTGAAATGCTTATGAATTGATGGGAAATATTCGTACATCTGCACACCTGATTACGACAAGCGTCTTTCTACGAGAGTTGAGAGCTACTAACTTATGAAATGTCACATGACTACTGAATGATATTTTATACTTTGCTTTTCGTAGTTGCTTATTTCACTTGATATCTGGTTTCCAGCTGTGTTGCAGCATTGCTTTTATAAAATGAAATGCATTTGCTAATGTGAACACTTTCTGTCAACAGATCTATTAAATAATTATTTTATGATCCACATTCTTTAAAAAAGGAGCACTTGGAAAGGAAAGAACAATAAGAAGGGACTAATACCAGTAACTGCATCTATAATTTTCTTTTCAAGTACATGGTAATATTTCTTTTTACAATCAGTTGTTGTGGTGCACCACTTTAATTACTTAGACATTAAGATGTGATTATACATTTCCCTTATCTGCATTGTTGTTTTTACTGTAATATTTTTTCTGCTTGAGCTATGTCATGTTTAGATATAAGTTATTGCATTTGCTGTTGCTGTTTGCCAGGCATAGCGCTACTAAATTTCACATTACATTACTCTGCTAAGCCAATTTTACTACTCATTGATTTTTCATGTTGCTGCACATTGGCTCATATTAGTTGTAATTTTGCATTTTATCTGTAAATTAGATTTACTGCTGCTTGCTTTGCACTCTGCATTTTTTTGGTCATTGCTGTTTGTGTTACATGTTTTGTGCTGCTGCATTGCCTCGTCCCTTAGTTTAGCATCTGAGCTCAGTAGATTTAAGTTAGCTTAAGAGGGGGTAGCCTCTAAGAGAATGAGTTGCGATGAGTTGGAAGAAATGCATTGAGAAAACAGGTTTAGGTAGGATTTTCTTGGAAATAAATGTTGAGGTAAGAAATGTGTGAACATATAAATACAGAAAGCATGCTTAGATAGAATTTTTTTTGGTGGAAACAAAGGATGAAATAAGAGGAAAGATATATGAAGTTTTGGGTTGGACTGCAGTACCAAATGTTACACTGAAAACGAACCCTGTCCTTTCCTATTGGTGTTATCCCACTATGTGTTTGTGTACCCTTGAGTATTTGTTTTCTTCCTGTCTCTGTGTACTGTTTCATAGAATTTTTTCTCTCTTCTAATACTACGCTATATTCACTATGAGGAGGAATACTGTTATCCTCAAATATAAGTTGCATTAATAATATGTTATTTTCTTTGTAAAGTTGTTTACAATTCTGTTCTGTTTCAATGTTCATGTGTGAAATTAATGTTTCGAAAACTATTCTCATTATTTTATGTATGTACTTATGTCACTATTTTTGTAACACTGATGTATATGTTTATTTCTATTCTTTTGTAAAGCCTATACTACAAATGTTATCTGTATTATTATGTTTTTAATGATGTATTTTGTACCTTTGTAATTGTATTCTTATGTTATAAAATTGTAATTGTCACCAGTTCATGATATTATTAACTTGTTAGTTACATTTCACTGCACACGTTTCTGTTGGTCATAGTATGTGGACAATATGTGAGAAGTAGGGACTGTTAGTGTTTGCACGTGTGTTAATAACTCAGCAAGGGACTGGATAACAGCATTGCTGGTTCTAAGGACAATTTCAAAAACTTTATGAGTGCACAAGTGGTGGTTTATGGACTTGCTATATTATCCGCAAGACTCTTCAATGGTGATTGTGCACCTGCACAGTCACAACAGATGGCTGCTGGCCATCTCTTCAAGGACTACAGTGGGTCTACATCTTTGATGATCCATCAATACCATTACTTCTACAAGGACTGCAGTGGGTCTGCACCTCTGGTGGCCCACCAATACCGTAATCTCTACCAGGACTACAGTGGGTCTGCTCTGTGATGACTTACCTACCAATACTCTTCAAAACTTCGAATGACTCTGCTGTGGGTTTGCTCCATTGTGGCCCATTACCTGTCAGCATGTCAAGAGCCAGCACTGTCTTTCCGTTGGAAGGACAACACTACTTCTTCAAGACTGCATGGAAATCCACTACTTCTGTGTGCATTTTCTTTTACTGCTCAGACTTTGAGAAAAACACTGCAATTTTACTGTGATGAATCAGGACTGTCTTTATGGACTGTGAGAAATTTTTAGCTTTTGACCAACATTGTATCAATAAGTGTGTGCATTTGATTTCTTTGTTATTGTAATTATGAAAAAAAATTTTTCAAATCTGTATTGGCCACTGCCCAATCCCATTTGTAAAAATTTTTTGTGGGGAGCATGGGGGCTATGTAAGTAGGCTGTTTGTTTTCTTATTGGCAACGTTACGTAGCGCTCAAAATGAAATCACTGGCTGTGCTGTGTGCAGTCTGTGGCTAGTTTGCATTGTTGTCTGCCATTGTAGTGTTGGGCAGCGGCAGCTGGATGTGAACAGCGCGTAGCGTTGCGCAGTTGGAGGTGAGCCGCCAGCAGTGGTGGATGTGGGGAGAGAGATGGCGGAGTTTTGTAATTTTTCATGAACTGATATATTTATATATGATGATATCAAGGTAAATACATTGTTTGTTCTCTATTAATATCTTTCATTTGCTAACTATCCCTATCAGTAGTTAGTGCCTTCAGTAGTTTGAATCTTTTATTTAGCTGGCAGTAGTGGCGCTCGCTGTATTGCATTAGCTTGAGCAGCGAAGATTTTTGTGAGGTAAGTGATTTGTGAAAGGTATAGTTTAATGTTTGTCAGGGCCATTCTTTAGTAGGAAATTTTGAAAGTCAGATTGCGTTGCGCTAAAAATATTGTGTGTCAGTTTAAGCACAGTCTTGTATAAATTTTTCAAAGGGGACGTTTCAATGCGAAATATGGACGTCATTCGAGTTCATTCATAGTTGGAGAGGCCTAAAAGTTAGAGATGCATAATTGTTCAAAAAATGGTTCAAATGGCTCTGAGCACTATGGGACTTAACTTCTGAGGTCATCAGTCCCCTATAAGTTAGAACTACTTAAACCTAACTAACCTAAGAACATCACACACATCCGTGCCCGAGGCAGGATTCGAACCTGCGACCGTAGCGGTCGCGCGGTTCCAGACTGTAGCACCTAGAACCGCTCGGCCACCTCGGCCGGGTGCATTATTGTAAAGTAGCACGTTGTGTGTTACTGATTCGCGTCTTACTGGACATAAACATTTTTTCACTATCATTTACTGTTTTCTAATAGTCTCTGATACTTTCCTATTAGTTGAATAGAAGTACATTCTACAATATTATTTAAATATAAGTGCGATCTTTTTGAGGAGTGAGTTTGTTCTATTGGATGTATGTACAAGCAGCCCGAAGAACTTGCAGTAAGATATTTCGCACTTACTTATTTGCCGTCCGCTGTGGCCGAGCGGTTCTAGGCGCTTCAGTCCGGAACTGCGCTGCTGATACTGTCGCAAGTTCGTATCCTGCCTCGGGCATGGATGTGTGTGTTGTCCTTAGGTTGGTTAGGTTTAAGTAGTTCTAAATCTAGGGGATTGATGACCTCAGATGTTAAGTCCCATATTGCTTAGAGCCATTTGAACCATTTACTTATTTCGTATCTTATATTTTACATATTGCAGAAATTCCGCTACTGAATAGAAATAGTGATAAAGTAAGAATGACATTAGCGTTTTACCAAAAATTTGGTATGATGAAATAATTTTTATCTTATGTGGAGAACTAGTGTAAATTTGAGTCGCGCTGTTTGTAATTGAACTTTTATACGCTAGTTTCCTTATTGATTGGGCACAGCACTTTCCTTTTACCCTTATAAGACGTTCACGCATATTGAAGTTTTTATTTATGTATACTGGAGACAGAACAACATAACTAGCACATGGACGAGAGAGAAAATACACCGTTTAATAGAGCTAACGTTGAATTTTACGCCAGCCCATTTTGTAAACAGTGCTATCTGCGCGCCAGATACAGCCGCCATTGAGGGTCGCATCGTTTCTGAGCTTTCATCAGCACGTTCAAGTTGAAACACTCGATGTTGCTGTTCGAAAGAGCGGTCGTTGTGCCGAGAGCCTTCGTCAACCCCTTGAAAGAACACGCTGGTCTGTTTAGGCAGCTGCAATGGTACTGAACTGGTGCCAAGAGGTCATCCAATTTTCCACCGCTGACGTCGTGACATTGAAGTTCCGTTTATATAAAACCTGCGCAGTACTGTGGGTCGTCGTGAATACCTGACAGAATGACAGAAAGGAGCAACAGTGCTTAAACCCTACTAAGACCACAATGTGACTACAACGAATGATGAACCACTCACATCCATGTAACATGCGTTAACTGCACTGGGCATAAAAAGATCTAACCATCAGGTACCGGAGGAGAGTTTCACGCCTTGTCAGTGACAGTCGGTTTCAAAGACGGCAGGAATTTCTACCGTCAGTGTGCTACGGCACAAAATAACCGCGAGCATCAGGCTTCCTCCGCGAGGCAGACGAAGCAGTTTTAAGTTCTGTACAATGTCTGGCTATAAACTAACGGGACTGATGCTGTCACAATGCACGCATGCGCCAAAGGTTAGAGCATGAAGCCTTCTCAGTTGGATGCGGTATCTCTGGTGCCTGTACACAAATCAGTGTGGTCGTAGCCTTCGTTTGTGTAATAGCTGTTACTTTGTTTTGTCGGAAAAATGATCTGGCATTTATATGGAATCTGTGCAGTATTGTGGGTCGTCGTGGGGACCTGACAGAATGTCACAAAGGAGCTGCAGTGCCTAAATCTCCCTAGGACTGCACTGTATCTACAGCGAATAGTGTATCACCCGCATCTGTGAAAAACGCATTAACACCTCTGGGCGTTCGTGAGTTTCACATGAAACTTGGATAAACTTCTACAGAAACCTATTTTTCACTAAAAAGTGTATGGATAAGACTTTTTATCACATACATGAGTTTTTGAGTGGTTCAAGCGTTTCCAGGTGGGCAGAGAGGGCGTTGAACGTGACTCATATCCGGGACGCCTTTCAGTATCAAAAATGGAAAAAGTAGGTAATGTGATTCGATCTGAACGTTGTTTGAATATTCGATCGATTGTGAAACTGTAGAAATTGATAAAGAATACGTAAGGCAAATTTTACGTAACCAATTTAACACGAGAAAAGTGTGTGCGAAACCGGTGCCGAAGATTCTCGTGAAAATGTTTGTACTGACACTTTGAACACCACTGAAAATGATGCTAATTTCTTGGACAGAGCGATAAAACGTGAAAAATCATGGTCTTCCAAGCACGATCCAGAAACTAAGCGCCATTCCATGTATTGGAAGGACCCAACGTCACAGAGTGCGAAAAGAGCTCGAATGAGCAAATCAAGATTCGAAGAGGTAATGACTTTCTACTATATTCTTAGAATTGTGTATTTCACTGGGTTCCTGAACGTCAGACTATTAATCATCATTACTACCTTTAGGTTCTTGCTCAACTCCGTAAGAAAACAAGAGAAAAAGAGACTCGAATTGTGGAAGATCTAGTCTTGGGTTCTGCATCAAGACAACGTACCAACCATCAAAAACGTTCAAATGTGTGTGAAATCTTATGGGACTTAACTGCTAGGGTCATCAGTCCCTAAGCTTACACACTACTTAACCTAAATTATCCTAAGGACAAACACAGACACACCCATGCCCGAGGGAGGACTCGAACCTCCGCCGGGACCAGCCGCGTCACCGTACCAGCTCATACCCCATTGTCTATTGAAAGGATCCTAGTGAAGTGCACCATTCCACTGTTAGACCACTCACCTCATTAGCCTTGACCTAGCACCATGTGACTTTTTCCTATTCCCCAAGGTCAAATCCGCATTAAAGGAACATGATATCAGCCTGTTGAAGCAGTGAAAGAAAAAGCGACACGCGTCATCAAGGAGCTCACAGAGGAAGACTTCCAGCACTGTTTACGTCAATGGAAAAGTGACACGGAGCGTTGTAGGTACGGAGAAGGCGAATATTTAGAGGGTGACAATAACCGAATATATATGTTTTTGGAATAAAATATTTTACGGCAGTAGACCTGATATTTTATAGCCACACCCCGTATATTTAAACTTGATCGCACAGACATTGAGCCTAAACCTGCATCCAAAACCCTCTTAAGAGGGTTTGCTGTTTAACGTAATATGACAGAATGTTAAGATCTTAGTTTTCACAGCTGCAACTGCGGATTTGTAGATGACAGATAAAACTATATATCCCAATTCACTGAAAATATGTTGTTGCACTTTCCTTGTTATTCATTGCGAGGCTATAGTTACAACATATATATATATGTTGTTGCACTTTCCTTGTTATTCATTGCGAGGCTATAGTTACAACATATATATAAAAGAGTGTGTGGATGTGTCTAATCAAAATCATCCAGGTAACACTCTCTGGCTTATCTTACCACACAAGAAAAATATTACGTCAACTGCTACAATATGACAATGTGAATTACTCAAGTGTAATGGCTTTTCAGTTTATCTACTCGGTGAATAGGTACCGTTCTACGCTTATTCCAAAAATAAAGTCGTAACCGATCCCACGTGTCTGTAATGTGGTCCGATTGTCAAATAGCTTACTTACTTCACCAACAAAACTCTGTTGTACTAATTTTCTTAAACTTGAAGGCTGTAGTTCAATTTTTGCAAGAGAAGAAACAGTTTGCAATCTGATTAATGAAGGGAAACAAATGCTTACTTAAATTATATTTTAACATAGCAGTTAAGTAGCGTACATTCGTTACTTACATTCTCTCAAAAATGTTTCAGTGCTCAGGGCTCTTTCCTCCTTAAAAGCTCACAACAACAACTCCTCCTGTGTTGATAAGCTCACATATCGTTTGCATTATTACTCTAAAAGGAGACACGACATTCCGTCTCTCCATCTAAAAAGAAAGGACATTCTTTAAAATAATTAATACTTTGCCATCGTTTTTGTAATTACATCTACGCCAGTCATTAAAGAAAAAGTCGCTGGCGCTGTTAAGGTTTTCTCATTCGGTCACAGATATCACTCTCGTTGATAGTGCATGTTCTCTCTATCGAGTGTTCCATAATGCCAACAGATGACAGTACTCTCGTCATTCACAAATCGTCTCTCTCCCTCTTTCTCTCTCTCCCTCTTTCTCCATCGTTTGCGGCATGGAAGGCGAAATAAAACCGATTTTAACTACTACTACATCTTTACCTACATAGTTTAAGACGTTTTACTTAAATTTGATTTGTCTTCTGCGAGACATTATTTTCATTTCATGAGGTACAAAAAAGACGGTGCCTGTGAACGAAATTCCCGTCACAGTATTTACGCGAAAAAATGTTACTTTACAAGTGAATTCACGTTCATCCCAACCAGTTTCCGAGCGAACATTGCGATGGGAACTGCTCGTAATCTTGGGTCAACCATGTGCGACACAGGAACTTGTGAAAATGAGATAAAAAGATTGGTGAAAATGAGATAAGAAAACGGATAGTGTTAGGTCGAATGGCTATGAAGCACCTCACCAAGATGTGGCAGAACAGAATAATTATCAACAGTACAGGGATCTGGCTTGTTGAAACACCCGTGTTTTCTGTCTTCTTTTACGATTGTGAAACAAGGATCCTCAATGCCAGAGACAAGCAGCCATTTGAGGTATTTGCACTTTGGTACTGGTGCAAGATGCTGCACATCAAATAAACCAAAACAAGGACTGTGTGTCAACTGTTAAGCAAGTTATTAAGCAGGCGCCTTTTTTTCGCGTCAGCCAAAAACTTCTTCAGTTCTTTGGCACGTCGTCAGAAGAGATGAAGAAAATCTGGAAAAAAAAATGATCATGGAAGGAAAGGTCGAGGAGACGTGACCGACAGGCACAGCAGTGAGCAGGTGGGTAACAGATCAAATCAAGACGATCTCTGATCAACCTCTTCAGTAGGCTCTAAGAGGAGCTGGCAACAATCCGGGATGACGACAATTTGTTCATTGGTAACGACGCTCAGCAATGAGCACAACTGCTTGTGATGGTGATGTGCTTATGACCTCGCAAAAGGGCACCGCTCAGGGCAAAATACAAACACTTCTTCAAGAACCAAAACACATAAACTGCAAAGTAGCTGACTGGAGTCATTTAGTTTAGTGGAACGAGTCGCGATTTTGCCTGTTTTCAAATAATGCACGGTGTCAAGTGTACCGTAGACCAAAATGAGGAGTTCAGCCCACACTGTGTGAACGATGTAGTTTAGGCTGGAGGAGGTTCTGTGATGTTTTAGGGGATGTTTTTCGTACCACGACTTGAGCCCACTGGTTTAGGCTACCCTAATAACTAGGACGTTTAGTAAATCACTATCGGCGTCTAAATATTGTCATTTCTTCTACATCTTTCGTTTGACTAACACTACGACATCCTGTCGCACCTGGACTGATTCACCAAATCACCCGATTTTAATCTCATAAAAAATTCTAGCACTAACTAGAACAACAGGTGAAACATATTCAACATCGCCGCAACTTGATGGCTTTACTGGATGTAATCATCAATGAGTGGCATAACTGAAGAAACTTGTGAATTCTTCCTCGACGAATTGAGACCATTGCGGGAAAAACGATGGTATTCAAAATATATTCCAGTCGTCTCGGAAAGGGAACGGTGTTACATGGTATTAGCATGATGTATCCCGTGAGTAACTAAGCTTTTGTGTGGTTTCCTTACATGGAACAACTATTGGGTAGTTTTTAGTGATTATTTATTATCTACTTGCGTATATGTTACTTTTAACGTACAGGCACCCAAATAAAGCGCAGACGTGGTACATTACACTGTAGCCAAGCAGAGAACTGAAGGTGTCCCATAATAACCGAAACGGGTTATCGCCGAAATTGTATCGCAAATGTGACTGTAATAAATAATCATTTATAATTCTGTAGAGTTCTTTCTTTATGTGTCGCTCAGATGCTAATAATACTGCTTGAGATCCTGAGCGAAGTTGACCTTCGAAAATAATTGCTTGCTACCACAACAGTCCTAGTAACATGGTGTTCAGCGGTTGCCAATTCAGGGTTCGGTTCTGAAGGGGTCACAGTTTTACACCGTCTCCCCCTCCACTTCTTCTCCCGAACAAAGCTTACTGTCATCCCCATTTTCAACGTCCCACACGTGGCTATAAGAGTGTAGAAATGTAGGGAACGGTTGTCCCCATGTTCCAAAAAGACAGACACTTCATATTCTTTTTTTCCTTTATTTACAAATATTGTAGGGATTTTCCAAT
This sequence comes from Schistocerca piceifrons, assembly GCF_021461385.2. Lineage (NCBI taxonomy): Eukaryota > Metazoa > Arthropoda > Insecta > Orthoptera > Acrididae > Schistocerca > Schistocerca piceifrons. Next base: position 303,328,699 of record NC_060139.1, on the reverse strand, counting down.
TATGTCTTGCCTTACTTGCAAGAGGCGGTCAAAAATACCGATAAGGCCACAAACAACACATCACCACGTCCATTGCGATGCGGGAAAAACGATGGTATTCAAAATATATTCCAGTCGTCTCGGAAAGGGAAATGCAGGTCCTGCAAAACTCTTCCTGCAAAACAATGCTCAGGTTCAGTTTACGATGATAGAGGTGGATTGCGACCACGCACCCTTTTTCCCAAAGTAGACAACAAAGACTCGATAATATTGAGGTCCGATGACTGTGGTGGCCAGTTAGATGAGACACTTCATCCTTGAGCTCACAAAAGTTCTAGATGAAGCGAGCTGCGTGAACAGGTTCTCAATCGTTTTCTAACACAGTATCACCATTGGGCACCAAAGACTGTGCCATGGGATGAGCCTGATCAGCCAAAATAGTCATATAATTATTGTCAGTAATGCAGCCTTACAGAGTACCCATGGGGCCCATGGAATATCGCGGTACGGGCACCCAGATGATCACTGCACCCGCACCATGTGTCACTCTTGGCAGTAATCAGTCTGCATCGTAGACCTGGGACGGCTTACGCCAGACGAAACTTAACTGGAAGTAGCAAACAGTATGAAACAAGACTCAACCGACCAAATGACAGCCCAGGTTTCATGGCTACAGCATCACGTTTTCCAGTTATGGGCGTTTGCATCACTAATGTGTGACTTTAGAATTTCAGCCCACCCTGAAATTCCCTGCTTCTGGAGCCCCCTTCATGTTGTTCTGGTGTTGACAGTGTTCGCAAGTAGGCCATTCAGTTCTGCTGTGAGTATTGCACCTGTCGTCCTCTTACTTTTCGTCACAATCCACTTCAATGTCACGACGCGTTGCCATGATGTTTTTCCGCTTTCCATGTATGGCGTAAAGTGTATGCGATGTAAGTCTTTGCCAAGGTGTCTCCTGAAACTCCAAACACTTCAGCTACCTTCGTTACGGAAACACCCACCATAAGAGCACCGACGATTAACTCATGTTCGAATTCACGTATCTCCTACATAATGCGCTCACTTCTACACAGGAAACCGATCTGACCATGACTGACACTTGCAACGTATTGGGGGTATTGCGCTGGTGTCGTTGGTGGTCAAATACAACAGCGTAATCCGCAGGCTGCCTTGGCTAGCATCTGCTTTTATGTTCCAGCATGCCTTTCAAGCGGTGTTTCTGTATTTTTGTCCAACCTCCATACATTCCCAAGGTACTACATGTTGACTCACGAACCGTATCGGGTTTGTTGTTGGCAACAAGCACGGTCGTACTGAGTAGGTAGCCTTAGCCGACTATAATGTTTCTGTAGCCATTCCGGCCACAAGCCCACCTACCTTGCCAAGGCCTTAATCAAACACCAGAAAAGTATTGTTTGTTAAACGCAGCCTGAAATTTTACAGCTTTTCTTGCCATTTTCATAATTTAATTTTCACGGTGCTTTATCCTCCGTAAGTTAGCTGAAAATATGAAAAATTGGTATACGTAAAATTACAAACACTTTTAGTAAAATGTTTCTGAGAGAAGGGAGTGACTTTCAGCTCCCCCCTCCCCCCACTTTCACCCACTCTTTCCCTTAGATCTTCATATGACGTTCAGTATTTGAAAAGAGGTTTTGCTAAAATCAAAACTGCTAATGTTTTTAGGCCCGCCCTTCTCACTAGCTTTAGTCCAAAACGGAGTTACTTTGTGCCAGAAAGGGCTCTCAAAAAGGGAAGTGTCCAGGCGTCTCAGAGTGAATCAAAGCAATGTTTTTTCAGACATGGAGGAGGTACAGAGAGACAGCAACTGTCGATGACATGCCTCGCTCAGGCGGTGGTGGTGGTTAGTGTTTAACGTCCCGTCGACAACGAGGTCATTAGAGACGGAGCGCAAGCTCGGGTTAGGGAAGGATTGGGAAGGAAATCGGCCGTGCCCTTTCAAAGGAACCATCCCGGAATTTGCCTGAAACGATTTAGGGAAATCACGGAAAACCTAAATCAGGATGGCTGGAGACGGGATTGAACCGTCGTCCTCCCTCGCTCAGGCGGCCCGAGGGCTACTACCGCAGTGGACGACCGCTGCCTACTGATAATGGCTCTGAGGAACCCTGGCCGCCACGCCACCATGTTGAATAATGCTTTTCGTGCAGCCACAGGACGTCGTCTTATGACTCAAACTGTGCGCAATTGGCTGCATGATGCGCAACTTCACTCCTGACGTCCATGGTGATGTCCATTCTTGCAACGACGACAACATGCAGCGCGGTACAGATGTGCCCAACAACATGCCGAATGGACCGCTGAGGATTGGCATCACGTTCTCATCACCGATGAAAGTCTCATATACCTTCAATCAGACAATCCTCGGAGACGTGTTTGGAGGTAACACGGTCAGGCTGGACGCCTTAGACGCACTGTCCAGCGAGTGCAGGGTGGAGGTTCCCTGCGGTTTTGACGTGGCATTATGTGGAGCCGACGTACGCGGCTGGTGGTCATGGAAGGCGCCGTTACGGCTGTACGATACATGAATGCCATCGTATGACTCCAGGGTTCTTGGTCGAGTCGTGTAGACTTTGCCCTTGAGGTAGCCCCACAAGAAAAAAATCACAAACGGATAAATCTGGTGATCTTGGGGCCCAGCGAATGTTACAGAATCGTGGGATCACACGGTTGCCAAAAGAATTCTCGCACATATGCCATTGATTGCCGAGCAGTGGGTGATGTCGCTCGTGCTGTTGAAACCAGGTTTCTTGAACGTTTGGAAAGTTGTTCAATGCAGGTGTAACGAAATATCGTATCATCTCTACGTAACGAACGGCATTGACCGTTATTGTGTTTCCCTGTTCATTTTCGAAAAAATGCGGTCCGATAATCGTATCTGAAGAAATACCACACCATACTGTCACTTTACTAACGTGTAAAAGGTGCTCATGAATCTTATTAGGATTTGTGTTTGCCCAGTAACGGTAGTTCTGTTTATTCACATAACCTGTGAGATGCAAATTTGCCTCATCTGACATCCACAACTTGTTTAGAAATTCATTGTCATTGTTTATTTTTGTTATCATTTGTTGTCAGAATCATAATCGTAACCGATAATCGTTGTCCTTCAATTGTTGCACCAGCTGTAGTTTCTACGGATGAAATTTTAAGTCAAGATGAATTCTGCGAACTCTCTCCCAGGACATTCCAAACACTGCTGCTTGCTTACCAATTGCACGCCGTGGGCTCCCTAAGACAGACTCGAGTACAACAGCAATGTCCGCTGGAGAACGCACACTTCTTGGTCGCCCTGTTGGTTTCTTCTTGAGGGCAGATGCAGTCTCTTCAAAGTTATTAATCCTAAATTTTATCTCGTGTTTCGACGGAACGGCATCATGACGTCATAAATTATAAAAACGTCGAAACTCCCTCTGCGCTGCTATCAAACTATCTTTGTTTCTATAAAACATTTTCGCACGCTGTTGTGCGTTCCACTGATCCATGATTACTGAAATGGCGGACTGATTACTCGCTAACTGTCACGAACCCGCAGTGCTGCCACCTGCCCATGGTTGCCACTACTCATTTCAAACATTCCCGTTATTCTGTGTCACGCTGTACTAATAAGGTGAAACTTTTGTACACAGTGCAACACTCTGTCACTCCATACGGAAAATTACTGCCAACTGTCTTCGTCTGCTTGCAAGAGCACTGGCTCATTTGGACGAAGCGTGAAAACATACTTGAGGAGTACGCACACAAATACAAAAATGTTACGATAACATCTTCAAAGTTTGCCAGACTCAAAAAAGTATTATACAATAGTTCTCTAACGCACATCTTGAACCCATGTGTGAAAGAAGAACAATTTCTTTCGCTCCTCGAAACATGGGGAGGGCATACGAACTCGGGTTCTAAGTAGGAATCTTTTAAAGATGATGAGGATCTGCCAACGTGCAGTATTGAAGTAATTCCTCCAAAGTGTACCACGCTGCAGCCTTGCGACGTTTACTTTTACAAGCAAGTGAAGAAACTTATAACAAGGCAACAAAATTGTGTGCGCATCATCGAACGGAATGGAGAGATAGCTTCTGAAGGAGATTGCATAAACATTCAATAAGTAGTACAACCATTAGTTATCTCCAACAATATTCAGTGGTATGTGTCGATATGCATAGTACGCTGCAAAACTGTGTGATAACCGGGAACCGTTTATGAATCTAAACTAAGTTCGTTTTGCAATGCACACTGAAAAAGCCCTGCACGCGCAAAAATTCGGCTTCATTACGCCTGTTGTATGTCGCAGTCATTATTGTTTTCCGTTTTCTTACATTCAGTATCAATGTGATTCGTGCATTGCTCCTTAGGTTACACATTACACTTCTCGGAGACGTAGATACAGCAGTATAAATAAAAAATGACAATATTTACTTGAGTGAAACTTCTCGTGCATTCTTTTTTTATTTTCAGCCTCCATACAATTTTTTTCCTTTTTTTCACGATAAAGATTATTAAAGCAATGAGTGAGTCATTAAATATTGATAACTTCCACATTCATAATAAATCTGTTGTTAGAATTACGTGGGAATGAGGAGAAAGAACCGGCACCAAAATGCGATCCAGAGACTTCGGTTTTATGTAGCTAAGCGCTTACTGGCTCAGCTGCGGACTCTTTGAAGACTAGCGACCATACAATGTACATAAGCATGCCTAAAATTTTCAAACTCGATTTTTCCGAAGACATTGAGAGTCGCGTCTCCCCATTCACACATATTGAAATAATAATCGTGCCCTGCACATCCGGGTCAATATGAATCAAACAGCTGAGGGGAAGCTCGAATGCTCCTCTTGTTAGTACGAAATTATTTGAAATACGAACGTTTTCGATTATATCGCCATGTAACTAGGCTTGACGGAAATATTTTCTCACACTTTGATACTAATAGTTTACCTTGGCTATAGAGGTAAGTCGCAAGTTTATGTGGTTGCCGTGTTAAGTTCTACCTGGTGCAGATAACTAGTTCTCTCGCTTATTTCTCAATTTGCATTGATTCAATATTGCGATAACACAGAAAAAAAGTTTTTGCGTTCTACATTTTAACAGGAGTATTTCAGTTATGAGGCATGATTTTCGTAGAGAATACAACACTGAAACTTCTACTGCTCAAAGCAATCAACAATGGCACCAGATGGTGATGAAGAACAACGCTTAGGGTTTTGTGCGTTAATTTTGGGCGAGGAGATGGAAGATAATTTCCTTTCATATCTAGTGGTTAGTGGTGAGGCTACGTTTCATCTAAGTAAAAAAAAATTGAACTGGCGGAATGGTAGAATATGAGGAACACAGCAGCCAAATACCATAATTGAGCACTAAAGGGACTCGCAAAAGATTCATGGGTTCTGCATCATTTCCCGAGAAAATATTTACGGCACGTTCTTTTTTGCGGAAAAGACGGCTGCGGGAACCACGTACTTGAATATGTTGTAGGGCTGGCGTTTTCCGTTGTTACGAGAACACGACGAAAATTTCATTTTTCAAGAGGAGGGAGCGCTATCGTACTGGCACATACACGTATGACCGTTTTTATACAAGAACTGCCTCAGCGCGGATCAGCTGCTGCAAGGTGCGTACAGATCTCGCATTGCATCTCGAAGTCGCCTATGAAGTGTGTGTGTGTATATGTGTGTGTGTGTGTGTGTGTGTGTGTGTGTGTGTGTGTGTGTGTGTGTGTAGAGGGCCTGAGATACCCTTCCATCTGCCTCCCCTTCTAACAACTTGGGATGAACTTCGACATAGCATAGCAACAGCATTAACTCCAGATATATTCACAAGATATGGGAATACTTTGGTTATCGTCAGAATGTTTTTCGTGCGTTTAGTGGATAGACCATTGAACATTTTTGACCGAAAATGTAAATTTTAATCCTAAGCGTAACAGTAAAATGCACCCTTCCAAAATCATATGATTCATTTGAAAAATAAAAACTCTGTAGTCCTAAGTTTAAGTTAAAATTTGCTCCACGTTTCGTGTTCATCAGTGTAGAAAAAAAAGGGTGGAAATGGCTCTGAGCGCTATGGGACTTAACATCTATGGTCATCAGTCCCCTATAACTTAGAACTACTTAAACCTAACTAACCTAAGGACATCACACAACACCCAGTCATCAAGAGGCAGAGAAAATCCCTGACCCCGCCGGGAATCGAACCCGGGAACCCGGGCGCGGGAAGCGAGAACGCTACCGCACGACCACGAGCTTCGGACAAAGTGTAGAAATAGCAAGAATTTTTCTAAAGGACCTTGTATGTAAAGAACCTAGTGGATGACTTGAGAAGCTCCATGAGGCTTTTAGCAGATGATGCCGTAGTTTGTGAGAAGTTACAACGCAAGAAAAGTGTTGCAAAATTCAGGAAGACCTATAGAGAATTTACGCTTATATTGACAGTGGGCCCACAACATAAACAAATGTGATTTATTGTGTACAAATAGCTGTTTTCTTGAATAACCGCTGCAAACAGTTAAAACAATTAAACATTCGGGAATATGCATACTGAACGTAAAGTGGAACGACCTCATAAAACTAATCGTACGAAGGAGGGGGGGGGGGGGGGATGGTAATTCACTTCAAGATTCATTAGTATTTAACTTAACGAACGAGTCAACATATTAAATATTTGACGTTAAGCTTGCAAGCGAGAAAAAGTTTAGAAAATGTTTGAAATTCTGTTTGAAGTTTGTAAGGAAGTTGCTAAACATTGGGTGAATGTAGTCTGGGTAATTTGTGCTCCATTTTAGGCAAAATCAAATTTTTCACTCATAAATATGTATCATGTCTTATCTCCTGAACTGTGTGTCATATGATGACATAATGTTGCAGGTAAATTCAGTGGTATATGTGGATACTGTCTGCAAACTATGTTGCGAATAGAGTCGGTAGTAAATTAAAATGTCATGTCTGATGTCAAGTTTTACTGTACGAACAGCGAAAATCTAGTAAAAATGAACTTCCTTCCTTTCATCATTTTTTGGTGGTATCGACGAGAAAAGGATGGTAAAAGTTTGAAATTATCTGTACTTCCTCGCCGTGAGTTAGGTTGCACAAGTCGCTTAGTTATATAGTTAGTTCACCCTCTAAGGAAGTAGCTTATACAGCGCTCTTCTCAGTAATACTTGGATATTACTTCTCAATATGGAACCCTTACCAGGTGATACTGATAGAAGAAATAGAGGGAATCCAAAGAAGGGCAGCAGAGATCGTCATAGATTCGTTAAGAAAACGAAGTCAGACGCTACAGGCGGTACGTTGAGCATGACGTGTGATTTACTGTTGATATTCCGAGAACGAGCTTCTTAGAAGAGCCAACCAACGACATATTGCGTTTTCTGACACATATATCGTGAAGAAACCAAAATGGCGAAATTAGCTGCATCCGAGCTTAGCAACAATTGTTCTTACAGCGCAGCGTTCGTGACTGTGAAAGGAGATGAGGAAAGTAATACAGTTATACCGAATATCTCCGGCCACACACCGTAACGGGAGGTGGCTTACTCAAGTGCCCAATGAATCAGTTGCATATTAATTCTTTGTACAACACTTTTACGTGATTTTTGCTGACTTTATTTCAAATTCCGTATATTACTTATTTTTTCACTAGCGTCAAACAAAACAGTGTCATCAGCAAAGCGAAAATGGCTCAGATAAATTTCATTTATAGGTCTTCTTTATTGATTTTCCCAGTTTAAGGATATGAAGACGTCCACTACGTCTGCTCAGAACAGTTTCAGTACTATGGAGTCTCCTTGCCTGGCTGTATTTTCTGTTCCAATATTCTCACGCTCCTGTTGAAGAGTAATGGAAATATAGCATCGCATACGTTTCCTTCATCACACAAATAAACGGTGTCTCGCTTTCTCCAGCTTTCATCTACACCATCTTCTGGCCACCTTTAAAAATTTGTATTCTCTGTATATTGCCAAACTCGATCTTTAAGTAGCCTTTTCTGCTTGTTCTGTTCAGTCGCTATGTCTGCGTATCCAGCTCAATTGTCAGATCAGGAGTGAAAACAAGCTATTTAATCTTAAAATTTGCATATGCAATATGGATTTGGTTCTGTAATCCTTCCTCCTCATGTAAAGTTCATTTTACCATTCATGGACCTCCTTTTTTAGCATACACCTGATAAGAATTGGTTACAACTCATCAACTTGTCTGATGATATTTTCATTTAAAATTTTCATTCACGTTTTTCAAGAATTCCATCTTACAACGAGGATAATTAAAATGTGTTCTGTTACCGTCACTATCAACGGCAGGAAGCAGACATGACTGACTACCAATGTTACTGTGATGTTGCATTATGCATAATAATAACAGTGTTATACCACTCCTAATTTTATGTATTAACGTGATATTGTTTGTTATGTTTGTGGTTTGCGCACTAATTTATAAACAGGTACGGAACTGAGTACTTATTACCCTCTCTATCTCATTAACTGGCAATACGCTCATTTGGATTTTAATATTTACGACCATTAATAATTGGTTTTCCATTTATTTCAAAACGAAAGTGACATGAATGTTGCATGGTACGCTGCTATCAGCGTAAACGCTTAATTCGCAACAAACTTTGCAAATGTATTTCTTATACATTTTATAATAGAGAGGTGAAGGTATCGAAGAATATACACCACCAAAATATTGTCTCACGTACTTTTAGGGCTTGTGCATCGTTGATTTACAAAAGTGTAGTTGGATTAAAAAAAATTTAAAAATAAAAAAAACTTTAACTTTCCATAGTTGCCGCGCTGGCAAAGAACCTAGTATTATCAAAGTCAAACTGCAAGAGAATAAACACAACGAACAAAACACGCTCTCGGAAATTTCGTGTAATTGAAGCGCCCGTACCCTAGCGCGGACGGCGGTGTTCTTGGGAACTAAATTCGACTCTAAGTTCAAGGCGCCGCCGCTAGATGGCAGTGGCGTGACCAGGGCGCCGGTTCCGCGCCTGCTGCGTTGCAGTTGCCTCAATTCAACAAACAGCTAAAAGGAAAGAGGGAACAAAATTTTGGGCTTTACGTTCTACTGACGTCGATGTCATTAAGGTCGGAGCACAAGCTCGGACAGGGGAAAATAGCGCAGGAAATCAGCGGCGCCGTTTCTAAAGAACCACTGCAGTATTTGTCATATGGTTTTTAGGGAAATTACGTAAGGTAAAGTGAGATATTCGTCCACCTTCAATCAGTGAACAGCTACAGGCACCTCCTCCTTAAGGTTTGTATCAGATCATTTATTGCTTAGTTACCTACAATGCAATTACTGCTTTTCACTGAAAGCAGAAAACAAATAGAAAACGTGACCCCGCTCCCTTTCCTCCACCCGCCCACACACACACACACACACACACACACACACACACACACACACAAAAAAAAAAAAAAAAAAAAAAAGAACGATTTTGAAGAACGGTGTATCGTTATTTTCTGCTAACAATACTCAATTGGCTTACTTAAAGGACACTCCTGGCCAAGAGAAGTCTACTAGTACGAAACAAAGCCCTGAATTCTGAGGATGTGCGTTTGGAGCACAGCATTGTATTGTAGTGAAATATGGACTCTGGGAAAACGGGAACAGAAGAGAATTGAAGCTTTTAAGATGTTGTGCTACAGAGGAAAATCGAAAATACGTTAGGCTAACAAGGAGGAGGTTCTCCGCAGACTCGACAAGGAAAGATATACATGGCAAACAGTGACAAAAGAAGGACATATTGATAAAACATCTATTAAGAGATTAGAGAATAATTCCCTGGCTGAAGAGTATAAAACTGTAGAGGAAATCAGAGACTGGAATATATCCAGCAAATAATTAAGGACGTTGGTTGAATTGCCACTCAGAGATGAAAAGTTTGACAAAGGTGAGGAATTCGTGGCGGGCCGCATCAAGCCAGTCAGAAGAGTGATGGTTCAAAAGAAAAAAAAAATGTTTTCGAGAAGGCTCAGTTAACATTACTCTGTTATTGATCTGTAATCTTTTGGGAATACGGCAGAAACTTCATAACTCAGAAGCCAATAATGAAAAGTCCTGTAGCTGTCTCACTGATTTCAGGGAAGGTTCCTAGGGATGTGACCATTGGACCGCTGGCGCTTCAGAACACAACCTTCAACTGCCCGCCGGTAATTGCCGTCGACAGTCACCATAACAACAGAACAGAAACGCCATTCAAAATTACGAAGGCAAGGTTACCGGCTTCACTTCAGGCCACATAGAAAACAGTTGTCTGGTTCAGTTCAGAATCAAACATGGACAGGTTAAACAAATACGAAATAAAGATGGCATGCGGGTGCTTCCCCTCAGAACAAGAAAAATTTTCGTATTTAGCCCACAAAACCAGAAAGAGAATTAAACAAAGAAATATTTTACAACTATTTGAACACCTGTCCGTTCAGAATGAGATGCAGATATAACTCCAAGAAATCACGCACGAGTCCTTTAAATACAAAAGAAACTGCAATTTTGTAATCACTGGGCGTTCAAAATCTAGTACAGGAAGAGATTTCAAAGAAAAAATATCTGTACTTAATGAGGCAGTAATGGAACTAGAGCTTGCCAAAATGTAACCCCTTTTATTAGGGCTGTGATTTGAACACGACGCGAACTGTTCGAACAGTCTACGTCACAGTTTGAGAAATTTCTGGTTCTGTTCGAGCTTTCGATCAGCTTGCGATCTTGTGACTTTTGTTGGCATTATGACGACGACCTGTCTTAGCGTTTTTAATGCACTATGGATTTTAATATTAAACACAACTGTGAAAAACAGACTGAAATATCTTCTAGGGTGCAGGTCATGCTTAACAGTGGCCTGTCCAGTATTCGAAGTTTTGTTCCCCCCGCGGTCTACTGACTGAAGGTTCTGTCTCTAAGACGAGTCTTACTGCCCTAATTCATTCTCACGATAAAAAATAGTTTCGTTTGCTCGGCATTTTATTCTTGATAAATTGTCTTGATTGTTTCATCTGAATATTGCTGTCTTGTTTTCAAACTAATTAAAATCTGTTAACGTTTTTACTTGTTGTTCTAACACGTGAACAGGGACTGAACTGCTCATTTGCAAGTTACTTGGTAAATCATTACCGTCTCTCATAAGAAAATACAGTATTATACTGGGATAACTTAAGTAGTATTTTTTGGAGGACAGCATTTTCGTCTTTGTCTGTTACATCTACTTAAAAATCAGCAGAAATATTTGTATATTCATAAGTACCGGTACGCTATGAGAATTCCTATTGTAAATTTGTTCAAACACAATAGGAGTTCGTGCAGAGGTAGGATTTAATACTGTTTCCTCCACTGTTCCACCAAAATTGTCAAATTTTAAGCAGAACCGTAGCTTATTCCTTCAGCTAGTTTGTGGTTTATTCTGGTTTCTTCCGTATCCCACGACACGCGCTGTGCGATCCAGATTTCACGTGATTCTTCGAAAACATTTGATAGTTTATCGAACGCTGGAGCGTATCGGGAAATCTCGAGCCTGTTCGAGCGACAGTATCGTTTGTCCAGACCTACCCTTTACAGCGGCCTTTAAAATTACTCCCCCATGTTCCAATTACCCACGCTAAGCAACGGCCAATAGCGAGAGCCACACATGCTGTAGATGTGAATCCAGCACAAGTCTCAATTAGCAGGCTCAGCAAAGAACAGCGGTTCCCACAGACCGCGTCCGGCACTTAATCGCTCGCTCACAATTTGTTTCTATGGTGGAGCCCGAGGACACAAGGAATGGTGGCAGGCCATCAACGAAGGCACCAGAAATGGGAACTGGCGACTCAGTAGATGCCGCCTGCGTCCACGAAGGCAGAGGGAAGCAATGACTCTTCAAATGGTGCCGACACGCTGTCCACAGTAAACACCCGACTAACGGCAATCACCTCTCCGTGCTCGCCAGACAGCCCTCGTGGCGTGCGGAAGAGCCAGCCAGACACGATACAACGAGAGCCGTGGGTGTCGTTAACATTCCTTGAAGCACCCGCAAGGCTGCCGCCTAACTACACTCCTGGAAATTGAAATAAGAACACCGTGAATTCATTGTCCCAGGAAGGGGAAACTTTATTGACACATTCCTGGGGTCAGATACATCACATGATCACACTGACAGAACCACAGGCACATAGACACAGGCAACAGAGCATGCACAATGTCGGCACTAGTACAGTGTATGTCCACCTTTCGCAGCAATGCAGGCTGCTATTCTCCCATGGAGACGATCGTAGTGATGCTGCATGTAGTCCTGTGGAACGGCTTGCCATGCCATTTCCACCTGGCGCCTCAGTTGGACCAGCGTTCGTGCTGGACGTGCAGACCGCGTGAGACGACGCTTCATCCAGTCCCAAACATGCTCAATGGGGGACAGATCCGGAGATCTTGCTGGCCAGGGTAGTTGACTTACACCTTCTAGAGCACGTTTGGTGGCACGGGATACATGCGGACGTGCATTGTCCTATTGGAACAGCAAGTTCCCTTGCCGGTCTAGGAATGGTAGAACGATGGGTTCGATGACGGTTTGGATGTACCGTGCACTATTCAGTGTCCCCTCGACGATCACCAGTGGTGTACGGCCAGTGTAGGAGATCACTCCCCATACCATGATGCCGGGTGTTGGCCCTGTGTGCCTCGGTCGTATGCAGTCCTGATTGTGGCGCTCACCTGCACGGCGCCAAACACGCATACGACCATCATTGGCACCAAGGCAGAAGCGACTCTCATCGCTGAAGACGACACGTCTCCATTCGTCCCTCCATTCACGCCTGTCGTGACACCACTGGAGGCGGGCTGCACGATGTTGGGGCGTGAGCGGAAGACGGCCTAACGGTGTGCTGGACCGTAGCCCAGCTTCATGGAGACGGTTGCGAATGGTTCTCGCCGATACCCCAGGAGCAACAGTGTCCCTAATTTGCTGGGAAGTGGCGGTGCGGTCCCCTACGGCACTGCGTAGGATCCTACGGCCTTGGCGTGCATCCGTGCGTCGCTGCGGTCCGGTCCCAGGTCGACGGGCACGTGCACCTTCCGCCGACCACTGGCGACAACATCGATGTACTGTGGAGACCTCACGCCCCACGTGTTGAGCAATTCGGCGGTACGTCCACCCGGCCTCCCGTATGCCCACTATACGCCCTCGCTCAAAGTCCGTCAACTGCACATACGGTTCACGTCCACGCTGTCGCGGCATGCTACCAGTGTTAAAGACTGCGATGGAGCTCCGTATGCCACGGCAAACTGGCTGACACTGACGGCGGCGGTGCACAAATGCTGCGCAGCTAGCGCCATTCGACGGCCAACACCGCGGTTCCTGGTGTGTCCGCTGTGCCGTGCGTGTGATCATTGCTTGTACAGCCCTCTCGCAGTGTCCGGAGCAAGTATGGTGGGTCTGACACACCGGTGTCAATGTGTTCTTTTTTCCATTTCCAGAAGTGTAGTCGGCAGAAAGACCGTCGCTGGGGAACGAAACTAGAGAGATGCAACCGGTTGCCAAAACCAGCGGCCAGAATCAATATGTGCGCACGCACGGCTCAAAATTCACGCTTATTAATCCACACCACACGTAGAGGAAAACTAGAAAGTGCCTAAATAGAATTCGACGTCCACACACGGGAACGAAATTTCGAATAATCTGTAGGATTTCCGTACAGAAAAAGTAGCTTCGTTAACCACGAAGATTCACTAAACCCAGACCTCCGAATTGATAACCATTTATTAAACACAAACTTACCCCAGAGGATTCGCAGCTTCTCATCTCAGCCCCACGATATCTCCCAGCCGATCTCCATTTCAGGTGAACCAAACAAATTACGCTGTAAGTTGGTAGAAAGTCGCTAAATGTTCTCATTATGGAACGCTGGACGAATATCGTTGACGGAAAGCTGTTGTAGAATTGTGGAACATGTTTTATGCTCGATAATTATGACTCTTCAAAAATCAGTATGGATTCTGCAAGGAGAGATCTTGCGAAACTCAGCTCGCTCTGTTCCTCCATGAGATCCACAGCGCTGTAGACAACGGGGCTCACGTCGTTGCTGTATTCCTCCACTTCAAGACAGCATTTGAAATAGTTCCATATTACCGATTACTGAAAAAATACGAGTTTTCGGAGTATCGAACCAGATCTGCGACTGGATTCAAGATTTCCTACAGCTCAACATGTCACTCTTGTTGGATTCAGGAAGTTGTTGTGTTGTTGTGGTCTTCAGTCCTGAGACTGGTTTGATGCAGCTCTCCATGCTACCCTATCCTGTGCAAGCTTCTTCATCTCCCAGTACCTACTGCAACCTACATCCTTCTGAATCTGCTTAGTGTATTCATCTCTTGGTCTCCCTCTACGATTTTTACCCTCCACGCTGCCCTCCAATACTAAATTGGTGATCCCTTGATGGCCTCAGGACATGTCCTACCAACCGATCCCTTCTTCTGGTCAAGTTATGCCACAAACTCCTCTTCACCCCAATTCTATTTAGTACCTCCTCATTAGTTACATGATCTACCCATCTAACCTTCAGCATTCTTCTGTAGCACCACATTTCGAAAGCTTCTATTCTCTTTTTGTCCAAACTATTTATCGTCCATGTTTCACTTCCATACATGGCTATACTCCATACAAATGCTTTCAGAAATGACTTCCTGACACTTAAATCTATACTCGGTGTTAACAAATTTCTCTTCTTCAGAAACGCTTTCCTTACCATTGCCAGTCTACGTTTTATATCCTCTCTACTTCGACCATCATCAGTTATTTTGCCCTTCAAACAGCAAAACTCCTTTAGTAATTTAAGTGTCTCATTTCCTAATCTACAACAGATTTCTGTCAACTTAATTCGACTACATTCCATTATCCTCGTTTTGCTTTTGTTGATGTGCATCTTATATCCTCCTTTCAAGACACTGCCCATTCCGATCAGCTGCTCTTCCAAGCCCTTTGCTGTCTCTGAGAGAATTACAATGTCATCGGTGAACCTCAAAGTTTTTATTATCTTCTTTATTTGTTCTCTTATCGGAACAAAATCGGTAGGTACTTTCCGGAATACCCCAAGGAAGTGTGATAAATCTGTTACTGTTTGCAATGTACATAAACGATCTAGCAGAAAGCGTGGGAAGCTTTTTAAGACTGTTTGCTAATGATGTGGTTGTCTATAACAAAGTACCAAAGGCCGAAGACAGTTTAGATTTGAAAATGGTCTACAGATGAATGGTTCCGTCTCTGGCAGTTGATTCCAAACGTAAATAATTCTAACATATTCCGAATACGTAGGAAAAGAAATCCACTACTGCACAACTAAACCACTGATGACAAATTTCTGCAAACAGTATCTACCGTGAAATATCTAGGAGTAACTTCACAGAGTGATCTTAAGTGGAATGACCACATAAAACAAGTAGTGGGAAAAGCAGATGCCAGATTGATATTCGTGGGAAGGCTCTTAAGGAAATGTAGCCAAGCCACGAAAGAACTGGCTTACAAGGCGTTTGTTCGACCGATTCTTCAGTATTGTTCATCTATCTGTGATCTAATCCAGGTAGTATCGATAGAAGAGATAGAAGAGATCCGACGAAGAGCGGCGCGTTTCGTCGCGGGATCGCTCTATTGCGCGAGAGCTTTTGTTGTCCTTGGAAGGCATTGATAAGCAACCTGCAACTTGGATTGTGAACTATAACTCATAAACCCTGAACCATAAACCATCAGCCTTGAACCGTGAACTGGGTCGGTTTGTTAGGACCGTATATGAGACAGTGAGATGAAAACGGGACAGATGGTAAAAAAGAAAGTGAACTGTTCATTATTTCAAAAGTAATCGCCATTACTGTTAATACATTTACCCCCTGTGAGATAAGGCGGTCAGTGCGTTGTGGGGCCACATGTTGTCAAGGTTTCTTGGACTACACTGCACAAGTTTCACTGGGAAACCCTTACATATAGTCCCGGTCTGTCCCCATGCGATTTCCACATTTTTGGGGCCCTGAAGAAAAACGTTCGTGGGCGTCAATTTGCTTCGGAGGAAGAGTTGCACGCCTGGATACAGTCATGGTTCTGCGGTTCTGCAGGCAACCACAAACGTTTCTCCACGAAGGCACTAACCATCTCACAGCAGGATGAATGTGTTAAAAGTTATGGCGATTACTTTTGAAATAATTACCAATTTGCTTACATTTTTCCCTGTGTCTTGTTTTCATTTGGCTGCCAAAAAAATGTTCAAATGTGTGTGAAATCTTATGGGACTTAACAGTCCCTAAGCTTGCACACTACTTAACCTAAATTATCCTAAGGACAAACATACACACCCATGCCCGAGGGAGGACTCGAACCTCCGCCGGGATCAGCCGCACAGTCCATGACTGCAGCCCCTTAGACCGCTCGACTAATCCCGCGCGGCATTTGACTGCCGTTACTGATAATCTATAACGGCAATACTTTTTCTGTTTTAATCTATAACGGCAATACTTTTTCTGTTTATTTGTGTTTCTAAAAAGGGTTAACAGCAATCTCTGTTCCTGGTAAGTAATCAGCTGCATGCAAATTGTCGTCTGGTGAATATGAGTAAGTGTTGTCGAGAGCATCCTGAAGAACGTGAAGCGGCAGTGAACTGTGTCACAGACTTGGCGCGCCTAGAGAGCTCGCAACACTTAACGCGCTCCAATAAACAGCCCGAACGCACGATTCTCTTCACGCCGTCATTCTGTATCTAGCGTCGTTATCGTCAAGCTCATGTTGTTAGCAAGAACGTAATGGTGCCATATACAGCCTGCCGCAATAGAAAGCCAAATTTCGCGATAGATTCGACATGCTTTGTACCGAGGAATATCAGGTAACATATTCACAACGGTGAGTGGTCACGTCTTTTCCAGGTCCATTTAGCAGCTCTCTGCTAGCGCAGCCATTATCGAATAGAACAGAAACGCTGAAAAATCTCATCTGAAAGACGGTCCAAGGAAGAAGCCGAGCATATCACAAGGACCTGAATAAAAAGCTGCAAGTGCCTTTCATCCCAAAAATTATGAATATTTTTTAGACATCTACGTACCTGTCCTCAAGACATCGTTCAGATAAAATTAGTCTAACAACATTTCACATAGATACGTACAAGCAGTCCTTCTTGAAACTCCTCAGCCCTTCAATTCTCTTCTTGCAACTCCTCATCTCTTCAGTTCTCTTCAGAATTATTTTTATGAGATTTTTTGATGCATGTGATATTAGGGTTATAGGATGACGCAGAAAAATGTAACCTCCGCCACGCATTTCAAAGTGATTCATAGAGTATTGACGTAGATGTAGATGCAACTGTACATACAGATGTACCAACCATCAGTCCATGTCACTCACACGGGAAAGATTGGAAGGGAGATCAATTTTCCTTTGAGTCGCATAAGGAGTATGCTTGCAAAAAGTAACATTGCGATTATGACCTTAATTTAATAAATAGATTTGGAATAACAAAGCTTTGTTAAATTATAAGTATTTTCACGCTATCTTTTTTAAGAGTAGTTACCATATGTGTACAGACTGAAGCGGCGAGTGCAAATTTGCACCTAGGCCGGTAATGAACCTCTCGTCTCCTGCTTACTAGGCAGATGCGTTAGCCACTAAGCCACCTTGGCAGAGCAGCTCCGATAACTGCACGGATTACCCTAGCACGTCTCCCTGCTCGATCCAAATACTTTCTGCCGCCCCTGTGTACTTCTAAAATCCCCCTTACACACCAACAGAATTGCCGGGGAGACATGGATTCGATTCCAGGTCTTGGTACAAATTTTTATTCGTCGCTTCAGTCTCTATACATAAAATCATATCTGTGTGAGACCAGTAAAGTGTCTGAAATTATGTCATTCCGTTTGCATAGTTATCTTAACACAATGAACCACCCATTCCAAAAGAATATAAATCAAGTAAGGGCATGCTGCATCTCTGGCGAACCGACACGTTGAACTCTGAAAATTGTCCCAAACGTACCTTTCCAAATATGTCTGGAACACTAACATCAAAAACCAAATGATTTTGTTAAAAGCAACGAGATTTTTACTAGCATTAACTTGAATGTGAGTTATGGTACACTCTGCCTTACTGCAGTATCAATAGGAAAGTAAATAATAATAAAAATTTCACAAATCCTCGAATGATACTTAAACTGAGATATAACAGCTGGTCTGTACTGGAATCAGAGAACTTCAGGTCTATAAGGCCTCCTTCCTATGAATTATGTTATGTATGTATGTAAAAATTTGATGTATCGATTAACAGTCAGAGATTTAACATGTAAGTACTCGTGTAATAAAATAAGGCACAGCCTTCAAATTTTTTAGAGAGCATCTAGGAGAAGGCTGGCTGTTCGCATTTGTCTTTCTTGTTCTAGCCATCAGAATGTGAGCGTAGTGGGCTATAGTTATTAATGATTTCTGTTATTATAAGGAACTGATTTTGCATTACTAATGTTTTTGTATCTTTATTCATCCAACAGATCACAAGTTTATGTCAGTATT
Source organism: Schistocerca piceifrons (assembly GCF_021461385.2). Classification (NCBI taxonomy): domain Eukaryota; kingdom Metazoa; phylum Arthropoda; class Insecta; order Orthoptera; family Acrididae; genus Schistocerca; species Schistocerca piceifrons. Next base: position 303,310,204 of record NC_060139.1, on the reverse strand, counting down.
TTTACAAGTTCTGTTTTTCAGCTTTTCTCTAGGGAAAGACGCAACCCTTCGATGTGGTTCAAATGGCTCTGAGCACTATGAGACTTAACATCTGAGGTCATCAGTCCCCTAGAACTTAGAACTACTTAAACCTAACTAACTCAAGGACATCACACACATGCGTGCCCGAGGCAGGATTCGAACCTGCGGCCGTAGCGGTCGCGCGGTTCCAGACTGAAGCGCGTAGAATCGCTCGGCCACAACGGCCGGCCTTCGATGTGGCATCCATCCGGCATTGGCGTGATGTTATTCCTAATTACAATGTTCATTTTCGCTTGTAGAACGACCAGAGACAGCAGTCATTCGTAGTAGTAGTCCGAAATTACTTTAATCAATCATACAGGTTATCAAATCTCGATATGCAATCTGCATTTTCTAAAATTCCATCGGTACACATCCTCTGTTGCACCGCTCCAAACTCCATTGTGGGAATCTTACGAACTTCCTTCCGGAAAGTGTTCTTGAAATAATTAGGAGACCGGTAATGGAAGCCGACTCACAGATCTCGGTCCAAAAAATGGCTCTGAGCAGTATGGGACCCAACTGCTGAGGTCATTAGTCCCCTAGAACTTAGAACTAGTTAAACCTAACTAACCTAAGGACATCACAAACATCCATGCCCGAGGCAGAATTCGAACCTGCGACCGTAGCGGTCTTGCGGTTCCAGACTGCAGCGCCTTTAACCGCACGGCCACTTCGGCCGGCATCTCGGTCCAGAGTTTGGGTTTCTACAACACTGCAAAAGCTATAAAACATATTACTTCCAATGAGATGACGTTTATGAACTACGAGGGGTATTCAGAAATGGAAACGATAGTGAAGAGCCGATGAAGCTTCGCATAGATGTGTTGCCCAGTCGCGTCACGTCGCTCTTTTGAGTTCTGGGCGCACACTGAGCCCATAAAGACGCCTAGACCAATATGGAGTCTCTCCCCAAGTATTGTTGCCTACCGTGAGATTTCACCTGATCTCATGCAACCCACATAACGTAACTGTAACGCATTTTCTTCTTCATGACAATTTTCGGTAGCACATTGCAGAGGCAACGAAGACGCTCCTGCAGCGTTTTCGATGGGAAGTCTTTAGTCACCCACCATATAGCCCGGACGTGGCTCCCTCTGGTTTTCATCTCTGCTCACATGAACCGGTGGCTATGAAGACAACACTTTGGCGCAGACGACGACTACAGACCAGAGTAGAGAATTGGCGGAAAGCTGCCTTCTGTGACGAATGTACAAGAAAGTTGGTACAAGGCTACGACAAATGACTAAGCCGGAGAGACGACTACTCGTACGTTGAGAAGTAGCTTGAAAGTGTAGCTAACTGGTGCAAGTAACAAATTTTTGATTTTCACAGTGTTTTTCCATTTCGTGGTGGTCGGACCTTACTTTCCGAATAACTCTCGTACAACTCAGAATATTTGCTTTTTACCACTTGGAAAGTCTAAATACCAATAAATGTTGTATGGGAACAAAAAGATGGACAGTTACCTACCAATTCTAACTGCCTATTGGAATAATACACAAAGTAAAAATAGCTATTAGGAACACTTTTGTAGAGAAAATCGAATACGTAAAAAATATGCATTTATTAAGAGGTACATTATGATAAACAGGATTATTGTAGGGTTAGCGAAAGAGACAGTAATACGATAAACATATAACTGAGGTAACTTGAACTGTACCGTACGATTCAGTTACTTTCTTCCCTTTTGCCTCAGCAATTCCAAGTGGCAACTTTGGTTAGAATTGTTATAAAAGATGCCCATTAATGAATAAACAGGATGGTCAAAAACAGTCGAAAAAGCTTCTAAGGGTGTTGGATGGTAGGCTGTGGTGGGGAATAATTGTTAGGAAAAAAATTCCGTACTTTGCACCGTTTCCGAACTACTTAGCATTTAAGTTAGCTAATCAGGCCGTTGCGCGCCAAGGATTGTATTTGGTTTTACTTCTCCATTCAAAGCTTGCAATACATCTTTAATGATTTTGTAGTCAAAGAGACATAACCATATTCGAGACGCCTTTCCGCCCATTATAGTGTATCAATATACCATCATCTTTCGAGCGTCCATTCAGGACGGTTCCACTTCATCTTTCGATATTTAGGCTGTTAACCCTACAATCACGTTTAAGGAGAGTCGGTGACTAAATTCTGCATGTCCAAGCGTGCCTGAAATTCTACAGATACTTGACACAAAGACATACTCTGGAGTAAAATGTCCGCATAAGACAGTTGGCAACAGCGCCAGCCGTATATAAAACTTATATGCCTATGCACTGAGTCAGGAAATCCGCAGTGCTTAAAAAACATGTGGCTAAGTGCATTAAAACTGGAGGCAAGTGTTCGAATACCGGGTAGTTATATTATTGTAGCATTCTAGCGTATAAATAGGCACGTATAGACACGCCGAATTCAATCCCAAACATTACAAATATTTGACTGAAAAGAGCAGAGTTTTTCTCCACAGCTGCCCTCCAGACTTTCGTGAATCAAGAATAGAAGATGCGAAAAATAAACAGGTCGCCACCCTTTAAGATGACTGTATGGGTAACGCCGAGTACCGGAAGCTGAAAAATTCATGTCCCGGGTACACATTTGAAAGACGATGGAATATTCTTTTTGAGACATCAGTCTTTTGACTGGTCTGATATTGCCCGCGACGGATTCCTGTTCTATGCCAACTTTTTCATCTCATAGTTGTACTTGTAAACTATTTCCTCAGTTATTTGCTAGACGCATTTCAGTCTCTGTTTTCCTCCACAATTTTTACCGTCTGCAGCTCCCTCTAGTACCACGTTATTTATTCACTGATATCCTACCATCTTGTCCCTTCTTCTTGTTAGTATGTTTCAAATATAATTCTTTCTCCGCCGATCTGCGGACAACCTCCACATTCCTTACATTATCAGTCCACCTAATTTTCAACATTCCTCTGCAGCAGCACATCTCAAATGCTTCGATTCCCTTCTGTTCTGGGTTTCCCCCAGTTCATGTTCCAGTACACTATAACGCAATGCTCCAAACGTACGTTCTCAGAAATGTCTTCATCAAAATGAGGCCTATGTTTCATACTAGTAGACCTCTCTTGGCCAGGAATGCCCTTTATCCCAGTGCTACTTCGCTTTTTATGTCCTCCTTGCTCCGTCCTTCTTGGTTTTGGTGCCTAGGTAGCAGAATTTCTCAACTTCTTCTACTTCGTGACTATCAATACAGATGTTATGTTTCTAGCTGTTCTCATTTCTGCTACTTTACTTTCGTCTTTCTTCGATTTACTCTTAAACTGTATACTGAACGTATTAGACTGTTCATTCGCCGGCCGGTGTGGCCGTGCGGTTCTATGCGCTTCAGTCTGGAACCGCGCGACCGCTACGGTCGCAGGTTCGAATCCTGCCTCGGGCATGGATGTGTGTGATGTCCTTAGGTTAGTTAGGTTTAAGTAGTTCTACGTTCCCATTGTGCTCAGAGCCATTTGAACCATTTTTGAGACTGTTCATTCCATTCAGCAGCTCCTGTAATTCTTCTTCACTTTCACTGAGGATGGCAATGTCATCAGCGAACTTTATCGCCGATATCCTTTCACCTTGAATTTTAATTCCAGTCTTGGACATTTCTTTTATTTCCGTCGTAACTTCTTTGACATGTCGATTGAACAATAGGGGCGAAAAACTACATACCTGTCTTACAAGATTTTTAATAAGAGCATTTAGTTCTTGGTCTTCCAGTCTTACTGTTCCCTCTTGGCTCTTGTACATATTGTATATTACACGTCTTTCCCTATAGCTTACGCCTATCTTTCTCAGAAATTTGAACACCTTAGACCATTTTACAGTGTCAAACCCTTTCTCCAGGTCGGCGAATCCTGTGAACGTGTGTTTATTCTTTCTTCTGTATTGTTTCCATTATCAAACGCAACGTCAGTACTGCCTCTCCGGTGCCTTTATCTTTCCTGAAACCAATACTGTATCAGCGAGGAAAACCTCAAAAATGACAGTGTACCACGTTTCCTGCTACAGAATCAGCGCAACAGCCTCCAACGTTTTCCAGCGCGACATGCATGACGAGAATTACGATGAGGACGCTAAACTTGCAGGTGGACATTCGAAATTGAGGGGACCAGATCTGATTTGTACTCGGATGCTCACGATGACAGGAGTAGTCCCTCACCGCTGCAACTCTATGGGCGCTTAACAGGGCCGCCAGTTGTGGAACTTTTCTAAAACAGAAAGCGGATCTCGCACATAACGGATGCACGTCGGCAAAAAGATGTCGGGGAGGGCGTCGCCAGCCGTGAAGTTGGCAACGGTGACGAGCGCCAGCGGGCCGCGCAGTGCTCTCTGCGCTCTGTATGTCCCGTGCGTCCAGCAGACCGGCAAACGTCTCCAGTCCTGCCGCTACCCTGTACTACCGTATAGTACAGTAGGGGAGAGACGTGAAGCATCGGCCGGCTTACAGTACCGCCTACTACTGCGATTTCCCTCTCCACCTCCAAGGTACGGAAGAGTACAGTAAGCAGAAGAAAGCTTTCGTGCCCATGTGCACTAGAGTCGGATATCTTCTTCCTCTCTTCAGTGCTTTGCCTGCTCTGCTTCATGGTGTTGCTGTAGCTGCTAGCGCACGGAAGGCATTTTGAGGTCTATGGTACCCGTTTTAAAAGTAATTGATTAATTTCGTTGCTATAGTTTGGTTATACGTGTTATGTAAGGAATAACATCCACCAAACGTTCCCTGATAATTTCTATAAAAGGGCGTACAGTATGACTAGATCTCAGTGCGTGTTTTTCGCGCAGTACCGGCCACCCGATTGCTTGTCACAAATAATTTAAATTTTTAAATTATACTTGCTTCTTCTTACTTCTTTTTCATACTGAAATGGCGGAAAATGACAAAAAAGTAAGTGGAAAATGGAATGAAGAGTGCATGAAAATGGCTGTTAGCAGGATTATGTCCAACAAAATGTTCGCGAGGGAGGCAGCTAAGGCGTTTTCAATAATTATAAAAGAAAATGGTCCCCACTGACAGAAGACAACAGATTAAAAGCAGAAAAATAAAGTCTGAAAGAGGAGAAAGCTGAAATTAAATAGGATGTTCCCAAATAAAACAAACATGCGGAGGGTGGTCATGGAAAGTCATTTACAATGCAGCAAAGAAACCTGGAATTTACTGGAAGTGGGTCAACAGAAGAGACTGGAAAGTGAATTATGTGTTTGGAGTCATTTGACGAAGACTGGGTGTAGTGTGCCATATGTACAGGCTGGGCAGTTGTTGGAAGTGTGTACCGGGAGAATATTTTGTATTTCATTTGTGACGTCTGTAAAACAATGAGCTGAACAGTGACTAACTGACATGAAATAATAAGTTCCCATGCTTATGTGTTATATTATTATTATTATTATTATTATTCAGTAAGCATCATAGAAGTGTATAATTAACAAGTGATACTGTCGCAGAAATACAGTGGCCGATACTGCAAGAAACATTCTACAAGTCTCGTAATTATAGTTCTTTTGCTTTAGATGTAACTAAGAACTTTAAATAAAAAATAGAAGTTATTGCAGTATGCTCTTTATAGAACATGTCTTGAGGTCAGAGAATAGTATATTAATATTTGGATTAACTACCACAGTCACGCAGTAAAGTCAAAAAACGTAACCCGGCGGATACAACACGCCTCTCCCCTATTGCCGCGCGGCTGTCTGTGAGCATCGCCTCGCCGAGACAAGCAAAAATTACTTTCGTATATGCTGGGATTTGACTCTGTGCAGATTGTCACTATAAATTTTCGAACACGTTTTATGTTCCCGTATTATGACGTTTCTGGAGACCGAAAGTCCCCTCTGTAGAAACCAACATGGGTTTCACAAACACGATCGCCCAGCTTGCTCTGTTCGTCCACGAGGCCCAGAAAGCAACAGATACAGGTGCCCAGGTAGTTGCCGCGTTCCTTGCCTTCCGGAAGCCATTTGTTACGGGTTTGCACAGCCGCATTATGAACAAAATGAGAGCGAACGGAATTCCAGACGAACCGTGTCTGTATTGAAGAATTTAGAGCAAACAGGACACTGCACGTCATTCTGGTCGGAGGTAAGTCTTCAGACGTATTACTGCGATTACTCCGGGTGTGCCCCAGGGGAAGTTAAAGGACAATCGCACTGCTGGAAAAAAATTAGTACACCTGGAAAGACGACTACTGTTTTGATCCGTTGACGGCATATGGCACCTGGAGGTAGTAGATGTACTCATAATACGAGGCGTGTTTTTTAAGTAAGTACCGTTTTGAAATTAAAAAAGACGTGCTAAGATATCTCAATACTTGTATTTTTACATGAAATCCTGTACCTTAATCTACGCACTGACGCCATTACAGTCTGATGCTTCCTTCTTTACGCTGTGTACTGAGTGTTTAAGATGCCTCCGATAATCGTGAGTCCCGCCGACTGTGAAGTACGGGCTGTTATAAGATCTCTTAGCGCTAAAGGCCAAAAAGCGATCGATATTCACCGTGAGTCTGTTTAGTTTACGGAGAAAACATTATGAGTGATGGAATGGTAAGAAAGTGGGTGAGGTCATTTAAAGATGCCTGCAGAAATGTGCATGATGAACAACGTAGCGGGCGTCCTTCAGTCGTTAATGAAAATTTGGTGCAGGAATTGGACAATAGGGTGAGAAAAAACAGACGCTTTACGATTTCCTCCTTGCGGGATGACATTCCTAAAGTTTCTCATAGCGTTTTGTATGGCATTGTGACCGAGCACTTGAATTACCGAAAACGTTGACGGATGTGCACAAAGCCAAACGTTTAGACAGTGCATTGACTTTCCATGAGCAGTACGACAACGAAGGTGATGATTTCTTAAGCCAAATTGTTACCGGCGACGAAACAAGGGTGGCCTACGTCACACCAGAATCAAAGAAACAGTCCATTGTAGTTGAGCAAGGGCATCGTTTTGCTGCAAGACAATGCCCGTCCGCATGTGGCGAATCAGACCAAAGATTACATCACATCTTTTCGATGGGAACCTCTAGATCATCCTCCGCACAGCCCCGAGCTTGCGCCTAGTGACTACCATCTGTTCCTGCAATTGAAGAAACACCTGGGCGGTCAGTGTCTTCAGGCCGACGACGAAGACAAAACAGTGGTGATACAGTGATTAACGAGTAAGGCGGCAGACTTCTATGAGGAGGGTATTCAAAAACAGGTATAACGTTGTGACAAGTGCCTTAATATTGACGGAAATTATGTAGAAAAGTAGATTAAGGTACAGGCTTTCACGTAAAAATAAAATTATTGAGATATCTTAGCACGTCTTTTTCTAATTTCAAAACGATACTTACTTAAAGAACACACCTCGTAGTTTCAGCGTCACCCGCTAACAGACGCCGTACTGGCATAGGTACTAGGGAGCCATCTGTGTCCACCCTTGAGTAGTGAATGTTCACAGGCAGAAGGGTCAGTGCGGTGCAAATGTGTGAAGCAAGCAGGCAACCATGCCACGAAGACGCACTCGTGCTTCGTAAAGCCAACTGATCGAATATGAAATCCTTTCGGAAAACTGCCGCAGAAGTTGGACGTGCTGCGTCAAGTGTGGAACGATGTTGGTATCAGTGGTCAGGTGAACACTCTCACACCTGTAGTCGAGGCTCTGGACGTCCACGTAGTTCAGATGCCCGCCTGGATCGACACATTGTAAAGGCAGCCGTGGCAGAACATACTGCTACTACAGCACAAATGAGAGAGGTTAGACATTCGAAACTGTGGAGACCAGATCTCATTTGTACTCGGATGCTCACGCTGAAGGAGCAGTCCCTCACCGCTGCAGCTCAATGGGCGCTTAACAGGCCCGCCAGTTGTGGAACTTCTCTAAAACAGAAAGCGATGTGTCAACACGAACTGCTGCGAACCGGTGTCTATGAACATGTACAATTCTAGCCCATCTTACCCTCATGAAACAGCAAAGACGTGTACGCCTCGACTGGTTAGAGGATCACTTGTAAGATGGAATGGCACGTGTGATCTCTCAATGGTAAAAGCAGATTCTGTCTGCAACCAAGTGATGGTCGTCTGTTCGAACGACATAGATCTGGTGAGCGCTGTCCCGTAGAGTTGCATTCCTCCAAGATACACTGACCATACTCAGGCTTTATGGTCTGATGTGCAATGAGCTACAATACTAGTTCACGTTTAGCGTTTCTGGAGGAAACGCTAACAGCGTCCGGTAAGTGCAGAATGTTCTGAGACCCGTTCTTTTGTCATTCTTGCGACAGGAAAGTGATATGTCAGTCCAACAGGATAAGGCTCGCCCGCACACTGCCCGTGAGACTCAACGTGCTCTACACGATGTGCACCAATTTCCCTGGCCAGCACGATCGCTGGAATTGTCTCCAGTCGAGTACGTATGGGATATGATGGGGCGAGAAGTGACTCGCGCGACTCGACAACCAACTACTCTTACACACTTACGTGAACGGCTCGACCAGGCGTGGTATAACGTATCCCAGGACAGTATTCGCGTACTGTACGATCTACTTGATGCCGGAGTCAGTGCCTGCATTACCGCTGCCAAGATGCCTTACAGAAGATACCGTCGTCGTGCAAGACAGACAATATATAAAACAATTCAAGACGTCGAAATGACTACATCTGCCGCCGACAAGAAAAAGAATACTATCAAATCTGTCGCTGCGCATTCTCTATTGGATGGACCCGCAGTCTTCTGTGGTTGCAGACTGAACTTCAGCATCGACATCAATGATTCCTTTACCCATGGCAACGGATGGTTAACAGTCGCTATTGTACGTGGTGGTACAGGCGTTCCAAATGTATCAGGACTGGAAAGCTTCGTTGATCGTGACGTCATAGCCTATCGAACATATCATGTGACAGAAAATGCAAATAAAGACTTCGGCAAATCTACATATATGTCACCCTCACCCTTTTCCCTGTATACACGTAGTAGACGTAAAATATCTGTTAATGAAACTGTATTTATATGGATTAAAGGTAAAGGTACTTGTGAATATGTTAAATTTATTTCAGCGTAGGTCGATACGTACTACCTCAGAACCGCGTGTGTCGTCGATCTGTAAATGCAGTCATGTCATGTACTCTGTATGCACTGTTATAACAATATACACTACTGGCCATTAAAATTGCTACACCACGAAGATGACGTGCTACAGATGCGAAATTTAGCCGACAGGAAGAAGATGGTGCGATATGCAAATGATTAGCTTTTCAGAGCATTCACACAAGGTTGGCGACGCCGATGGCGACACCTACAACGTGCTGACATGAGGAAAGTTTCCAACCGATTTCTCTTACTCAAACAGCAGTTGACCGGCGTTGCCTGGTGAAACGTTGTTGTGATGCCTCGTGTAGGGAGGAGAAATGCGTACCATCACGTTTCCGACTTTGATAAAGGTCGGATTATTGCCTATCGCAATTGCGGTTTATCGTATCGCGACATTGCTGCTTGCGTTGATCGAGACCCAATGACTGTTAGCAGAATATAGAAACGGTGGGTTCAGGAGGGTAATACGGAACGCCGTGCTGCATCCCAACGGCCTCGTATCACTAGCAGTCGAGACGACAGGCATCTTATCCGCATGGCTGTAACGGATCATGCAGCCGCGTCTCGATCCCTGAGTCAACAGATGTGGTCGTTTGCAAGACAACCATCTGCACTAACAGTTCGACGACGTTTGCAGCAGCATGGACTATCAGCTCGGAGACAATGACTGCGGTTACCCTTGACGCTGCATCACAGACAGGAGCGCCTGCGATGGTGTACTCGACGATGAACCTGGGTGCACGAATGGCAAAACGTCATTTTTTCGGATTAATCCAGGCTCTGTTTACAGCATCATGATGGTCGCATCCGTGTTTGGCGACATCGCGGTGAACTCTCATTAGAAGCGTGTATTCGTCATCGCCATACTGGCGTATCACCCGGCGTGATGGTATGGGGTGCCATTGGTTACACGTCTCGGACGCGTCTTGTTCGCATTGACGGTACTTTGAACAGTGGACGTTACATTTCAGATGTGTTACGACCCGTGGCTCTAACCTTCATTCGATCCCTGCGAAACCCTACATTTCAGCAGGATAATGCACGACCGCATTTGCAGGTCCTGTACGGGCCTTTCTCGATACAGAAAATTTTCGACTGCTGCCCTGGCCAGCACATTCTCCAGATCTCTCACTAATTGAAAACGTCTGGTCAATGGTGGCCGAGCAACTGGCTCGTCACAACACGCCAGTCGCTACTCTTGATGAACTGTGGTATCGCGTTGAAGCTGCATGGGCAGCTGTACCTGTACACGCCATCCAAGCTCTGTTTGACTCAATGCCCAGGCGTATCAAGGCCGTTATTACGGCCAGAGGTGGTTGTTCTGGGTACTGATTTTTCAGGATCTATGCACCCAAACTGTGTGAAAATGTAATCACATGTCAGTTCTAGTATAATATATCTGTCCAATGAATACACGTTTATCATTTGCATTTCTTCTTGGTGTAGCAATTTTAATGGTCAGTAGTATACTTGAGTTAACTGGAAGCCTCTAAAAAGGTATCAAACTTTTTCTTGGCAGTGTACTTTTTACAATACATATAAATAACCTGGCAGATAACGTCGGAAGTTACATTAAGCTTTTCGCGATTGCTGCTGTTATATACAGAGAAGTCGCGACTCTAGAAAATTGCAGCGAAATGCAGGGAGACCTGTTGAGGATCGACGCTTCGTCTAGGGAGTGGCAGTTGATTCTCAACACAAAGAAACGCAACGCATTGCGAATACATAGACAGCGACATCATTTATTGCATGATTACACTATTGCAGGACAATCACTGCAAGCGGTTACTTCCATGAAATACCTAAGCATATGCTTACAGGACGATTTGAAATGGACTGACCACATAATATTCATCGCTAGTATGGCAGATGCCAGATTGAGATTTATTGGAAGAATGAACAAAGCAAGTAGCTTAGAGAACATTCGTTCGACCAATACACGAATATTGCTCGGGTCAGTGTGGGATCAGTACCATACAGAACTTATAGGGGAAACAGAGAAGATCCAAAGAAGAGCAACACGTTAGTTACAGGTTCATTTAGTAAGCGCGAAAGCGTCACAGCGGTGCTTAGTCACCTCCAGCGGCAGACACTGCGAGAGAGACGTTCTGATCACGATGCGGTCTACAGTTAAAGTTCCCAGAGAGCAGGTTCCTACAAGAGTCAACCAATACGTTAGCTTCTCCCACCTACAACTCGGAAAAGATCACCAAGATAAAACTGGAGGGATTCGAGTCCACACGGAGGCTTATCAGCAACCGTTCTTCCCGGGAGCCACATGCGACTTTAACAGGAAAAGGGGTAAGGGATACTGCTACACAAAGTACCCTCCGCCTCACACCTAAAGTGGATTGCAGAGAATAGATGTAGATGTAGACATATAAATGTAAAAAAAAAGATAAAAACATTTTGACATACGCTTCTGACCGTGAAAAAGTACTTCATACGTATTTTTAGTGATAAGTGTTTTATGGGCATTAGGACATAGTCGAAGGTATATTTCTGCGTCCAACGCTTCATCTTCCAGCGCTGGAGACATCATCAAAAGTTACAACAACTCAGAAAGCAGTTAAAATCTCCAACAAGCTCAGCAAGCCCAACTGTTTATATGTTTTCAGGCAACCGTCGTTTCGTGACGTCATCAGAACGCTGTGTAAGATCGCGGAGTCGCACCGATGTTGTGTTATGTGGCTTTATTTCATACTAAGGTCACAACTCGTCTAATTTCAAATCTTCTTTCTTCTTGTTAATTCTGTTCTTTTTTTTATTTTCTATGTCCCCTCTGTAAATCCATGCATAGTAGTGATTCGATCTTGACAGAACCATGGTATCAGAGAAACGAATTTGGTGATTACCTTGTCTCAAGTGTATTAACAGTTCTGTTTCCTGGACTTGTCTGAAACTATAACAAGCTTTCCGAGCCGTTGTAGTCTTTGATATTGTCTCCACCATTGGCAGGCAAAACGTTAGGCAGAGAAATATACCTTGAACATGGTTCAATGCACATAAAACGGTTATCAGTGAAAGAATGATTTCTGGAAAAGGAGATAAAATAGGCCTCGAGTGTGAATTACTATTAGTCGTGCTGTCGGGCAGTTGTAGGGTTCTGTTATGTGAAATTCCGACGCCCAAAAGGAATGTTCAAAGTACAGCAAATCAAGACGTATGATTACACCTTACGAGATTGTTCTGTCACCACAGAAGATCGCCATTGCATCCACTTTCAGGCAAAGCAGTATTTCGTTTTGTACATACTGTAATGTATCAGGATTTACTGAAGTGTTCTAATTATAAGCAATAAACAATTAAAATTAACTTTGTGTCTCCAACCTTGATTTATCCAAAGTCACTCACCTTGATGGATCCTATTCCTGTATTCCTGATGCAACAATGTCCCAAGCTTTCCTTTTTAAACAAGGTGGAAGTGATATACTGAATAATTGTAATAATTGAAATAAGTGTTAATTTTTGTGGAGTAATAGCTTTTGGTTTAGTACGCAGATTTTCGTGTGAACTGCTCCAAGTGATAGTTAAAAATCACAAGTTCAACACTTAGTAAAAGGATATTTAATTAAACTTTATATAAAAAGAATTAAGATTCAAGTATCATTAAAATCATTTCTCTGAAACTGAAATTAACTAGAAAGCAATGATAACTGAGTCAGTACTTGACCATAACAGTTTAAAGGTCTACAACAGCTCTACTTATGTAACGGGTTAAAAACAGTGATTTTTCATGTTTAATTCTTTCATGTGTATATGTCGCTATTGCTTAATGTTGAAAGTGTCAGTCAAGAAGTGCTTTGTCAGACAGAACAGTTTTAATAGTCCCCCAATGCTGTAGTCAGTACACCAGTAAAGTAAAAGTGATATTTCATGCAAAGCCTAGTAGTCACTACTGAAATATTAATGCTCTTAAAATTATGAGTTGAAGCAATTTTCCTTTGTTATAACAGATTCATTGGCCCCTCTTAGAAATCATAATCTTTGCAATGCAAAGGCTCACAACCAGTCAACGAATATAACTGGCGTTTGTGTTAGTTGAAATTATAGTTAAGTAACTACCTTAAAATTACTGTTTATCATTAGTTATTACGGCCAGAGGTGGTTGTTCTGGGTACTGATTTTTCAGGATCTATGCACCCAAACTGTGTGAAAATGTAATCACATGTCAGTTCTAGTATAATATATTTGTCCAATGAATACACGTTTATCATTTGCATTTCTTCTTGGTGTAGCAATTTTAATGGTCAGTAGTATACTTGAGTTAACTGGAAGCCTCTAAAAAGGTATCAAACTTTTTCTTGGCAGTGTACTTTTTACAATACATATAAATAACCTGGCAGATAACGTCGGAAGTTACATTAAGCTTTTCGCGATTGCTGCTGTTATATACAGAGAAGTCGCGACTCTAGAAAATTGCAGCGAAATGCAGGGAGACCTGTTGAGGATCGACGCTTCGTCTAGGGAGTGGCAGTTGATTCTCAACACAAAGAAACGCAACGCATTGCGAATACATAGACAGCGACATCATTTATTGCATGATTACACTATTGCAGGACAATCACTGCAAGCGGTTACTTCCATGAAATACCTAAGCATATGCTTACAGGACGATTTGAAATGGACTGACCACATAATATTCATCGCTAGTATGGCAGATGCCAGATTGAGATTTATTGGAAGAATGAACAAAGCAAGTAGCTTAGACAACATTCGTTCGATCAATACACGAATATTGCTCGGGTCAGTGTGGGATCAGTACCATACAGAACTTATAGGGGAAACAGAGAAGATCCAAAGAAGAGCAACACGTTAGTTACAAGTTCATTTAGTAAGCGCGAAAGCGTCACAGCGGTGCTTAGTCACCTCCAGCGGCAGACACTGCGAGAGAGACGTTCTGATCACGATGCGGTCTACAGTTAAAGTTCCCAGAGAGCAGGTTCCTACAAGAGTCAACCAACACGTTAGCTTCTCCCACCTACAACTCGGAAAAGATCACCAAGATAAAACTGGAGGGATTCGAGTCCACACGGAGGCTTATCAGCAACCGTTCTTCCCGGGAGCCACATGCGACTTTAACAGGAAAAGGGGTAAGGGATACTGCTACACAAAGTACCCTCCGCCTCACACCTAAAGTGGATTGCAGAGAATAGATGTAGATGTAGACATATAAATGTAAAAAAAAAGATAAAAACATTTTGACATACGCTTCTGACCGTGAAAAAGTACTTCATACGTATTTTTAGTGATAAGTGTTTTATGGGCATTAGGACATAGTCGAAGGTATATTTCTGCGTCCAACGCTTCATCTTCCAGCGCTGGAGACATCATCAAAAGTTACAACAACTCAGAAAGCAGTTAAAATCTCCAACAAGCTCAGCAAGCCCAACTGTTTATATGTTTTCAGGCAACCGTCGTTTCGTGACGTCATCAGAACGCTGTGTAAGATCGCGGAGTCGCACCGATGTTGTATTATGTGGCTTTATTTCATACTAAGGTCACAACTCGTCTAATTTCAAATCTTCTTTCTTCTTGTTAATTCTGTTCTTTTTTTTATTTTCTATGTCCCCTCTGTAAATCCATGCATAGTAGTGATTCGATCTTGACAGAACCATGGTATCAGAGAAACGAATTTGGTGATTACCTTGTCTCAAGTGTATTAACAGTTTTGCTTCCTGGACTTGTCTGAAACTATAACAAGCTTTCCGAGCCGTTGTAGTCTTTGATATTGTCTCCACCATTGGCAGGCAAAACGTTAGGCAGAGAAATATACCTTGAACATGGTTCAATGCACATAAAACGGTTATCAGTGAAAGAATGATTTCTGGAAAAGGAGATAAAATAGGCCTCGAGTGTGAATTACTATTAGTCGTGCTGTCGGGCAGTTGTAGGGTTCTGTTATGTGAAATTCCGACGCCCAAAAGGAATGTTCAAAGTACAGCAAATCAAGACGTATGATTACACCTTACGAGATTGTTCTGTCACCACAGAAGATCGCCATTGCATCCACTTTCAGGCAAAGCAGTATTTCGTTTTGTACATACTGTAATGTATCAGGATTTACTGAAGTGTTCTAATTATAAGCAATAAACAATTAAAATTAACTTTGTGTCTCCAACCTTGATTTATCCAAAGTCACTCACCTTGATGGATCCTATTCCTGTATTCCTGATGCAACAATGTCCCAAGCTTTCCTTTTTAAACAAGGTGGAAGTGATATACTGAATAATTGTAATAATTGGAATAAGTGTTAATTTTTGTGGAGTAATAACTTTTGGCTTAGTACGCAGATTTTCGTGTGAACTGCTCCAAGTGATAGTTAAAAATCACAAGTTCAACACTTAGTAAAAGGATATTTAATTAAACTTTATATAAAAAGAATTAAGATTCAAGTATCATTAAAATCATTTCTCTGAAACTGAAATTAACTAGAAAGCAATGATAACTGAGTCAGTACTTGACCATAACAGTTTAAAGGTCTACAACAGCTCTACTTATGTAACGGGTTAAAAACAGTGATTTTTCATGTTTAATTCTTT